>NC_051418.1:14229178-14229534 GCF_015228065.2 Penaeus monodon | reverse complement strand
TTATTTTCACCTCTACCACCATGGATTTTCTATGAAGACCCCATTCTGCTGCAACCTCCGATCTCAACCCCCTATCTAGAACAAAATCCTGGGTCAGATTGTGACTAAGAGTGATATCAGTGACAGTACTACCCTACATTTCCTCCTAAGGCCCAAAATTACTTTCGTCATGCACCTTTCTTATAGTTTACATTGTTGACCCTCCTGTTATCACTCCTCCCTTCAGTTCCGACCTTAAAATTATACTCTATTAAGGGTTGCCCACCCATGCCAATCTCCCGATCTGTCCCAGTCTGCAGAAATCTCCTTCAGTGCGTTTTTTCCCAAAAACATTCTCTGTCCACCCGGAGTAGGGA
>NC_051418.1:14227556-14227675 GCF_015228065.2 Penaeus monodon | reverse complement strand
GAAACAGTGTCTACTTTATAATAAGAGGAAAAGGGAGTTAATTTCAGATAGGCTAGTTGAATAAGGGGTAAACCTCACCAAATAAGGGTACAAAATCTTCTTTAGCCATGGTGATTATT
>NC_051418.1:14227113-14227271 GCF_015228065.2 Penaeus monodon | reverse complement strand
AAATGTGGTTGAAGCCTTCCAAGAATGTGCAACACGAAGACAGTAAATTGCAGCAATCCCTTCAACATATATTGTAACATCAACCATTTCGTCTCATTTTAATGAAGCCTCAGAATGACTTGCGATGACCTCAGAAAATAAAATACTCTTTATGATGG
>NC_051418.1:14226826-14227069 GCF_015228065.2 Penaeus monodon | reverse complement strand
CCTCATCACTATTAGACACTATTAGCAAGTTTAGTCGTGTATGAGCCGCTAAAATGCCATGTTGTCCTAAATATCGAGACGCAATCAGGGCAGATCATACTAATGATCCAATGGATTGCTTGGATTTGATTCAAACCAAGAATACTGGTAAGTACTGGAACATGAGGGTTTACTTGCCTGTTGCATCCAATTTCTCGCAATACACTTTTTAAAATCAACTGTTACTTTAAAACATTTTTTTAA
>NC_051418.1:14226207-14226278 GCF_015228065.2 Penaeus monodon | reverse complement strand
AAACCACCTGGGAGGTGACCCCACCTCAGCGATAACAGGAAACGCTCCAGAGGAGGGTAACAGAGGGAAAA
>NC_051418.1:14225292-14225525 GCF_015228065.2 Penaeus monodon | reverse complement strand
GGTAAGTGTTATGAGTGACAGTATAGGGTCAGATAGACATAGGTAGTGTATATCACGATATATACACGAAGAATAGAGATAGGTCATAGTAAGAGTATATATATATATAGACATGAGATAATATATTCGTGGTACCTAATATAGTTGTATATAGTTGTATGAGAAGTGTATATATAAGATATAGGGTATTACTATATAGTATATAATGTAGATAGTATGAAAATATTCGATAG
>NC_051418.1:14224923-14225112 GCF_015228065.2 Penaeus monodon | reverse complement strand
GTATGAGTATTGGATATATAAATAATATGTAATATATATGTATAGTATTACTAGTATATTGGTTTTATGAATAATAAGAATATGATATATTATAGTTATGATCTGCTGATATATTCCGATATTTATACATAATGTATATATTAGACAGTCATAAGATATTAAAGTTTTATATAGTTATAATAGTATAGG
>NC_051418.1:14224008-14224877 GCF_015228065.2 Penaeus monodon | reverse complement strand
CCATATAAGAGTATTTATATTTTTAGAGGTCATGCATAGTATATCTGAGCTATCATTAAAATAGACGAATGGTATGTACAATATAGTTATGAATGGATTTGTCATGAATTACTGTCTTCTGTCAATTCTTGGAAGGTTCACACATTTAAAATCACATGACCTTTGTAATGGTGTCACGTGGTGCAGGGGCTTGCTTTTAGAGAGAAAAAGAGGAAACTGAACGCTGGAATGTTGGGGAGTCACCGTGCCCCCAGCCAGCTCTAAGGATGTTGTTGGCTTCACGCCGTTCCTCTCGCGAATTACCAATCCTGTCATTCCTAGTTCCGCTGAATGGGACACTGTGGTTTGTACCCTCCTGAGCTTCCCGTATCGAGAATGGGCACCTTCCAGGTGGTTTTAAATAATAGTGCCCAAATATCACATGGCTAATGAAGTTGTTACCCTTATTAGTGAGGTTTACACTTATTAAACACTATCTAGAGAATAAATTTTTATGCTAGTATTGTTAAAGTAGACAACTGTTATCTCTTCCATTACCTCAGTTACAATACGAAATGTCAAGCTAGTGCTTATTACCCTAGATGAGCAACACAATCAAACCTTTTCCTCCCGTTCCCCCTCCGTTATCTTGGCTTAACAATTGCTCTTGGGTCACTAGTAATGGATTGGTCCAGTGAAACAAACCTGGATTGCCATGCTTATTGATATGATAGCAGCAAACAATAATAGATATACATTAGATTAAAAGAATGTTGTAAACCATCATGATAATTCTGTCACCAATCTTACTATTACATACATATGACAGTTATATTAGAATATAGTGAATTGACTGCATTTACTATCTTATTACATTCTTGATCCTTAAA
>NC_051418.1:14223821-14223916 GCF_015228065.2 Penaeus monodon | reverse complement strand
AATCCTGATCATTATATTCTGCCTATTGCGTCTCGATATTTACAACTGCATTTTAGTGGCTATAACACTAAATGGAATATGCGTATGGTGTGCAA
>NC_051418.1:14223640-14223780 GCF_015228065.2 Penaeus monodon | reverse complement strand
CTATTTATTTCATGAGCTCACTTCATCATAGCTCTGAAAATACGAAATGGTGATGCTTCGAATTCCTTTGAACGGATGTGCAATTACTGTTCGGTTGCACATTCTTGCAAGGCTTTTAACCAATTTCCCCACCCCCTGTC
>NC_051418.1:14223315-14223417 GCF_015228065.2 Penaeus monodon | reverse complement strand
AATCACGATGGCAAGAGTGATACCCTTATTGGGATTTCCCTATTCACTAGCCATCTGAAATTACTCCCTTTTCCTCTTATTAAAGTAGACTGTTTCCTTCCA
>NC_051418.1:14222432-14222551 GCF_015228065.2 Penaeus monodon | reverse complement strand
GAAACAGTGTCTACTTTATAATAAGAGGAAAAGGGAGTTAATTTCAGATAGGCTAGTTGAATAAGGGGTAAACCTCACCAAATAAGGGTACAAAATCTTCATTAGCCATGGTGATTATT
>NC_051418.1:14221989-14222147 GCF_015228065.2 Penaeus monodon | reverse complement strand
AAATGTGGTTGAAGCCTTCCAAGAATGTGCAACACGAAGACAGTAAATTGCAGCAATCCCTTCAACATATATTGTAACATCAACCATTTCGTCTCATTTTAATGAAGCCTCAGAATGACTTGCGATGACCTCAGAAAATAAAATACTCTTTATGATGG
>NC_051418.1:14221752-14221946 GCF_015228065.2 Penaeus monodon | reverse complement strand
CCTCATCACTATTAGACACTATTAGCAAGTTTAGTCGTGTATGAGCCGCTAAAATGCCATGTTGTCCTAAATATCGAGACGCAATCAGGGCAGATCATACTAATGATCCAATGGATTGCTTGGATTTGATTCAAACCAAGAATTACTGGTAAGTACTGGAACATGAGGGTTTACTTGCCTGTTGCATCCAATTT
>NC_051418.1:14221084-14221155 GCF_015228065.2 Penaeus monodon | reverse complement strand
AAACCACCTGGGAGGTGACCCCATCTCAGCGATAACAGGAAACGCTCCAGAGGAGGGTAACAGACGGAAAA
>NC_051418.1:14220316-14220748 GCF_015228065.2 Penaeus monodon | reverse complement strand
GTAAAGTAAGATACTTATAATAGCTACATATATATTATAAATGGTTACTTTATAGGATATACTACACATAAGAAACTAGACTATTTGGTAACCTAGTGTGGGTATGTCCAGGACTGACCATGCACGATACGAAGACTTTCTTCTACCTATCGCTTAGACATGACCCATGTTTTCGTATATATACCTCTCTGGAGTTTTCCTTTATGCTGAGATGACTCAGGTGGTTACTATAAATGACAGAATTCATAAATGCTAGTGTAGTACATAGTTGTAATAGGCTTGACCCTTTTTTATGAAGAGCATACACAGTGATAGAACAACCAAGAAACTGTCTTGGTAAGTCTGATGCAGGTTGCGTGTCCAACCAGTACCAGAGGCTGGTGTGATTCTGCGCACGATTACCACCGCGAACGAACTACGAATATGGTCATG
>NC_051418.1:14219580-14220226 GCF_015228065.2 Penaeus monodon | reverse complement strand
CGTTTACACTGATAATGGATTACACAGCGCCCAAACGGATTCACATTATATATAATATTTTTTTTATAATTTTTTTACTTTTAAATATTATAAAAATATTTAAAAATAATATATTATATAATTATATATATATTATAAATTTTTATAAAATTTTTAATAAATTTTTTAAAATATATATTATTATATTTTTATACATATTAATAAAAACCCCCATAAATTAATATATTTTATAATCTTATTTTTAAAAAAATAAATAAAAAAATAAATACTTTAAAAAATTTTTATTAATAATAAAAAAAAAATTTTTTCCCATGCTTAAACAGGGGTTTTTTTTTTTTATTTGGGGGTTTTTTTTATCCCATTAAATCCCCGGGGGTTTTAAAAAAAAAGAATTTTATAAAGTAATTAAGTTAAAACTTACCTTTTTTTTTAAACAAAAAAGGAAGGGAAAAAAAAAAGTTTTTTAAACTAGTGGGGGGGGTAGACCAGAAGAGGGGGGATTGGAATTCCCCGGGAAGAATAAAACGGTCAAAATAGGGTTTTTTATGGAAACCCAAAAGTTTTGTGGGGATAGAGGTTTTTTTTTGCCAAAAGGGGCTTAAAGGGTTTTTTATGAAATGGGGGTTAAAGGAAAGGATTAATTAAG
>NC_051418.1:14219312-14219543 GCF_015228065.2 Penaeus monodon | reverse complement strand
GGGTTTTTTCATATATTTTAAATAAAATTATAAAAAATTTTATAATATATAAAAATTTTTATATATTAAAATATAAAATATATTTTTTAAAATATATTATATAAAATATATATTTTATTTAAAAAAATGTTTTAAAAAAGTTTATTTTTAAAAATTATTTTAAAAAAGGTTAAAGGGTAAATATGTTTAGTACTAAGTAATTTTTTAATAAATAAAATATTGGAATTAGTT
>NC_051418.1:14218973-14219201 GCF_015228065.2 Penaeus monodon | reverse complement strand
TATTTTTTTTTAGAAAGTATTTATTTTAAATAAAAATTTATTTTTAAATATTTTAAAGGGGTTTTTAATTTGTTTTGTTAAATTTTAATTACCCCAATTAATCCCGCCCCCTTTTTTTGGGGGGTTTAAAAAAAAAAATTTTTTTGGGAAAATCCCGAGATTAACCCCCCCCTTTTTTTTTTCCGTTTTTCCCCCCTATTTTTTGTATTTCCAAGGTGGAAAAATCCT
>NC_051418.1:14215924-14216348 GCF_015228065.2 Penaeus monodon | reverse complement strand
AAACATCAAACCTATTATCCCAACTCAATATATCATCAGAGCTAAAAAAATCAAATCAATCCATCCCATTATAAAATAAAGATAACCATTAGATAATAACAACAAAAGTATATATAATCAAACACGATACTCAGACAAGACTAATCAAAAGTAATTGGTCGCCATCATTCCCGTTCAAATGTATGTTTCCAACCTTAAGTTATCCTCAACAAACCCTAACGCGTGTGATGCCATTATGAATTAATAATATTCGTTATGGGAATTATGGGATTTTCGTTTTTCTTTTGTTTTCTGTTTGCATTTTTTTTCTCTCTCTCACTTATCTTTTTTCGTTGTTGTCTTAGATATTTTTTCGATCTTTCTTTCACTCGTTCTCTTTTATCTTATAATAAAGATGAGAAAAAGGCCATATACTCCCTTTATA
>NC_051418.1:14215416-14215841 GCF_015228065.2 Penaeus monodon | reverse complement strand
GCCTAGTGCGTGTTTGTCGGAAACAGTAAGGTTAGATAATGACCTTCCCGCGACCTTGCCCTTTCATGATAACAAGCTCCAGTTACAATATATGTTGTGTTTATTATATTAATCAATGATACATATTGTATTGATTATCCAATGTAATCTGTGTTATAACCATTACCATTTTATTATTATTACTTTCTAACATTACGATTTTTTTCTCAGTCGGATTGAAATGTACGTTTATTAATAAAAGTCTTTTAAAATGTCAGAAATAAGTGCACAAACCTCTTCTCGAAGTGTATAAAGTCGGCGAAGTTTTGGTCGTGAGATAATAAATGGCTAGTGTAATTACTTATTTCGTAATTAATGGTTGTGGCATCGGTATGGCAATTCACAAACAAGATCTCACATCACATAATGCACATGCATGTGCGTGC
>NC_051418.1:14214100-14215300 GCF_015228065.2 Penaeus monodon | reverse complement strand
CAACGTGTATATATCTGCGTGAGGCCGTGTTCTTTATATCACACATTAAGTTATTAATTTTAATTTTGGGCGGTCGAGTTCTTGACCTCTGGCCCGGTCCGAATCGCTGCCGCACGAAGTTCAATATTAACTAGATGAAGAGTCCGAAGTTTCAAACAAACACTGAGCAGGTTCAAGACAGGGTCATGAACCTTGATAAAGTAACCGTCGCCCCCTTGACTTGAATTACTGGTGTCAAGGCCTCTGGAGGTTAAAAATGAGGAATACACTCATGGCATTTTCAGGGAGTGATGTCACTTGATAGAAACTGCGCCCGGCTAAATATGGAAAGATATTTGCCATTGTGGCTATGAAGTGGGATCATTACAAGGAAGGACATGTGCATATGGCTGCCTTCTCGGCTATTTGTGTAGTGGGCGCGTGGCCATGGTAATAAACATAATTTTGAGTTGGAACTGCCTATTTTACCCTAATTACAACTAGATAAATAAATGCAAGCGGATTTCATTACCCTTCCACACGCAAACACTCTCTCATTTTTTAATAACAATTCATTTCAATGACTGTAATTCTTACACTAGGACATCAAGAAAGTCACATTGAAAAATGGTAGCATAAATATCATATTTTTTTGAGTTGAATGACACCTACCACAAATATGCAGCCACCCCTCCACTCGGCATGGGCACTCCAAGCGACGTCGGAACATTCTCATCTCCAACGCGTTTCTTTGCACTCAGATTATAAAATCAAATCACCATTGCAATCACAATTATGACACACCGTTGTTCACTTTATTCCACGCTACTTTGGCTACGCGCGCAAAGCTAGTCAGCACTCTCCTTTACCCACGATGTCTAGTCGACAACTGACACAAGGATGACCGGGACGCTGAGCGAAAATGTTTTGGTCGGAGCGTCACTGCGATTGGCTGGCTCATCTCGCTTGCTCGCTCCTGATTGGTCAGGACAAACGTTTAATGAATTACGCTCCACGAATCGACCTAAGAGCTTTTCTTTATCAGAGATTTACTTTATATATTTCATGTTACCGTCAAAATACATTTATACGTTGATAGATAAAGAGGAAATACTTAAGGAAAAATAGGTAGAATGAAATAAGTATTGACTCACTGAAGAAAAGTTAACAGTACTAAATAGAGATTGTGCATACCTGGTGTATGGAAATAAACGTAGCAAT
>NC_051418.1:14212225-14212400 GCF_015228065.2 Penaeus monodon | reverse complement strand
CTTTTCTATCTTTTTAAATTTTATTTTAAATATATGAAGAGAGAGAGGGGAGGGGAAAACCCTTATATATGTATATAAACCCCGTATTTTTGTTTTATGAGATTTCTTTTCATCATACCTTTTTACAATATGTATATTAGTGGTATGCAAGATTTTAATTCGTGTGTGTGTGTCC
>NC_051418.1:14210651-14211808 GCF_015228065.2 Penaeus monodon | reverse complement strand
GATGAGGATGCTTGCACATATTGCTACGTTTTTCCATACACCAAGGATGCCAATCTCTATTTAGTATTTTTAAATTTTCTTCAATGATCAATATTATTTCATTTCCCTTTTTCCCTTTAAAATTTTTCCCTTTTATCATCACGTAAAAAATGATTTTGACGTAACTGAAATATAAAAAGTAAACTTGAAAAAGAAAAGCTTTGGTCGATTCGTGGAGGAATTTTTTAAATTTGTTTGCCTGCCCAATCAGGACGAGAAAGCGAGATGAGCCAGCCAATCGAGGACGCCCCGACCAAAAATTTTCGCTCAGCGCCCCGGTCCCCTTGTGTCAGTTGTGATAGACACGGGGTAAAGGAAGTGTGACAGTTTTGCGCGGAGCCAAGTAGGGGGAATAAGTGAACAACGGTGGTCAAAATTTGTGATTGCAAGGTGATTTGATTTTATAATCTGAGTGCAAAGAAACGCTTGGAGATGAGAATTTTTCGACGCGCTGGAGTGCCCCCTGCCCAGTGGGGGGTGGCGCATATTTGTGGGAGGGGTTATTCAAATCAAAAAAAAAAGATATTTTTGCTACCATTTTTCAAAGTGACTTTTTTGATGTCAGTGTAAGAATTTCAGTCTTAAATGAATTGTTATTAAAAAATGAAGAGGTTTGCGTTGAGGGGGAATGAAAAACCCTTGCATTTATTTATCATTGTAATTAGGGTAAAAAAGGCAGTTCCCCAAATCAAAAAAATGTTTATTACCAAAGGCCACGCGCCCACCTACACAAAAACCGAAAGCAGCCCTATGCACATGTCCTTCTTGTAATGATTCCCACTTCAACCACAATGGCAAATCTTTCCTATTAGCGGCGCAGTTTTTATCAAGTGACATCACTCCTGAAAATGCCATGAGTGTATTCCCCATTTTAACCTCCAGAGGCCTTTACACCCGTATCAAATCAAGGGGGGGACGGGGCTTTATCAAGGTTTTTGACCCTGTCTTGAACCCGCTCATGTTTTTTTTGAAAATTGGACTCTTCATCTAGTTAAATTGAACTTTGGCGGGAGCGATTCGGGCCGGGCCCGAGGTCAAAAACCGACCCCCCAAAAATTTAAAATTTTAAAAAATTAAAAGGTGATATAAAGAAACGGGTCCGAATATATAACCCTTGA
>NC_051418.1:14210270-14210556 GCF_015228065.2 Penaeus monodon | reverse complement strand
ACATACCCACCAGCACATCATGTGCATTATGTGATGTGAGATCTTTTTTGTGAATTGCCCCTACCCATGCCCACCATTAATTACAAATAAGTAATTTCATAGCCATTTATTTTTCAGACCCCAAAATTTCCCCATTTATACACTTCCAGAAGAGGTTTTGCATTTTTCGAATTTTAAAAGACTTTTATTAATAAACGTACATTTAATCCGCGAGAAAAAAATCGTAATGTTAGAAAGTAATAATAAAAAAAGGAATGGGTTTTAACACAGATACATTTGGGAAAAC
>NC_051418.1:14210094-14210229 GCF_015228065.2 Penaeus monodon | reverse complement strand
TATTGAACTGGAGTTGTTACATGAAAAGGGGAAGTGCGGGAAGGTTATTATCTAACCTTTTGTTTCCGACAAACACGCACTAGGGAAAAAAAGGAAGAGTAGGAGAGGAGGGAAAAAGAGGGAATTTGGGGCGGT
>NC_051418.1:14209971-14210058 GCF_015228065.2 Penaeus monodon | reverse complement strand
TATAAGGGGGTAATGGGGTTTTTTTCATCTTTTTTAAAGTAAAAAAGAAGGTGAAAGAAAGATCGAAAAAATTCTAAGACAACAACG
>NC_051418.1:14209606-14209914 GCF_015228065.2 Penaeus monodon | reverse complement strand
TCCCATAATTCCATAACGAAAATTTTTAATTTATAAGGCACACCGCGTTAGGGGGTTTTTTGAGGATAACTTAAATTTGGAAAAATACATTTGAAAAGGGAAAGAGGGACCAATTACTTTTTTATTCTTGTCGAGATCGTGTTTGATTTTATATACTTTTTTTGTTATTATCTAATGGGTTTTCTTTATTTTATAATGGGGTGGTTTATTTTTATTTTTTTAGCCGTGAATATTGAGTTGGATAAAGGTTTGTGTTTTGATGATATATGTAATGACAAAAGTATACGTAGAACAGTTTCAATAGTAAA
>NC_051418.1:14209142-14209298 GCF_015228065.2 Penaeus monodon | reverse complement strand
TATTTTTTGGGGGGCCCCACTACAAGTTAAGTTTTGGTGGAAATCTCAGATTTGGGTTGGGCCCCATTGCAGGAGATTTCGACTCCCTACTCCAGTAAAGTTTCTTTCTTTACCCTCCCTCCCCCTCTCTCCTCCCAAAATTTTTCCCACACCCCC
>NC_051418.1:14208904-14209038 GCF_015228065.2 Penaeus monodon | reverse complement strand
ATTCTCTCTCTCTCTGCACTACCCGCAGCAGAGACACTTCTCCATTTTCTCCTAACACATCACTTCCAACTACCCTTTTCCTTTCTCCCAGAACCCCTCTTTCTTCCCCCCTCTAAGAAAAATTTTTTTCCCCC
>NC_051418.1:14208235-14208656 GCF_015228065.2 Penaeus monodon | reverse complement strand
TTCCAGATGCTTACCCAATGCTGTGTCCATGGCATCACAATCGACAAAGTCAAGTTCATGGCCACAGGCGTCCCAAAAAGGGGTTTCAACTTCGGGCTCAATTATCACGGACTTCCCCACAACCCTAAGACCCCGAAGCTCATCAGGGATTCCCCAAAACCCCCTACAGAACTAAACTTGACCCTGGCCCAAATTCATTCTTTTGGGGCTAGCCCAACCCCGGGCTTCAGAATTCAAAACTCTGAACCATCTTGGAACCTTTCGACCCCATTTTGACTGTTATACTTCAAACAGACACATCCCGTCTCTATGACATAGGTTATGCCCTTCTTCAGCACCACTGCAAGGACATTAAACTAAAGTTTAATGCGGATCCAAGTTCCTGACAGATGCTGAGACCCACTACACCATGCCACATTTT
>NC_051418.1:14207840-14208030 GCF_015228065.2 Penaeus monodon | reverse complement strand
CACTGGAAGATAATGAAGAATGTACCGCAATGACTGCACATGTTAGGTCTATAGTCATGTCTACTGTCACATAGTCTATAGCACCCATCATCGACGAAGACAGGACACTACAGGAGCTCCACACTGCTGCAACACAGGACCCAGCTTACAGTTATCTCTCCAGTGTCTCGAAGGGATTAAAAAAAACTGC
>NC_051418.1:14206787-14207221 GCF_015228065.2 Penaeus monodon | reverse complement strand
CCTTCGAAAACACGTAATGTGCAGAGACACACAACATGATGTCGGTTGTGTAATTTACATGCTGTTATTTAAACCATGTCAAGTTAATCAATAACTGTAAGTTACAGACACATTTCCCTTATTTCATATGGTGTTAGCTGATAGTTTTAGTTACAAAAGTGTTATGTTGTATAAGAATCGTAATAAAGAGTATCTGGCAACTTAAGTGCATGCGTCCTGCATGACGCGTCGGAGAGAGACGAGCGAGACCGGATGGTTTAATCTTTCGCTCCTCGCACATTTGAGCCTAATACGCTTAGTATGGAGATGCTGGTTTCTTTAAACCTTTCCTTCGTGACTCGACGCAGTGAGTCATAATAATATGAAGCCATTCCTGTCCCTCGTTAGCCACAACTATTCCTATATCTGTCATAGACACCAGATTCTCTGGGAAT
>NC_051418.1:14205994-14206750 GCF_015228065.2 Penaeus monodon | reverse complement strand
TTCAATCAAATTGTCTCTCATGATGTGTTCCAGGATTTGTTTTTTTTCTCTCCTCAAGGTGTTGGATATTTGTTTTTTTTATGACAGCATTCCTTATATGAGTGTCAAGTTGATGCTGCTAAGATAAGAAACTTTATCTACTAGCGGAGTTTTCATCTATTGTGGTCACGTATTTTGGCGATTCTTTGTGGTCCCTCCTTATTTCCATGTATTAAACTCTCGAACACCACAATCGATAATCGCAGTGAAGACTGTTTTGCACCTATATGTTTCTTTACGTTATAAATTTCATATCATATATTGCGTTTCTTGTGCCTTTGTTTTTTTTTCGAAAGCTAGATTGCTCACAGCTATTTTGAATGTGGAGTTTTCTTTTGATTCTGTTTTTTTTTATACTGGGTAAATATGACTAATTCAGCTAATTATAACGTTAATATGAGCAGTCGAGAGGGTCACCATTTATAGCGACTGCAATTGATACTGATTCTTTCATTTGCTGATTATCTGGATTTATGAATTGTGTGTCTCTGTGCCGATAACTATATCCCCAAAGACTATCAACATTTCTTTCGCGATGGAAGAGAATTGCGTGAGGCTTCCATATTACTTTCTGGTCACTCTGGCAGATGTATTCACCATTCTAGAGGTTTTCTTTTTCAAACCTGATGTTTCCAAACTTCTCTTGTACGACCGATCACATAATGCTTCCTCTATTTGTCATGCAAGGTGATTTATATGAGCATCTGGAGTTTATTT
>NC_051418.1:14205070-14205772 GCF_015228065.2 Penaeus monodon | reverse complement strand
ATTGTGGAATCTTATAATTTCGGATCTTGTCAGATAATGAAGTCATGAAATAATAAATGAGGTTGCTTTCCACGCTGTATTCAGAAATGGAATACCAAGTGAGACATCTTCGAGGATCTCGGCTCACCAAAATGTCGGCGATACCATAAATCGTATCGTTGCCTCACCATACGACTGGATGGGCAAGAAACTTCAATAAAGATCGTTCAACGAATCTTTATTACTTACGAATTAGGAACTCAAATATAGTCCAATATAAGTTATTTTTTATAATTTCTGAATGACTGTATACTGGAAGTAATAATTTTCATAGCATATATAATTCAAACATCAATCTGGATTTATTTATGACTCTGTTCTTAAAACGAAAACTGTCACTCGAGACATAATCGGCAACCTGTAATTTTTTGTGAAAAATGATTCTATTATAAGTATAAGTACCTGTTACAAACGGGTTTTTCCGTCTGCCGCAATGATACGAGAAGCCTGCTGTTTCTTGGTGACTAATGTTTTTACTACGTAAGAGAAAAAATAGATTTTTTTTTTTCACCCAAGTAAGGCAGGATTAAAAGAGTTGTAAACAAGACCTTCGCTGGCCAAGTCAGACTGCACCGCCGGCTGCTGAAAATAACCAGCCAAGAAGGACCAGGTCCGCTAAGAGGAAACAGATCAATGGTTTTTTATCAACGAACCGGTGTAAAA
>NC_051418.1:14202832-14203699 GCF_015228065.2 Penaeus monodon | reverse complement strand
TAAAGACGTCGGTACTTACAATCTCTCCACCAACAAAATCAACGGAAACAAAAATAATATCAATTTTGTTAAGAAGAGGCTAAGGGTCGTCCCCTTCAATTTTGGATCTATGTAGGGGAATCAAGAGTCACATCCTAAGTGAGTTCTTTCAGTTTTTCCTGCAAACGACAGCTCGTCGGTCTCACCAGATGGATGTTTCTTTAAATGTTGCGATCATTGGCTTCCTACTAATCAATACGAATATAAACATACAGACGTATGTCTCTCTTTTCTTCAAAAGCAGATTAATCTATTATTACTATTCTGTCTACACTTTTTGATATATGGACGAAATGTTTTTATTTCAGAAATTTAATTCTTAAAATAATATAAGTATATGCCTACAACTTGATGGTGAAATTTCTTTAATATTGAACCACTTCATGTTGTGCCTTGCAGCAAATGCTCAGGTTACAACCTTGGTAATGATTGGGATCTAAATCAAAACTACTTTTAATTCTCTGTACATTTCTCAATACTGGCTCTAAATCCCCGTTATCTTCCAACTTGAATACTTATGAACCTTTACGCTAGAAGAAGGATTCGCAGCTTCATCATCAACGTCTTCATAAACTCTGAAGCGAAGAGAATTTTTCAGTCCGTTCCATACGAGATCCTTAAAAATTCAGATGCTATAACCATGGTAATGGTTAATGGTTATAAAAAAAATGATTGCTAACCCAAAGGTCATATGGAAATATAGAAAGGCTTAGTAGGGAAAACGGTTTTTTTTTAAGGGGATGGATGGTTGCGATGTTAAATTGTTACCACTCATTCGTATCCAGAGGTTTTGAAGTTGGATGAAGGGTACAAAAGGGAAAAATTAAA
>NC_051418.1:14202554-14202732 GCF_015228065.2 Penaeus monodon | reverse complement strand
TCACCCACCAATTAACGAGCCCATTTCACGGACGTCCTCACTGCTGCATTACTGCCGACCCCTTCTGCCCTCTACTATACATCGCTGCAACTCCAGTCATGTCATTCAGCTGATATTACCGCCTCATCGTCCTCTGGTGACCGCAGCCTGACGTCCTCGCCGCATCTCGCCTCACTCA
>NC_051418.1:14202069-14202374 GCF_015228065.2 Penaeus monodon | reverse complement strand
CTTGGTATTCCAGAATCCCAGTTTGCCTGTCTTTAACGACTGACACGGCGCTTGACAAATTAACTGTATCTTAAGCGATCCTGTAGAACGATTGACGAGCTCTGTGACCGATCACCACTGCTGCTCCTATCAAGACCACCTGTGCATCGGAACAGTGACCTGTGCAAACAAGCTCCCTAGGCCGCCGACCTTAGACGTCACCTGTGCGACTTTCCTGCTCCTTTGCAAGATACGAGACTCCCTGTGTCACTTGCCTCCGTCACCTGTTTCCTGCCATCCATCCACCTGCATCGTCTACCTGTTCT
>NC_051418.1:14201461-14201569 GCF_015228065.2 Penaeus monodon | reverse complement strand
GTGACACCTCGCGCCTCTGTTCTCTGTATTCCACTACCAAACTCCCGGAGTAATAAAGTATAGAATCTGCGAACTAAAAAGACAAGTAAATGCTCGTGATCACGGATA
>NC_051418.1:14201034-14201187 GCF_015228065.2 Penaeus monodon | reverse complement strand
GCGGAAGGCGTATCTTCGAAGACTTTTGCCGGGCAAACGTGGGGCTGGGCAGGCAAAAGTGATCAAATAGGAAAATGATGTCATTTGTGTGGCAGGAACACTGTGCAAAGGCTGACTTCTCCGTTGCCCGACACGTGACTGTATCATTTTCAA
>NC_051418.1:14199569-14200481 GCF_015228065.2 Penaeus monodon | reverse complement strand
CGCAGTCATGCTGTAGAACTTTAATTGTATCTTTCCCAATAATTCGCAGTATCATAAGTAATTAGTGGCCCTATATAAGGACAAGTTTGACTGCACATCATTGGACAAATAATAACGGAAGAATTGACCAAAGGCAGTTGAATAAACGCACAAAAAGACGATTATAGTTTTATGATACAATATTTTTCTTCACAAAAAATGCACGTGAGTTATAATTCCGGTTATTTACAATATAGGATTTCCGACCATGTTCAACTCATGTGAATTGCTGATTAATAAATCCAATTTATAGTAAAAGACTGCGGACCGCGATCCACCGAGCTCTATGTTGGTGGCCTAGGTAGCGAGAGATCGAACTTGCGTTGCCAGATGAGCGACGACGCAGCTCTGAGCCAGCTGGAGCCAGAGTCTTTGTTTTGGTGTGAAGGTCGTCAGCCGTGTGTGAATGGGTGCTCCTTTAAATGCGCTGCCCAGTTTGTGTTTCGAGCTTCTCTGCTTTTGTGATTTACTAGCATCAGAGTGAGGAAGTGTGTAGCCATAGTCATTATGTTTTTTGTGCTGAGCAAGAGAAATACATAACGGTGATTATTGGGATTTCTCACTCGGCAACAAGATTCTACCCTTCGTTGCAGCTGTGGTTGGCAAGTGACCGAGGAACAGTTACAGAAATCAAGGCAAGGTAAGCATCGCCAGAACCTCAGCCTACCAAACAAAGGGAACTAACAAATGACCAATACTCGGGGAATTGCGTCTTCATTTGTGCATAAGAGAGCGCCCCTCCGTCTGAGAATTAGAGCTCCCGACCACAAAGGCCAATATATAGTTCAAGAGCCCGAGCATGATAATGCACAGGCAGGCGCACACGTACACTAACAACTACCTTACTCTTGCACTTGGAAAAATACTCAAAAG
>NC_051418.1:14197354-14197456 GCF_015228065.2 Penaeus monodon | reverse complement strand
GTCTATGTACAAGGTGCCTTTAATAAATTTTGAGACTTTTTTCGTAGAGACACTATTTCCTCGGACAAGCAGAAAACTCTATTCTCCTTCAATGTACTTTTG
>NC_051418.1:14196636-14196853 GCF_015228065.2 Penaeus monodon | reverse complement strand
CTGTTGTCGCTAACACTTCTTTCCTTCTGTTCGCCACTGAGCACTCTTGGGACAAACTTTGCGCAAATCTTTCGCATGCTCAGTTCATCATGAATAATTTTGTGTACAGTTCCCACACTGACTTCAAGTTGTTCACTTATTGTCTTTATTTGCACCCGACGGTCCTCATCCATAAAAGTACGAATTTTCCCCACCAGCTCCCGTGTTCTGATTTCCC
>NC_051418.1:14196254-14196365 GCF_015228065.2 Penaeus monodon | reverse complement strand
AGTGTGTTGTCTCATTAAACATTTGCTAATGACATATCAAAATTACAAGATAGTGGGATAGTTATAACTGCCCCTACGTAAAAGTCCTAAAAACTTATTGAAGGCACCTTG
>NC_051418.1:14195327-14196089 GCF_015228065.2 Penaeus monodon | reverse complement strand
TTTTCTGTTCTGCTCTGTTGCTCACAGTAAACTGGTAATGTTGGTAAAACATACACATGATTTTAATATTTCTGCTTTATCGTTAGTGATGTGTCTTTGGGATATTGTCTCTATAGGAATCCTAAATATTTAATGTGTGAGGTTATGCACAGATGAAATTCAAAATTATAGCAAGTAGTCTTCATGAGGTTGATTATTTGTAAATGATCCAGTCACTTTCATATCGTTAAGCTTGCTGGAGTACATTCATTTTGATTGCATTCGTTCTAAAGCCTAGTGTTGTAAAAAAGGTATTATAGAAAGTCCATTATTTTTTAACTTCATTTCCGAAAGGGATGCCCTGAAGCGGGATAGGTGCCAAAGTCTAGTGAGGGACGCATGTTGTACGGCTCGCTCGCCCGCCTGTTCTCCTCCCCCGGTGGAACGCAGTGCGACTGTGGGCGGCGCTCATGAGCAATGGCTAGGTGGGCAGGGAGTGCGTGGATCGGATAGCTGCCGCTGTGGCCTGACGAGAGTGATTAGTGTGTCCTGCACTGTGTGTGGCTATGGTGTGTAGGCTGTGTATGTAAATGTAATTCTGTGTCGTAGAGGTCGTACCGGCAGGCCTATCGCGATGGTTGTGGGTCGGTTGTAAATTTTGTGCTGGCTATTTTGTATGGGGCCAGAGAGCCCTTGAGAGCAGCTGCTAATATTTTTTATACAGCTACCAAATTTGCAATCACATAAACCTGCTTGCATATGTACCCCCACACCCACCTACTT
>NC_051418.1:14194800-14195277 GCF_015228065.2 Penaeus monodon | reverse complement strand
ACTCTTTAGCCTGTATAGTTGAATACAAGTTAGTGTGGAACTGTGAATGGAATTTGCGTATTTATAGCAACATCGTAAATTGGATACGAAGTAGTTGGTTTTTAACATTTGGTTGATTATTAATCCTTTGTCACCACCTGGCTCGTTGACTGTAAGTTGACTTTTCTTAAATACCGGTGCTCGTCACATGGTTTGTAATAAGTAGATGACTCATAACCTGGTTTGGTAATATATTGTTGACTCAGAGCCTGACTTGATGACAAGTACATCATGCTGATTCACTACCTGGTATTGTGACATATACTACCGACTCTGGGTCATGCTTGTAGGAGGTCATACTCCTTTTTGTTATTACCAGAGACAAACATGTTATGGACATTTACTTTGCTCCTAACCCCTAAGCTGTTAATCTCAGGGGCGGTACTGACGAAAAGTCTGAGAGTCCGAAATTTGTCTTAGCCCAAAAAGCCCTGTTGC
>NC_051418.1:14193976-14194507 GCF_015228065.2 Penaeus monodon | reverse complement strand
AAGTCTATTTGTTATTACTGATGTGTGATTATCGCCATATGTCTTTAAATCAGCAAATTTGGTCTACGAGTATGACTCCCCACGAAAATGTCTTTTTTTCCAAGTCTCGGTCGTTTTAGGTGTGGGATTGTCCCACATGCGCAACCACTGTCTTTAAAACTACAGTACAATTATACACAAATTTGAAGATAATTCTGCATCAAATATGACAGAAAAATCTTAGAAGGTCCTTTTGAATAATAATCAAACGTTAATTTAGTCGTTTCTTATATTTTCACTGACATTTTCTATTCCCCTCCGCAAAGACTATCTTTAATTTTGTCATTATACGTAAGGATTGCCTCTAATTGTTCATAATTAAAACTTCTCTGTTGAAGATTATTCCACTTTGGAATAATGGAAAAACTTCGAGGCCTCTTTTGACAGACGTTGATTGAGCCGTCTCCTACATCTTTATTTCTCGATTTTTTATTTAAAAAATAGAAATAGTAGCGCCTGCCTTTACAACTGATGCATGGCAATAACGTAGGG
>NC_051418.1:14193118-14193856 GCF_015228065.2 Penaeus monodon | reverse complement strand
ATGGCAACGAGTGTATCTCGTGTGCCGTATACTGGTGTCCGCCATCGGTGACCTGCTAGCTTCTCCACTTCAAATCAGTCCTCAGTATCCCCTCCTCCACCATCTTTACAATCACCCGCAAGAGTCCGACCACCACGCAGTCTGGATGTTACTGAGCGAGAAGTGACGGCTAGTGGTCAACAGTGGTGGCAACTACCGTGTGAGAGCTCCTTTTGAAAACAATGCTTTACAAGCGAGAGCGGGACCCGTAAAGTCGGTTGCTGGTAGGGCAACTCTAGTAACTTCGTATGAGAGCTCCAGTTGTATGGAAGGCAAAACCTAAGAATTGTTATTTTATTATGAAAATTGTATGTGAGTACTGCACAAGAATCTCAGTGGTGATAACAATTTATAAAATATTTTGATCCATCACTTTAAACCCAGGAAGTTTCATAATACTGAAACAAATGGTATTCACCCTTCTCTTGATAAAATTTAAGTAAGAACTTTGTTCAGCCTACAGAAATGAGGAAAAAACAGCCTGAATGCAGATTACACCCACCATCTATTGTACAGTGTATGTCTCTCAGATATATTGTACATGTACCACTGGAGGTACTGTACCCCAGGTTTGAGAACCCCTGCTCTATACAGTCTTTAATGTGCCTGTGGAAAAATGAGGATAGGCTTTATAACTATAAATTCAAAATAAAATGTGGCTTCTAAGATAAAGGCTTTCATGATTACCATGGTTATTAC
>NC_051418.1:14192788-14193093 GCF_015228065.2 Penaeus monodon | reverse complement strand
TCAGAAGTAAAGCCATGGTAATTGTCCTAAAGAGAAATTTGCAACCGTATAGGCTTCAGTCATTCCTCTTCTGAACACGCTCACCATCAGTTGACTTTTCCAGTATTAATGTAACAAATGCAAAGCTATTAACGAAAACTATAAAATTAGAAGAAGGCTATTACTTAAACTTAAGAGTCAGTTATATTATTGTTTACCGACCACGATACAGCCCTGTTAGCAGTATGAATACATCCGAAAGATAGAACGCACTATGAAGTAGTAGGGAGTTAAGTCCTTGCCGAGAAAACCTTCTATGTAGGTCC
>NC_051418.1:14192057-14192395 GCF_015228065.2 Penaeus monodon | reverse complement strand
ATACACATAGGCCTATTGCTGATTTGAGTATGTCAGAATGAAAATTAGATTAATGACTTTTCAAACTTGTATGAAGCTGCAAATGACTGAATAGCCCTAATGGATTTGAAAGCCATGATTTCAAATGTACGTGAACTCAAACGTAGAAGCCATCATGACGGTGGATGAGTGTGGGCGTCTGACGAGGAATCGGCGACGTGAATTCAAGGACAGCCTGTGGGGACTGCGCCAGAGTACGAACATCCGGAAATAGTCAATAAGGATTTTTTGTTGTCTGTTGCAATTTCCTTTAAGAGGGATTTGAAAATATCTGACTGCTGTTGTAATTTTCATGTGCT
>NC_051418.1:14191031-14191791 GCF_015228065.2 Penaeus monodon | reverse complement strand
TGTTGGCCATCAAATTGCCTGGACTTGTGGAGCCACCGTGTTCAACAAAGTTCACGGTGGGCAGTACATGTCCCTGTTACAAAGGGTTGAACAACACATTTTTTTGGGTTGCTAAGCGATAGTTTTGTGCCGGAATATTTAAGTTCTTTGCAGAAAAATACCTTCGGACACCGATTAAACAAAATCTAGAAAGTTAAGTAGAACTGGGTTTTAAGCAAATAAGTTAGGACGGCGTTTTGTCAATAGGAAATAGTTATTAAAAAAATAGAAAGTGAGAAATAGGGGCCATTGGAAATGATGACGACCGGCTAACTTACTGCGGTCACCTCGCTTCCATATCAATGTCCCCTAATGAGATCTATGGGAAAGATTGGAATTTCGCCCTTGTAATTATTCCCCCAAAACGTCAAGTATTTGTTCATTAATAAAAAAAGGAGTGGTAAATCACATTCAATATATGAAGTAGTATTAAACCCAACTTCATTCAGTCTTGAAACGGTGTAATTCCATTGTTGTTTTTCGTATAATTACTTTTTTGTTTTTTAATACTATTTATATATACCACATTTAGTGAAACACCAGAATGTAGCTAGAATTAAAAAGATAACTCACCAGAGATTCAGTTATACATAAACACAAAGAAAATTCACCGGGTTGGCTTTACTAGGTGTAGTACAAATTATGTTTCGGTTTACATGGAGAAATCATGAACTGCCGCTAGGCGTTATGTGCAGATGTAAATAAGTGATAGACTTGTAAC
>NC_051418.1:14189045-14190055 GCF_015228065.2 Penaeus monodon | reverse complement strand
TTTCCGAGAGCTCTCGATCCAACGTTCTTGGGACGAGTTGTTGGTCATCTCACATTAAATTTTTGCTTCAAATTCTCCCCCATATCTAATATACATTCAAAGTAATAGCAAAACGACCTCATTGTTCGTAAAAATGGATATTCCAGGTAAATTGCATTATGCCAATTGCAATACTGCATAACAACCATCTTTCAGATGTAACCGAAAATTTGACGGTTGTAGACAATGATTTTATGGAGTGATTCCACTTTTATAATATTTTTGGGTGCACTGGGGAAGGGAAAGTTTTAGAAAAAAAGAATGCATAACTACACAGAACATTTAAATGTAAACCCTTACTTGTCATTTCTGTTTCTTACAAATGTTACACATATAATGCGTTTTGTTTTCTGTGTGACACAACCTTACGCATTAGAACTTTTTTTTTATCCAATCATATAAAACATATTCGGCCTATATTGCCACTCCCATCAGTATTGTTATCACTTGCCGCCTTCACATGATTTGCTATTAAAAATGATCACCTCCGCGACATCAACAGCACTGTTCTTTAGCCAACATGACTGCTTTGCTACAAATTATGCTACCAATCCACCCGAGGAGATCTTGCACCCATTTGAGCTCACTGCTTACATGTGTAGCGACAGGTCTCAAAACTTCCTGCGGATGCATCACCTCACGGTCGAGCTAAAAAGTACCTCCCGTCGCCAGGATAACAACTTCTCAAGATTGCCAAGATGGCTCGAAATAGTCCAGTGTCCTGGGTGGCGTCGTGCTGCGTAAAACATTTTTTTTTATGTAATCGCATTCCATCTTTAGCCCATTAGTTCTAATTTTAGTAGATGGTAACCAACACTAACTCTTATCCTGTAAAATGCTATATACCGAAGGGTTTCTATATTAAACGGATCATGTTATACTGACGTTTACTATCCATCCATATATACCGACTTTTTTTTGTATGAGTCTGTTTATATCTATTTTTTCTATGTGTATCAAAATGTATGAAA
>NC_051418.1:14184815-14185881 GCF_015228065.2 Penaeus monodon | reverse complement strand
CACACACAACACACAAAAATGAAAATAAATGAATATCAATAAAAGATGCTGATTAACGTTGCAATATCGTCATTGTAGTCCATGCTCAGGGTAAGGAGACTAGATAGTGCATGATAACTAACGCTAAAGTCTATTGGTTATCTAAGGAGTGGCTTTGCTACATTACATTTATTCATTACTCTATAGTGGTTTTGTTAGATATTTCGATAGTGACAGTTATGTTTGTGGCGATAAAATTTATACAGATGATTGCCTAATGTTAAAACTGAATGTATATTCCAATTACAAAACATTTGTTACATTGGAATCCTCTCAGATGCCTATACGCTTCACGTTCAGTGAGCAAGGTTACAGGCAGCGTTAGAATATCTAATCTAGTCGAATGCTTATCTAGAGAGGCACTCGACCAGGTAGAGCTTACCCAGGTTGTGTGATTGCTCAAACCAACGCGTTCATGGCCTTCTGACCCTCTGGCACGTAGCCTGTGTATACTTGGCACTTAGCCCAGCCGTGTGTTCGTTTTGTCCGTTGAGTCAACCTTCGTGCACAACTTGTATCTCATATAGCGATTAATGGAATCCCTGTAGTCCGCCCTCTGGAATGATTCCTGCAAAATTAAGGATTAGTAGTTTTTTCTGGATTTGGCTTTGAGATAGAAGCGGACAAACACCAAAATACATCACAGACATCCTGTTTATACTTTGATGTAGGTATTATGTTCATCGTCAGTCTCAACTGTAAGAATATGTTTACACCGAAAATATAATTGAAAACGGAAATCGTGTACGAAGTTCTATCAATTCTTATCGAGTATGCTTCCTCGGCAATAATAGAACACGTTTACATGTTGAATAAGAAAAAACAAACTCTAGGCTATTTTATTCACTCCAAGTTGTTATTTGTACAGTCAAACTGCTGGCAAATTTAGAGATCATAGTTGACAAAACTATAGAGCAAAAAAACAGGGGTGTGAGGACAGTACTGTTAACCCGTCACGACTCGAGAGTCCTAGATCTTCGGATGTGAATGAATGAGCATATTACGGATATTACTCAAATTGAAGTAA
>NC_051418.1:14184696-14184793 GCF_015228065.2 Penaeus monodon | reverse complement strand
TGTCTCCAGTGAGTCTGGTCAAATCGACAAAAGCCATATCAACACTTATAGGTATCTTCCGTTATAGCTTTGATTTCTAGTATTTGTGCAGATTTGA
>NC_051418.1:14182827-14184483 GCF_015228065.2 Penaeus monodon | reverse complement strand
AGCACCGCCGCCACACCAACCCACCCCAACACACAAATAACACACAACAAAACACACCCCACATAAAACCCCACCCCACATACCCCAAAAACACACCAAAAAAACCCCACCCCACACACAAACCCGACAAAACACAAACAACACCACACAACACAACACACACAACACCAACACAACAACCCCACACACAACACAACACCACACAAAACCCCACACAAACCACACACTACACACCAAACACACCCACACCCCACCCCCCAAAACCAAAAACACACAAAACAAGCCAAAACACACACACACCCCACACACCACAAACAACACACACCACAAAACATTCTCTGCCATCCACGCGTTGGCGACATACCACAGACCCAAAATTAAGGGGCCGTTCTTCCCCGGTAACCACCATTTTTTCCCATTTTGGGAAACCCCCACTCCCCCACACATCAACAAATTAAGGAACCAACAACCACCCCCCAACCAACCCTCCAAAACCCCAAAAAATTTCCATCCGACAACACCCATCACTAACAAACCCACCACGCCACAAACAACCAACAGTACACCTCCCAAAATACAACAGACCAACCCACCATAAAACATCCCACATAACTCCACCCACCAACCACCAACAAACACAAAACACACATACCCCCCCGCACACACCAACACACACACACACAACACACCACACAAAACACTCCAACCCAACCCACAAAACCCCAAAATTTTTCCAACCAAAAACCGGGCCCCCCCCCACACACCACAAACCACACCAAAACCCACCCCCCACCCAAACAACAAAAAAGCCCACCAACAAACCCCACCCCACCAACCCTCAACCATTCCCGACACCACCCGATCCAACACCACCACCGCACCCCACAACGCAAGCGGGACCCCCCCCAGGAAACGCACTACCCAACCCACCCACACCCCCAAAACCCCACAACGAATCCAACGCCAACAAGACCCCACCCAACGCCCGCGCCACACACACCACACCACACCACACACACACACACACACAAAACCACACACCCCACACACACACACACACACACACACACACCACCACAAAACACACCCCACACCACACAAAACAAACACCACACCAAAACACACACCACCAACACACACACACACAAAACACACACACACAAAACACACACCAAACACCACACACACACACCCAAACACCACACCACCCCACACACACCACACACACACACAACACACACACCACACACCCCAACACACACGCGCAAAAAACACACACCAAAAACACACACAACAAAACCACACACAAAACAACAAAAACACCCCCAACCACACACACACACCCACACACACACAACACACACACACAAACCAACCCCAAAACAACACACACACACACAAAAACCCAACACACACAAACATACATAAAACACCCCAAAACACAAAACACACAAAAACCAAACACCAAAACAAAACACCCCACACAAAACCACACACAAACAACACACACAAAAACCCCACAAAAAACACACACACACCCCACAACACACACACACTCACACACACACACACACTAGCCCACACACACACAACCACACACCACACACACCAAACACCCACCACACACAAACACCCCAAAAACACCCCAAAAATTTA
>NC_051418.1:14177638-14177897 GCF_015228065.2 Penaeus monodon | reverse complement strand
TAAAAATAATTTAATCCCTATGTTGTTTGGGGTTTAAGTGTTTAGAATTTGGGGATTATATTTTTTTTAATTATATATTATATAATTTATTTATTAATTTTAAAATTTAATTTTTTTTCTTAAAATTTTTTTTTTAATTAAAAAATATTTTTTGTGTTTTGTTTTTTTTTTTTTATTTTTACAAAAAAACAAAAAAAAATTTATGTGTGTTTATTTTTTAAAATTTTTATATTTTATTAAATTGTACAGGTATTATATA
>NC_051418.1:14176923-14177490 GCF_015228065.2 Penaeus monodon | reverse complement strand
GTTATTTTTAAGTATTTCCAACTGTTACATTGTTTCCCGAATTTTTTTCCGGGAACCTTTTCCCTTTTTTAACCTGTGATTCAAGTTATATCCAAATTTCATCTTATTTATTTCCAAATTTAGTTTTTTTTTTATTTTTTGTGACTTTAAGTATATTGTTTTGTTTTATTTTTTTTTTCGTAAAAAAGTTTTTTTTACAAATTTTTACTGTTTATTTTTTTTTATTTTCATAACATTTAGAAAAGGTTTAAGGTTGAAAAGGAACTTTTTCCCCTCTTTTGCCTGGTTAAATCCCTTTAAAAACCATTTTTACTATTTTTTAAAATATTTCAGTTTATTTCTTTTTATTATTGTTTTTTTTAATTATTTGGTTTTGAAACAATTTATAATTTCCTTTTTCTTAAACGGAATTTTTTTTTCATATTGCATAAGTTTTCTACTGATATACTTTTATATATAAACATTTATTTTATTCTTATTTAATTATTATTTTGATACTTAAAACTTTTTATTCATTATTTTTCGAATTTGTTTTTTTTCGATGCAATATGTTTCGTTTTCACACTT
>NC_051418.1:14175367-14175482 GCF_015228065.2 Penaeus monodon | reverse complement strand
CCTCCCAAGTGAAAATGAATATAAACAGTATTAAGTACTATTTTCTTGCTCATAACTCGATATATCTTACGTTAAGGGCCTTGTCTTCCTTGTCACACAACCCCCCCCCCCCCCA
>NC_051418.1:14167402-14168277 GCF_015228065.2 Penaeus monodon | reverse complement strand
GGGGGGAGAGAGATCATCAGAATGTAAAACTACTCCGACTGTACAGGATGTACGCAAATCGAGAAGCAAGAACAAGGAGCTCAGCTTTAACCTTTAACCCAACGCAGTTCTCAGGTTTCACCATGGGCGATAATCCACGCTGTGTACCTTTTAACGTGTCCTTCACGGTCTTGCTTACCGCAGGTACTTTAATCTCACCTCAAAGGCCATCTTTATTCCATACGTGTATATGTAAAAAGTCGAGTCTGATATAGATTCATCAATTACGCTCTACTAACTTCACATAATTTTATTTACATGAGGCGACTGTAGCAGAGTGCCATAATTTTAGGCGTAAGGCAGTAATTATAGGAAGAATTTAATCCATAATAATTTAGAAAGAATGTGACGCAGGAACTCCTAGCTGATGATAACGGTGCTGAGACGGTATAAATACTATAGTATCTCCGGCTTCCCATGTTCCCGTTTTCGCGATAATTTCCAACATTTCTATACGTTGCATTTCATTATGGCCAAGCTGAACTAGTGTACAACTGAAGGTATTTCAACTCTAGTACCAATTTCAAAGCATAGAAATTCACGCCACATAAAGTGATGTCAAAGAGAAAAAGCTTAATCAGGTGTATATAAGGCATCGGGTAATTGAGAGAAGGCATTCACAGCATATAAAGGTTAAGACAAAAATATGGACAGAAGTAATTCGGCAATTAACCAAATGTGTTACCATTGCCATTGTTGCTTCGACAACACACGCAACGCCAAGGAAAAGAAGAGATCTACGGCCATGTCCTTACGCGAAGTGTACTGGATCCAACATTAAATCTTATTTTAGTGTTAATATTGTGCCTTTTCCTTTGGCCCACAAACATGCAGTC
>NC_051418.1:14167176-14167367 GCF_015228065.2 Penaeus monodon | reverse complement strand
CGTTGAACAGCTCTATGCCTCCTTAATCGCTTCTGTTATTTTTCAAAGCATTCCTTCCACGCAAATTATTTTGGCCCTTCCTCTCAAAAGAAAATCGAATTTCCTACGTGCTCATTCTATAGTATAGAAATCTGAGGCGTCATTTCAGCTTTTCTTTAGGGTGGGGGCGACCGAAGCGAGCCCAATCAGAA
>NC_051418.1:14166338-14167119 GCF_015228065.2 Penaeus monodon | reverse complement strand
CATATACGTATCTATGATAGAAATATACGAATTTTAGCAGAGAAATTCAAGAATAATAAAAACTATCCTTTTGGTCCTTGCCTCCCCTCACTGACGCCCCAGATATAATTTTTTTTAAAGATGAAAGGGGATAAAGCCTAGGAGTTAGCATGCTTTGACTAAAAATATCATTATTATATTTAGAAAGTCACTCTTCATATTCCAGGAAAGCAAATTTTAAGACAACAGAAATCTCAATATATACATGATTAGTCTGGCAATTGTGTATGGGGTACTTTTTTATCAGATCCTGAAAAGGATTAATAACATGTCTTCAAAATCATCAGTATTCCCCTTCTGTTTTGCCAGCATTTACTGAATGAAAGTAGGCCTACACGAAAAGGTTAGGAAGAAAATGATGACAACTTTGCTAGTCATCACAGATCGTTGCAGTTCCTTGCCACACTGTAAAATAAGTCACATAGTTAAGAACTACTTAAGTGACAGCGGAAAAAGAGAAATGCCAGAGGAAGAATAAAGGGTGAAGTGGCATCCCAGATTCAAATTACTTATCCTGTGCATATCATCTCTTCCATCTCAATTTTCCTATGAATCTAGCCTTTAAGCATTCAAACAAATGCTCTCTTCGTAATATTAAATCTAATTGTTGTCAGTGTTCAGTTACCGACAAAATCGGAAAACTGGCGGTACAGTAATACTGCAGATGACACTTATTAAACAAATAATGAACTAATAAAAATTAACCAAAAATGTATACCCTTCTGATAATTTACGTAAGTGG
>NC_051418.1:14150887-14152126 GCF_015228065.2 Penaeus monodon | reverse complement strand
TCAAATCTTGTAAGGAACCTAAAATTGAAAGGCTAACGAACATGAGAACATGCAATGAATATTGTGACAATTATATGCACAAATACTAGAAATCAAAGCTATAACGGAAGATACCTATAAGTGTTGATATGGCTTTTGTCGATTTGACCAGACTCACTGGAGACAGTTTTTTTTTTTGTTTGTTTTTACTTCAATTTGAGTAATATCCGTAATATGCTCATTCATTCACATCCGAAGATCTAGGACTCTCGAGTCGTGACGGGTTAACAGTACTGTCCTCACACCCCTGTTTTTTTGCTCTATAGTTTTGTCAACTATGATCTCTAAATTTGCCAGCAGTTTGACTGTACAAATAACAACTTGGAGTGAATAAAATAGCCTAGAGTTTATGTTTTTTCTTATTCAACATGTAAACGTGTTCTATTATTGCCGAGGAAGCATACTCGATAAGAATTGATAGAACTTCGTACACGATTTCCGTTTTCAATTATATTTTCGGTGTAAACATATTCTTACAGTTGAGACTGACGATGAACATAATACCTACATCAAAGTATAAACATGACTGTCTGTGATGTATTTTGGTGTTTGTCCGCTTCTTATCTCAAAGCCAAATCCAGAAAAACTACTAATCCTTAATTTTGCAGGAATCATTCCAGAGGGCGGACTACAGGGATTCCATTAATCGCTATACTGAGATACAAGTTGTGCACGAAGGTTGACTCAACGGACAAACGAACACACGGCTGGGCTAAGTGCCAAGTATACACAGGCTACGTGCCAGAGGGTCAGAAGGCCATGAACGCGTTGGGTTTGAGCAATCCACACAACCTGGGTAAGCTCTACCTGGTCGAGTGCCTCTTCTAGATAAGCATTCGACTAGATTAGATATTTCTAACGCTGCCTGTAACCTCTGCTCACTGAACGTGAAGCGTATAGGCATCTGAGAGGATTCCAATGTAACAAATGTTTTGTAATTGGAATATACATTCAGTTTTAACATTAGGCAATCATCTGTATAAATTTTATCGCCACAACATAACTGTCACTATCGAAATATCTAACAAAACCACTATAGAGTAATGAATAAATGTAATGTAGCAAAGCCACTCCTTAGATAACCAATAGACTTTAGCGTTAGTTATCATGCACTATCTGGTCTCCTTAACCCTGAGCATGGACTACAATGACGATATTGCAACGTTAATCAGCATCTTTTATTGATATTCATTTATTTTC
>NC_051418.1:14147684-14148657 GCF_015228065.2 Penaeus monodon | reverse complement strand
AACAGACTCATACAAAAAAAGTCGGATATATATGGATGGATAGTAAACGTCAGTATAACATGATCCGATTAATATAGAAACCTTATCGGGTACTATAGCATTTTACAGGATAAGAGTCTAGTGTTGGTTACCATCTACTAAAATTAGAACTAATGGGCTAAAGATGGAATGCGATACATAAAAAAAAATGTTTTACGCAGCACGACGCCACCCAGGACACTGGACTATTTCGAGCCATCTTGGCAATCTTGAGAAGTTGTTATCCTGGCGACGGAGGTACTGTAGCTCGACCCGTGAGGTGATGCATCCGCAGGAATGTTTTGAGACCTGTCGCTACACATGTAAGCAGTGAGCTCAAATGGGTGCAAGATCTCCTCGGCTGGATTGGTAGCATAATTTGTAGCAAAGCAGTCATGTTGGCTAAAGAACAGTGCTGTTGATGTCGCGGAGGTGATCATTTTTAATAGCAAATCATGTGAAGGCGGCAAGTGATAACAATACTGATGGGAGTGGCAATATAGGCCGAATATGTTTTATATGATTGGATGAAAAAGTTCTAATGCGTAAGGTTGTGTTCACACAGAAAACAAAACGCATTATATGTGTAACATTTTGTAAGAAACAGAAATGACAAGTAAGGGTTTACATTTAAATGTTCTGTGTAGTTATGCATTCTTTTTTTCTAAAACTTTCTCCTTCCCCAGTGCACCCAAAAATATTATAAAAGTGGAATCACTCCATAAAATCATTGTCTACAACCGTCAAATTTTCGGTTACATCTGAAAGATGGTTGTTATGCAGTATTGCAATTGGCATAATGCAATTTACCTGGAATATCCATTTTTACGAACAATGAGGTCGTTTTGCTATTACTTTGAATGTATATTAGATATGGGGAGAATTTGAAGCAAAAATTTAATGTGAGAATGACCAACAACTCGTCCCAAGAACGTTGGATCGGAGCTCTCGGAAA
>NC_051418.1:14146047-14146718 GCF_015228065.2 Penaeus monodon | reverse complement strand
ACGCCTAGCGGCAGTTCATGATTTCTCCATGTAAACCGAAACATAATTTGTACTACACCTAGTAAAGCCAACCCGGTGAATTTCTTTTGTGTTTATGTATAACTGAATCTCTGGTGAGTTATCTTTTTAATTCTAGCTACACTGGTGTTTCACTAAATGTGGTATATATAAATAGTATTAAAAAACAAAAAAGTAATTATACGAAAAACAACAATGGAATTACACCGTTTCAAGACTGAATGAAGTTGGGTTATAATCTACTTCATATTATTTGAATGTGATTTACCACTCCTTTTTTTTATTAATGAACAAATACTTGACGTTTTGGGGGAATAATTACAAGGGCGAAATTCCAATCTTTCCCATAGATCTCATTAGGGGACATTGATATGGAAGCGAGGTGACCGCAGTAAGTTAGCCGGTCGTCATCATTTCCAATGGCCGCTATTTCTCACTTTCTATTTTTTTTTAATAACTATTTCCTATTGACAAAACGCCGTCCTAACTTATTTGCTTAAACCCAGTTCTCTAACTTTCTAGATTTTGTTTAATCGGTGTCCGAAGGTATTTTTCTGCAAAGAACTTAAATATTCCGGCACAAAACTATCGCTTAGCAACCCAAAAAAATGTGTTTGTTCAACCCTTTGTAACAGGGACATGTACTGCCCACC
>NC_051418.1:14145393-14145722 GCF_015228065.2 Penaeus monodon | reverse complement strand
AGCACATGAAAATTACAACAGCAGTCAGATATTTTCAAATCCCTCTTAAAGGAAATTGCAACAGACAACAAAAAATCCTTATTGACTATTTCCGGATGTTCGTTACTCTGGCGCAGTCCCCACAGGCTGTCCTTGAATTCACGTCGCCGATTCCTCGTCAGACGCCCACCTCATCCACCGTCATGATGGCTTCTACGTTTGAGTTCACGTACATTTGAAATCATGGCTTTCAAATCCATTAGGGCTATTCAGTCATTTGCAGCTTCATACAAGTTTGAAAAGTCATTAATCTAATTTTCATTCTGACATACTCAAATCAGCAATAGGCC
>NC_051418.1:14144668-14144961 GCF_015228065.2 Penaeus monodon | reverse complement strand
GTTTTCTCGGCAAGGACTTAACTCCCTACTACTTCATAGTGCGTTCTATCTTTCGGATGTATTCATACTGCTAACAGGGCTGTATCGTGGTCGGTAAACAATAATATAACTGACTCTTAAGTTTAAGTAATAGCCTTTCTTCTAATTTTATAGTTTTCGTTAATAGCTTTGCATTTGTTACATTAATACTGGAAAAAGTCAACTGATGGTGAGCGTGTTCAGAAGAGGAATGACTGAAGCCTATACGGTTGCAAATTTTCTCTTTAGGAGAATTACCATGGCTTTACTTCTGA
>NC_051418.1:14143903-14144642 GCF_015228065.2 Penaeus monodon | reverse complement strand
GTAATAACCATGGTAATCATGATAAGCCTTTATCTTAGAAGCCACATTTTATTTTTGAATTTATAGTTATAAAGCCTATCCTCATTTTTCCACAGGCACATTAAAGACTGTATAGAGCAGGGGTTCTCAACCTGGGGTACATGTACCTCCAGTGGTACATGTACAATATATCTGAGAGACATACACTGTACAATAGATGGTGGTGTAATCTGCATTCAGGCTGTTTTTTCTCATTTCTGTAGGCTGAACAAAGTTCTTACTTAAATTTTATCAAGAGAAGGGTGAATACCATTTGTTTCAGTATTATGAAACTTCCTGGGTTAAAGTGATGGATCAAAATATTTTATAAATTGTTATCACCACTGAGATTCTTGTGCAGTACTCACATACAATTTTCATAATAAAATAACAATTCTTAGGTTTTGCCTTCCATACAACTGGAGCTCTCATACGAAGTTACTAGAGTTGCCCTACCAGCAACCGACTTTACGGGTCCCGCTCTCGCTTGTAAAGCATTGTTTTCAAAAGGAGCTCTCACACGGTAGTTGCCACCACTGTTGACCACTAGCCGTCACTTCTCGCTCAGTAACATCCAGACTTGCGTGGTGGTCGGACTCTTGCGGGTGATTGTAAAGATGGTGGAGGAGGGGATACTGAGGACCTGATTTGAAGTGGAGAAGCTAGCAGGTCACCGATGGCGGACACCAGTATACGGCACACGGGATACACTCGTTGCCAT
>NC_051418.1:14143250-14143782 GCF_015228065.2 Penaeus monodon | reverse complement strand
CCCTACGCTTATTGCCATTGCATCAGTTGTAAAGGCAGGCGCTACTATTTCTATTTTTTAAATAAAATCGAGAAATAAAGATGTAGGAGACGGCTCAATCAACGTCTGTCAAAAGAGGCCTCGAAGTTTTTCCTATTATTTCCAAAGTGGAATAATCTTCAACAGAGGAAGTTTTAATTATGAACAAATTAGAGGCAATCCTTACGTATAATGACAAAATTAAAGATAGTCTTTGCGGAGGGGAATAGAAAATGTCAGTGAAATATAAGAAACGACTAAATTAACGTTTGATAATTATACAAAAGGACCTTCTATTTTTTCTGTCATATTCGATGCAGAATTATCTTCAAATTTGTGTAAAATTGTACTGTAGTTTTAAAGACAGTGGTTGCGCACGTGGGACAATCCCACACCTAAAACCGACCGAGACTTGGAAAAAAAGACATTTTCATGGGGAGTCATACTCGTAGACAAATTTGCTGATTTAAAGACATATGGCGATAATCACACATCAGTAATAACAAATAGACTT
>NC_051418.1:14142479-14142956 GCF_015228065.2 Penaeus monodon | reverse complement strand
GCAACAGGGCTTTTTTGGCTAAGACAAATTTCGGACTCTCAGACTTTTCGTCAGTACCGCCCCTGAGATTTAACAGCTTAGGGGTTAGACGCAAAGTAATGTCCATAACATGTTTGTCTCTGGTAATAACAAAAAGGAGTATGACCTCCTACAAGCATGACCCAGAGTCGGTAGTATATGTCACAATACCAGGTAGTGAATCAGCATGATGTACTTGTCATCAAGTCAGGCTCTGAGTCAACAATATATTACCAAACCAGGTTATGAGTCATCTACTTATTACCAACCCATGTGACGAGCACCGGTATTTAAAGAAAAGTCAACTTACAGTCAACGAGCCAGGTGGTTACAAAGGATTAATAATCAACCAAATGTAAAAACCAACTACTTCGTATCCAATTTACGATGTTGCTATAAATACGCAAATTCATTCACAGTTCCACACTAACTTGTATTCAACTATACAGGCTAAAGAGT
>NC_051418.1:14141666-14142429 GCF_015228065.2 Penaeus monodon | reverse complement strand
AAGTAGGTGGGTGTGGGGGTACATATGCAAGCAGGTTTATGTGATTGCAAATTTGGTAGCTGTATAAAAAATATTAGCAGCTGCTCTCAAGGGCTCTCTGGCCCCATACAAAATAGCCAGCACAAAATTTACAACCGACCCATAACCATCGCGATAGGCCTGCCGGTACGACCTCTACGACACAGAATTACATTTACATACACAGCCTACACACCATAGCCACACACAGTGCAGGACACACTAATCACTCTCGTCAGGCCACAGCGGCAGCTATCCGATCCACGCACTCCCTGCCCACCTAGCCATTGCTCATGAGCGCCGCCCACAGTCGCACTGCGTTCCACCGGGGGAGGAGAACAGGCGGGCGAGCGAGCCGTACAACATGCGTCCCTCACTAGACTTTGGCACCTATCCCGCTTCAGGGCATCCCTTTCGGAAATGAAGTTAAAAATAATGGACTTTCTATAATACCTTTTTTTACACACTAGGCTTATGAACGAATGCAATCAAAATGAATGTACTCCAGCAAGCTTAACGATATGAAAGTGACTGGATTCATTTACAAATAATCAACCTCATGAAGACTACTTGCTATAATTTTGAATTTCATCTGTGCATAACCTCACACATTAAATATTTACGGATTCCTATAGAGACAATATCCCAAAGACACATCACTAACGATAAAGCAGAAATATTAAAATCATGTGTATGTTTTACCAACATTACCAGTTTACTGTGAGCAACAGAGCAGAACAGAAAA
>NC_051418.1:14141390-14141499 GCF_015228065.2 Penaeus monodon | reverse complement strand
AGGTGCCTTCAATAAGTTTTTAGGACTTTTACGTAGGGGCAGTTATAACTATCCCACTATCTTGTAATTTTGATATGTCATTAGCAAATGTTTAATGAGACAACACACT
>NC_051418.1:14140878-14141095 GCF_015228065.2 Penaeus monodon | reverse complement strand
GGGAAATCAGAACACGGGAGCTGGTGGGGAAAATTCGTACTTTTATGGATGAGGACCGTCGGGTGCAAATAAAGACAATAAGTGAACAACTTGAAGTCAGTGTGGGAACTGTACACAAAATTATTCATGATGAACTGAGCATGCGAAAGATTTGCGCAAAGTTTGTCCCAAGAGTGCTCAGTGGCGAACAGAAGGAAAGAAGTGTTAGCGACAACAG
>NC_051418.1:14140302-14140378 GCF_015228065.2 Penaeus monodon | reverse complement strand
CAAAAGTACATTGAAGGAGAATAGAGTTTTCTGCTTGTCCGAGGAAATAGTGTCTCTACGAAAAAAGTCTCAAAAT
>NC_051418.1:14137381-14138272 GCF_015228065.2 Penaeus monodon | reverse complement strand
CTTTTGAGTATTTTTCCAAGTGCAAGAGTAAGGTAGTTGTTAGTGTACGTGTGCGCCTGCCTGTGCATTATCATGCTCGGGCTCTTGAACTATATTTTGGCCTTTGTGGTCGGGAGCTCTAATTCTCAGACGGAGGGGCGCTCTCTTATGCACAAATGAAGACGCAATTCCCCGAGTATTGGTCATTTGTTAGTTCCCTTTGTTTGGTAGGCTGAGGTTCTGGCGATGCTTACCTTGCCTTGATTTCTGTAACTGTTCCTCGGTCACTTGCCAACCACAGCTGCAACGAAGGGTAGAATCTTGTTGCCGAGTGAGAAATCCCAATAATCACCGTTATGTATTTCTCTTGCTCAGCACAAAAAACATAATGACTATGGCTACACACTTCCTCACTCTGATGCTAGTAAATCACAAAAGCAGAGAAGCTCGAAACAAACTGGGCAGCGCATTTAAAGGAGCACCCATTCACACACGGCTGACGACCTTCACACCAAAACAAAGACTCTGGCTCCAGCTGGCTCAGAGCTGCGTCGTCGCTCATCTGGCAACGCAAGTTCGATCTCTCGCTACCTAGGCCACCAACATAGAGCTCGGTGGATCGCGGTCCACAATCTTTTACTATAAATTGGATTTATTAATCAGCAATTCACATGAGTTGAACATGGTCGGAAATCCTATATTGTAAATAACCGGAATTATAACTCTCGTGCATTTTTTGTGAAGAAAAATATCGTATCATAAAACTATAATCGTCTTTTTCTGCGTTTATTCAACTGCCTTTGGTCAATTCTTCCGTTATTATTTGTCCAATGATGTGCAGTCAAACTTGTCCTTATATAGGGCCACTAATTACTTATGATACTGCGAATTATTGGGAAAGATACAATTAAA
>NC_051418.1:14136791-14136908 GCF_015228065.2 Penaeus monodon | reverse complement strand
TCACGTGTCGGGCAACGGAGAAGTCAGCCTTTGCACAGTGTTCCTGCCACACAAATGACATCATTTTCCTATTTGATCACTTTTGCCTGCCCAGCCCCAGGTTTGCCCGGCAAAAGT
>NC_051418.1:14136388-14136491 GCF_015228065.2 Penaeus monodon | reverse complement strand
GTGATCACGAGCATTTACTTGTCTTTTTAGTTCGCAGATTCTATACTTTATTACTCCGGGAGTTTGGTAGTGGAATACAGAGAACAGAGGCGCGAGGTGTCAC
>NC_051418.1:14135583-14135888 GCF_015228065.2 Penaeus monodon | reverse complement strand
AGAACAGGTAGACGATGCAGGTGGATGGATGGCAGGAAACAGGTGACGGAGGCAAGTGACACAGGGAGTCTCGTATCTTGCAAAGGAGCAGGAAAGTCGCACAGGTGACGTCTAAGGTCGGCGGCCTAGGGAGCTTGTTTGCACAGGTCACTGTTCCGATGCACAGGTGGTCTTGATAGGAGCAGCAGTGGTGATCGGTCACAGAGCTCGTCAATCGTTCTACAGGATCGCTTAAGATACAGTTAATTTGTCAAGCGCCGTGTCAGTCGTTAAAGACAGGCAAACTGGGATTCTGGAATACCAAG
>NC_051418.1:14135266-14135403 GCF_015228065.2 Penaeus monodon | reverse complement strand
TGAGTGAGGCGAGATGCGGCGAGGACGTCAGGCTGCGGTCACCAGAGGACGATGAGGCGGTAATATCAGCTGAATGACATGACTGGAGTTGCAGCGATGTATAGTAGAGGGCAGAAGGGCGTCGGCAGGTAATGCAG
>NC_051418.1:14135057-14135191 GCF_015228065.2 Penaeus monodon | reverse complement strand
GGCGACGTGGTGATCCGAGAGTCAGGGTTGGCAGTGGACTTCAGCATGGGCGTCTGGCTCTGTGGACAACAAACGGGAACAGCAGTACCATGTCTTGGTGACAGATATGGTACTGCTGTACACAATATCTCAGG
>NC_051418.1:14129927-14130019 GCF_015228065.2 Penaeus monodon | reverse complement strand
CCTCTCTCTAGCGTAAATGTTTAGCAAATTATCTCTTGTTTTCAGAGAGTATTTGCACTTCCACTGCCTCAGCGGTTTTTCTTTTTTGACTA
>NC_051418.1:14129253-14129626 GCF_015228065.2 Penaeus monodon | reverse complement strand
GGGCAGACCTTTTTAAAATCTCTTAAAAAGAGAAACCCATCACCATCTAAAACCCCCTCCTCATTTTTCTCTCCCCTAAATAATTTTCCCCCCTTTTTTTATCACCTAAACGGGTTACCTGCTCTTCACTCATCCACCCCCATTCCTGACGACCCTATGCAACCCAAACCACCATGTTTAAAGGTAAAGATTAATGTCAAGGGGCGGCCTTTTCCCCGAGCTCCCGAACCCCTCGCCCAGGCACTCTTCGGGGCCCGGGGAGATCAGACAAACCCCGTACAAACCCAAACCCCATGATGGGTATGTTCCCCCCCCCTTTGAGGACTCCAAACAAAAAGATAATCTCTTCTCGGGGCCCCCCCAACCAAAACTC
>NC_051418.1:14128979-14129099 GCF_015228065.2 Penaeus monodon | reverse complement strand
TTTTCACACCCATGAAACCTCAAATTTTATGAAAGCGGGGTTTTCCGACCAGGCCTGGAAAACCAAGTAAAAAGGGGAAAAAAGGCTTTTAAACCTCTTAAAATTTTATTTTTGTACCGG
>NC_051418.1:14127942-14128190 GCF_015228065.2 Penaeus monodon | reverse complement strand
TTTCCACACCGTTTCCAGGCCCCTTCCAAAAGCCACCCCCACCCCAGCGAGCTATAACCCCAATCTCAGTCGCCCCTTATAATCCCGAGGCCATATTCCTCCTTTGTGGGGGGGAATGATGGCCAGGAGAGGCTAAGGGAAGGCACGGTAAAAAGCCCTTTAAATTCTATGGTATCAGACTCTTTCCAAAAAAAAAAACCCCCAAAAAATACGAGTATTTCGGGAACAGACGGGAAAATGGGCCCTTT
>NC_051418.1:14123908-14124808 GCF_015228065.2 Penaeus monodon | reverse complement strand
ACTCTCCTCCCGACGACCGCAGTGACAACTTTTCTCTCCTTAAACCCCAACCTACCCCCGCAAATTTTTTCCACTCACTCCGGCGAGCTGGCCCCACCTACGACGTCTGAATTTTCTTCGAGGGCCCCTTTTATCAGGCACATACGACGTACTTCCTTCTCGATTAGATTTCCTGCGGTCGCCGGGATGGTGGGCACCATCGAAGGGGGTCCCCCCCTACAGGCGATACCCTTTTAAAGGGGCCCTCTCTTTTGGGGTCGGGTTTGTTTGCCGGGGGGGCTTTTTTTTTTTGCCTCCTTCCTAAGCCAAGTCTTCCGCGCTTCTGGGCTCTGGGTGGGGGGTTCCCTTTTTTGGTGCCCCTAGAGAGCGGGATCCCTTTTGCGGCGCCCCCTTTTTCCCCCCTTTCCTTTTGAGTTTTTGAACCCTCCCACCATAACCTTTTTTCCGGTAAACCGACGGGGGTCTTTGGCGGAGGACGAGATACCTAACCCAAAGGTTTTCGGGGTGGGGGGCAGGGGCCCCCGCCACGGCTCTGCAGCCCCCCCCATGTTTTTTTTTGCTTGGGACCTGTTGGCTTGGGGGGAGAAAATCGGCTGCTTTTTTTTTTTTGGGCAGGGAGAGGAAGATGACGTCAAAGGGGCTTCGCGATCTCGGTCACCGTGGACCCCCGGCCGGCCCGGGTTCCCGGGCTTGGCCCCTGGCCACGACGGTGACGTTTTATCTTAAACTCCCTCTCACTTTAACTCCCCAAGGCATACGAAAAAAATGAAAAAGGGGGCTCTCCAGACGTTCCCAAGAGACGATTTTTTCTCCCGGGGGGGGGATGCCCTACATTGCCCCGAGGTTCCCCACCGCAAAAGAAAACGCAAACCCGGGAAAAAAAACGCGGCTATCTCCATC
>NC_051418.1:14122985-14123882 GCF_015228065.2 Penaeus monodon | reverse complement strand
GGGCTGTTTTTATACTTAAAAAAAAGTTTTATTTTTTATAGTTATTTTACCTTGGGACATGAAAGGGAAAAAACGAAGGGAAATTTTATCTTGAAGGGGCGAAGTGATGAGTAGGAGGGAATCTTTAATTTAAATTTCTTTTTTCTTCAGTATTTTTTTATCTTATTTTTTTTTTTTTTTTTTTAAAATGTTTATTTTTTCCCCTTTTAAATTTTTTTAACGTAAATTTTTAAATTCATTTTTGTGAAAAGATTCCCCTCCTTAATTATTTTTTTTTAAAGCGCCACGAAGCTAGAGGGGGACAAAGAGGCATGACAAAGGGGGTTGGTCATGAGTCAAAATTGGGGAAACCCCGGAAAGACCTTCCTGAAAGATAAGTGGGCGTGAGGGTTCATTTTTGAACTTGTAAACAAGAGAATTTTTTGTACATCTAGTAAAGTGAAGTGATTTTAAAAGACCCCTTTCCTAGAAAAAATTTTTTAAAATTTTTTGTTCTTACTTCATGTGTTCTATTTTAGTGTTTTATACATGTTCCCTGCTTTATTTTAAAAGATTTTTTTTCGGGGTTTATTTTAGTAAATTTTTTGTTCCTTTCATTTTAGTGTTTTATGTTTTCGTGTTTCATTTTAGTGTTTTATGTTTTTCGGGTTTTTATTTTTTTGTTTTTTTGTTCCCCGTGGTTTTTTTATTTTTTTTCCTTTTTTTAAAAAAGTTTTTGGATTTTTTTAGTTTTTTAAAATTTTTTGCCCCCGGAATCAAAAATTTTGGAAAAAGTGGGGAAAAGCCCCCTAGGGGGGAAATTGGGGGCCCCGGAATTTTAAATTAAAATAGATGGGTTATGTCACAAAGGGAACAGTGTCAAACACCTCGGCATCATACTGAGTTTTGGGGGGTCGT
>NC_051418.1:14122500-14122783 GCF_015228065.2 Penaeus monodon | reverse complement strand
GGGGAAATTTACTTTTAATCTTTCGAAGATCATCTAAAGTACCGATCGCACAACTGCCTCTATCGTGGAGACGGTATGTGCATAGGTGCGGGGGGACATCGACGACCACCCCTAAGGGGTCTTTTGGCCCCAGAATTTGACACCCTTTAACCACCCAGAGTCGAAATCTATTGCACAAAAAAAGAGATCCCTACCCCAAAAATCAAAAATAAATAAAACAAAACGGGGGGCCTAGACGAAACCCCTTCCACTCCCAGTGGGGGGTAAATAATGGAAAAAAAAA
>NC_051418.1:14122002-14122077 GCF_015228065.2 Penaeus monodon | reverse complement strand
CAAAACCCCTTTTATTATATATCTTTTCCCCTTTCCCACCTTAAACTCCCCCTTGGTCTGCCCTTCACTTCCCTT
>NC_051418.1:14119590-14120577 GCF_015228065.2 Penaeus monodon | reverse complement strand
ACTCTCCTCCCGACGACCGCAGTGACAACTTCTCTCTCCGACCCGAACCTACCCTCGACAGTTCTCCACTCAGCTCCGTGCGAGCTGCCTCACCTACGACGTCTGATTCTCTTCGAGCCCTTTCATCAAGAGCACATACGATCGTACTTCCTTCTCGATTACGATGCCTGCGGTCGCCGGGATGGTGGCACCATCGAAGGGCGTCCCTGTCTACAGGCGATACCCTTAATGGGGCGTCTCTTGGCGTCTGCTCGTCGCCGGTGTGGCATTTTTTTTCGCCTCCTTCCTAAGCCAAGTCTTCCGCGCTTCTGGGACTCTGGCTGGGGCTTCCTTTCTGTGGTGGCCGTAGAGAGCGGGATCTTCTGCGGCGCCCTCTTCTCCCCCTTCTCTTCGAGTTTAGAACAAGTCGACCAGTACTCTTCCGGTACCGACGGGTGTCTTGCGGAGGACGAGATACCTAAGTCAAGGTGTCGGGGTGGGGGAGCAGGGGCCCCTGCCACGGACTCTGCAGACCAGCCCCATGTTTTTTTAGCTGCACCTGTTGGCTGGTGGGAGAAAATCGGCTGCATTTTGGAAAGAGGAGAGGAAGATGACGTCAACGGGACTTCGCGATCTCGGTCACGTGGACGGGCGGCGTCCGGCGGCGTGGCCACGACGGTGACGTTTTATCTTAAACTCCCTCTCACTTTAACTCTCCCACAGGCATACGAAAAGAATGAAAAGGGTCTCTCCAGACAGTGCTAAGAGACGATTTATCTCCCGGGGGTGAGGATGCCCTACATTCGCCCTGAGGCTCCACACCTGCATAGAAAACGCACCCGGGGAAAGAAAACGCGGCTATCTCCATCTTTTTTTACTGTTTTATTGTATTTGTCTGTTTTTATACTTAATAAAAGTTTTTTTTATATAGTTATTTATACCTTGGCACATGAACGCAAGAACGAAGGGAATTCATCTTGAATGAGCGAAGTGATGAGTAGGAGGGAA
>NC_051418.1:14118927-14119268 GCF_015228065.2 Penaeus monodon | reverse complement strand
AGAAACATTTTCAGAATTTTATGTTCTTACGTTCATGTGTTCTATTTGAGTGTTTTATACATGTCCCGTGCTTTATTTTAATGATTTATGTTCGTGTTCATTTTAGTGTTTCATGTTCTCGTGTTTCATTTTAGTGTTTTATGTTTCGTGTTTCATTTGTGTTTTATGTTCTCGTGTTTTATATCTTAATAAATGAGAATACGATGAGTTTTTAAAATACGCCCTCGCAATCATTGTGAATTGGGAGAACAAGACCCTAGGAATTGTGAGCCTGAGTGAATAGTAGATGAGGTTATGTCACAAAGGGAAGCAGTGTCACACACCTCGGCATCATACTGAGT
>NC_051418.1:14118422-14118667 GCF_015228065.2 Penaeus monodon | reverse complement strand
ACTGCCTCTGATCGTCGGAGACGGCTGATGTCGCATGAGGTGTCGGTGGACATCGACGACCACCACTAAGGCTGATCTTTCGGCCACGAGAATTTGACACCATTTAACCACCCAGAGTCGAAGTCTACTTCGACACAAATAAAGAGATCCATACCAAAAGATCAAAGAAATAAATAACACAAAACGGGTGGCCTAGACGAAACCCGTTCCACTCCCTAGTGGGTGGTAAATAATGGAAAAAAAAA
>NC_051418.1:14117891-14118106 GCF_015228065.2 Penaeus monodon | reverse complement strand
TGTTGCAACTATTATCCTGTTCTTTGTTTATTTGTTCAATTACCCATTTCTTTTCACTAGATTGTCTTGTCACCTCGTTACTGTGTTAATTTGTTTATTATTGCATTCCACTTCTGCTTTTGTTCGTTTCTCTTTATCTTATTCAACACCTTTGTGTATATATATATGCTCACACCTGCTCTACCTTAGAACGGGTCAGACCTAGTGGTCATAGC
>NC_051418.1:14117507-14117637 GCF_015228065.2 Penaeus monodon | reverse complement strand
ACAAAAAATAATATAATTAAAAATAATAAAAAAAAAAACAATAAAACCAGAAAATCAATAAATAACTCGTTCCCTTGTTTCTTAGCAATAACGTAAAAAAAAAGATAAAATACCTAAATAATCCTAAATA
>NC_051418.1:14117301-14117375 GCF_015228065.2 Penaeus monodon | reverse complement strand
AAACTTTTGTTCCAAAATCACAGCAGCAGTGGCAATCCATTTCAAGACTTGTCTACTGACACTTTAACTAAAGC
>NC_051418.1:14104935-14105352 GCF_015228065.2 Penaeus monodon | reverse complement strand
AACATTTCTGTCCCGTAGTGACCTAATGTCACATGGCCAAACTCACACGGTCACTATGGTCAATGAATTGTACAAAGTGTGAAATTTCTCATTCCTTACTTTTCTCGAGTGTTCCATTTTTACTTCTTATTAATACATTCTTGTAAGACATTATTTTGCCTTATTTTTCTAATTGCATTTTCTCTGTATATCATTTGCTTTGTTTTTTACTTTTCGTATTTCTTACGATTTGACGTTCGATGACTTCGGGCACTCGATAATCAACTTGAGAGCAAATGTAATTATCTTGACCTCACTAGGGTCACATTTCTAACGTTCCCTTAACTGACAATCCTTATATTTGTTGCTATTTCTGAATTTACGATATTGATTCCAGTATGATTCCTGAATAAGCTTTATGGTTTAGCTCTTTCAGTG
>NC_051418.1:14104831-14104917 GCF_015228065.2 Penaeus monodon | reverse complement strand
CACTATAATCGTTGCCGCTCATCTCGTGCATTTACTTGTGTTCATTCGATTTATCAGCGATTATAGCGACTTGAATTTATCATATG
>NC_051418.1:14104329-14104555 GCF_015228065.2 Penaeus monodon | reverse complement strand
CGGTAGTTGCCCTTCATCTCCCAATTGATTTTGATCGTGGCTTTATACAGCCTGATGTTGCACATGCAACTTACACCTTTAATTCCGCTAATGGTACCGAATTAATGGAATATGAATTATTGGGTCTGTGTCTATCTCTCTATATATACATATATTACTTTCGCACGTGCTCAGCTCGGAGATACTATCGGCGTTACGTCATTGTTACCCGGCACAGTCTGCCATC
>NC_051418.1:14104154-14104300 GCF_015228065.2 Penaeus monodon | reverse complement strand
TCTGACGCCTAACCGCAGACTCCATTTACCTACCTTCCTAAGTGCATATTTTTCTTTAAGATTTGTCGCAATCTTGGTCAGTTAAGGCCGTGCTAATGTTATTTTTCCCCAAATAAGACGAGATTCGTGACGCAATTTAGAGTTAG
>NC_051418.1:14101105-14101309 GCF_015228065.2 Penaeus monodon | reverse complement strand
CGCAGGGATGCCACCCTTAAAGGAGTGGAGCCGAGCTGACCTCCAAGCCAATCCGGAAAAGATCGAAACTGGCCACTCCTAACAACAGGCGACTCCTGGCACTGCCGACGACGCACAATTTAAGTTGTGATTACCCACATCATCTTCACTCTGAAATTCTAGCTCGGCTAGAACACCACCCCTCGCTGCCACTCTAAATTACTG
>NC_051418.1:14100634-14100789 GCF_015228065.2 Penaeus monodon | reverse complement strand
TAATTGTTAATCTGGTGTGATATTCTTTTATTCATTATATATCTAACTGGCTTGCTTGTAGGATTTACACTTTGTGTACATGTAGATAATCTTACATTATATCATACTTGTTGTTCAAACTGTTTCCTACACCTAAGTAGTACTGCATGAAGTTT
>NC_051418.1:14098571-14098663 GCF_015228065.2 Penaeus monodon | reverse complement strand
CCTCTCTCTAGCGTAAATGTTTAGCAAATTATCTCTGTTTTCAGAGAGTATTTGCACTTCCACTGCCCTCAGCGGTTTTTCTTTTTTGACTA
>NC_051418.1:14098176-14098246 GCF_015228065.2 Penaeus monodon | reverse complement strand
AAGAGCACCCATCACCATCTACAACCTCCTCACTTTCTCTCCCCCTAAATAATTTTCCCACCTTTTTATC
>NC_051418.1:14097916-14098122 GCF_015228065.2 Penaeus monodon | reverse complement strand
TGCAACCCAAACCACCATGATTAAGGTAAAGATTAATGTCAACGGCGGCCTGTCCCCGAGCTGCCGTAACTCCCTCGCCCAGGCACTCTTCGAGGCCGAGATCAGACTACTCCGGTACTACCCGACCCATGATGGGTATGTTGCCCTCATTGAGGACTCCAAACAGAAAGATAATCTCTTCTCTGGCCCCCCCAACACAAAACTGC
>NC_051418.1:14096777-14096860 GCF_015228065.2 Penaeus monodon | reverse complement strand
CCACCCCCACCCCAGCAGAGCTAGTAACCCCAATCTCAGTCGACCCTTATAATCCCGAGGACCATGATTCCTCCTTTGTGGGG
>NC_051418.1:14092562-14093558 GCF_015228065.2 Penaeus monodon | reverse complement strand
ACTCTCCTCCCGACGACCGCAGTGACAACTTTTCTCTCCTGACCCGAACCTACCCTCGACAGTTCTCCACTCAGCTCCGTGCGAGCTGCCTCACCTACGACGTCTGAATTCTCTTCGAGCCCTTTCATCAAGAGCACATACGATCGTACTTCCTTCTCGATTACGATGCCTGCGGTCGCCGGGATGGTGGTCACCATCGAAGGGCGTCCCTGTCTACAGGCGATACCCTTAATGGGGCGTCTCTTGGCGTCTGCTCGTCGCCGGTGTGGCATTTTTTTTTCGCCTCCTTCCTAAGCCAAGTCTTCCGCGCTTCTGGGACTCTGGCTGGGGCTTCCTTTCTGGTGGTGCCGTAGAGAGCGGGATCTTCTGCGGCGCCCTCTTCTCCCCCCTTCTCTTCGAGTTTAGAACAAGTCGACCAGTACTCTTCCGGTACCGACGGGTGTCTTGCGGAGGACGAGATACCTAAGTCAAGGTGTCGGGGTGGGGGAGCAGGGGCCCCTGCCACGGACTCTGCAGACCAGCCCCATGTTTTTTTAGCTGCACCTGTTGGCTGGTGGGAGAAAATCGGCTGCGTTTTGGACAAGAGGAGAGGAAGATGACGTCAACGGGGACTTCGCGATCTCGGTCACCGTGGACGGGCGGCGTCCGGCGGCGTGGCCACGACGGTGACGTTTTATCTTAAACTCCCTCTCACTTTAACTCTCCCACAGGCATACGAAAAGAATGAAAAGGGTCTCTCCAGACAGTGCTAAGAGACGATTTATCTCCCGGGGGTGAGGATGCCCTACATTCGCCCTGAGGCTTCACACCTGCATAGAAAACGCACCCAGGGAAAGAAAACGCGGCTATCTCCATCTTTTTTTACTGTTTTATTGTATTTGTCTGTTTTTATACTTAATAAAAGTTTTATTTTATATAGTTATTTATACCTTGGCACATGAACGCAAGAACGAAGGGAATTCATCTTGAATGAGCGAAGTGATGAGTAGGAGGGAA
>NC_051418.1:14091893-14092235 GCF_015228065.2 Penaeus monodon | reverse complement strand
AGACACATTTTCAGAATTTTATGTTCTTACGTTCATGTGTTCTATTTGAGTGTTTTATACATGTTCCCGTGCTTTATTTTAATGATTTTATGTTCGTGTTCATTTTAGTATTTTATGTTCGTGTTCATTTTAGTGTTTTATGTTCTCGTGTTTCATTTGTGTTTTATGTTCTCGTGTTTTATATCTTAATAAATGAGAAATACGATGAGTTTTTAAAATACGCCCTCGCAATCATTGTGAATTGGGAGAACAAGACCCTAGGAATTGTGAGCCTGAGTGAATAGTAGATGAGGTTATGTCACAAAGGGAAGCAGTGTCACACACCTCGGCATCATACTGAGT
>NC_051418.1:14091386-14091631 GCF_015228065.2 Penaeus monodon | reverse complement strand
ACTGCCTCTGATCGTCGGAGACGGCTGATGTCGCATGAGGTGTCGGTGGACATCGACGACCACCACTAAGGCTGATCTTTCGGCCACGAGAATTTGACACCATTTAACCACCCAGAGTCGAAGTCTACTTCGACACAAATAAAGAGATCCATACCAAAAGATCAAAGAAATAAATAACACAAAACAGGGTGGCCTAGACGAAACCCGTTCCACTCCCTAGTGGGTGGTAAATAATGGAAAAAAAA
>NC_051418.1:14090863-14091070 GCF_015228065.2 Penaeus monodon | reverse complement strand
TGTTGCAACTATTATCCTGTTCTTTGTTTATTTGTTCAATTACCCATTTCTTTTCACTAGATTGTGTTGTCACCTCGTTATTTTGTTTGTTATTGCATTCCACTTCTGCTTTTGTTCGTTTCTCTTTATCTTATTCAACACCTTTGTGTATATATATATGCTCACACCTGCTCTACCTTAGAACGGGTCAGACCTAGTGGTCATAGC
>NC_051418.1:14090478-14090609 GCF_015228065.2 Penaeus monodon | reverse complement strand
ACAAAAAATAATCATAATTAAAAATAATAAAAAAAAAAACAATAAAAACCAGAAAATCAATAAATAACTCGTTCCCTTGTTTCTTAGCAATAACGTAAAAAAAAGATAAAATACCTAAATAATCCTAAATA
>NC_051418.1:14090277-14090348 GCF_015228065.2 Penaeus monodon | reverse complement strand
CTTTTGTTCCAAAATCACAGCAGCAGTGGCAATCCATTTCAAGACTTGTCTACTGACACCTTAACTAAAGC
>NC_051418.1:14078614-14079031 GCF_015228065.2 Penaeus monodon | reverse complement strand
AACATTTCTGTCCCGTAGTGACCTAATGTCACATGGCCAAACTCACACGGTCACTATGGTCAATGAATTGTACAAAGTGTGAAATTTCTCATTCCTTACTTTTCTCGAGTGTTCCATTTTTACTTCTTATTAATACATTCTTGTAAGACATTATTTTGCCTTATTTTTCTAATTGCATTTTCTCTGTATATCATTTGCTTTGTTTTTTACTTTTCGTATTTCTTACGATTTGATGTTCGATGACTTCGGGCACTCGATAATCAACTTGAGAGCAAATGTAATTATCTTGACCTCACTAGGGTCACATTCCTAACGTTCCCTTAACTGACAATCCTTATATTTGTTGCTATTTCTGAATTTACGATATTGATTCCAGTATGATTCCTGAATAAGCTTTATGGTTTAGCTCTTTCAGTG
>NC_051418.1:14078510-14078596 GCF_015228065.2 Penaeus monodon | reverse complement strand
CACTATAATCGTTGCCGCTCATCTCGTGCATTTACTTGTGTTCATTCGATTTATCAGCAATTATAGCGACTTGAATTTATCATATG
>NC_051418.1:14078009-14078235 GCF_015228065.2 Penaeus monodon | reverse complement strand
CGGTAGTTGCCCTTCATCTCCCAATTGATTTTGATCGTGGCTTTATACAGCCTGTTGTTGCACATGCAACTTACACCTTTAATTCCGCTAATGGTACCGAATTAATGGAATATGAATTATTGGGTCTGTGTCTATCTCTCTCTATATACATATATTACTTTCGCACGTGCTCAGCTCGGAGATACTATCGGCGTTACGTCATTGTTACCCGGCACAGTCTGCCATC
>NC_051418.1:14077862-14077987 GCF_015228065.2 Penaeus monodon | reverse complement strand
TCTGACGCCTAACCGCAGACTCCATTTACCTACCTTCCTAAGTGCATATTTTTCTTTAAGATTTTGTCGCAATCTTGGTCAGTTAAGGCCGTGCTAATGTTATTTTTCCCCAAATAAGACGAGAT
>NC_051418.1:14074901-14075056 GCF_015228065.2 Penaeus monodon | reverse complement strand
TGTTAGATATAATACTCGTATGATGCCATTAAAGGAGTACAGTGATCAAGCAATCGAAAATATAACTGATCCTAAAACAGCGATCTATCACTAGACAATTTAAGTTTGATTACATATTTCATAAATTCAGATACTAAATACTACCTATCATCTAA
>NC_051418.1:14074465-14074613 GCF_015228065.2 Penaeus monodon | reverse complement strand
GTATCTGGTGTGATATTCTTTTATTCATTATATATCTAACTGGCTTGCTTGTAGGATTTACACTTTGTGTACATGTAGATAATCTTACATTATATCATACTTGTTGTTCAAACTGTTTCCTACACCTAAGTAGTACTGCATGAAGTTT
>NC_051418.1:14064272-14065008 GCF_015228065.2 Penaeus monodon | reverse complement strand
GCACACAGTAAAATTTTTGGTGGCAGCTGCTAGGATAGTGTCTTTGAATAACACTTAGTCTTTTTCTGTCGCGTCCAGCAATATAGCTACTTCCGTTAGGTATGTCATGCTTGAATGTAGCATAATGAGAGCCACTACAATTTTGTATGTCCATGTCTTTTTGTTACAGGGTAGTTGAAATTGTAGTTTACAAGAGCGGCATTTTCTTCCAGCTTAACCTTGTTTTCCAGAGCTAGAATATTTTCTAATATCCGCTTGTGGCTCTTGTCAGATTAGGGAACCTTATGTACTCTTCTGTGTAATTACTGTTTAGTGAACTTTCAGTGGTACCGTTTTCTTACAAGTGACTAATGATACTGAAAACCTTTCCCTTGTGTTATGCTCTTTAGTGTCAAGCTAGTAATTTCTCAGTGCTGTGTGTCCACAATAACTTATCAGTGATACTTAAAGGATGATAGACATTGAAAAGATTACATTGGTGATGTTCTCTGTACTCTCAAGCCTTGCAGTTCCAGTGATTATGCATTATCAGTGACAAACCTTATCGAACGCGTGTTGAAATTGCAAATGTTTGTGTTCATAGTTTGTTTAGTGTTGTGGCATGCCCAAAAACGCAAAGAAAGCACAGTGTCAGGAAAGAGTGCTTCGGAGTAGATAGAGCATCGAGTCAGCCTACTTCTCGGAGCCACTCGCCAGTTCCTGGTTCTGAATTAACTTGCTTTCCAGTCATGGCTCA
>NC_051418.1:14063747-14064214 GCF_015228065.2 Penaeus monodon | reverse complement strand
TCGGAGATCCTTCAAAAGATTGAGACCCTATCATCCGATTTCCGAGAAATGAAGTCCCAAACCCAACAACTTCAGGAAGCTGTTGCTAGGCAGGAGGCGATTTTGCACTGCGAGACAGGGATGGAGCTTAATACTCAAGCCCAAGATGTAACCAGGACAACCACATTCCCAAGTGGATGAAATTGCAACCCTTCAACTCCAGTTGGAAAGGCAAACAAGTGAACTAGAGGAATTACAGCGTATGCTTCATGAGAGGGAAAGCACTCTGGCTACAGGCTTTCAGCAGGCCAGCCAAGTCTTCACTCCACCAAGGGATCCATCACTGCAACACCCTGCACAGCCAGTTCCTAGGCATCGCACAATGACCCTTGAGCCTCCTGCATTTCCCAGACCACTAAGGCAAAACAGGGAATAAGTTCTTTCTAACCAGGAGTGCCACACATGTGAGAGACCAGCTTCACATAATG
>NC_051418.1:14062440-14063195 GCF_015228065.2 Penaeus monodon | reverse complement strand
GACCATGTCTTGCACGTCAGATGCCCATAGATGATCTTGGCGATCATCACCGCTTCCCGTCCACCTCGAGCACGGGATGTCTATGCTTATCCTGTGGCTGAAGGACCATTGCAACTTATTCCAGAGCATCATTATTGGTGTGAGCACCACATGAATGTTACACACAATACTTCTGAGTGTTGAGCTGCTGCTACTGCCGCATCAACAAGAAATGCACAAAAGCCTAGGAGTCTAATATGCTTCTGATGTCCCTTTCCAACCAGCCAGGATGGTAGAACTTCCAACCTCACTGGTGAAACTGCTATCGGGAGTAGTAACAACTGGAACACAGACTCACGACCCACAGTAGTGAATCAGCATCAGTGGAGGCTGTCTAACAAAAGTCAGCACTCACTTACAGAGCAAAACAAGACAGTCCTTGCCAGGTCAGACTTTTCTTTAGAAGAGATTCTTGAGGATAAGGCATCCTCCCTCAGGGCTCAGGCGCCCTTCCAATGACAGTTCAAGTGAAGAGGAAGAAGATTCTTCCAGAATCAGGAGCATTGCAAGTCTAATCACCAGATTCCTGGAAAGAAACTGTTGGCCTAGTTCCTGGAATTAACCACAGCTTGAGATAGCAAATACAAATCACATCAAAATGATCGATGTGTTCTTCAAATGAGGACGAGTGTATGACGACATTATCGAGGCAAGCAAGAGCATGCTTACCTAATACCAGACTCAAAACAGCTTTTATTGCTCTCTGAAATGTAGAG
>NC_051418.1:14061658-14062369 GCF_015228065.2 Penaeus monodon | reverse complement strand
GGGCCAATCTTTTTCTACCTCAGTGACCCAGTATGCGGATCTGGCATCCAGGGCTGTGAACCACTGAGTGCCCACAAGCTCATCTATAGTCTAATCAAGTCGCGGCATCGGATACGCATCTGCCGAAGTAACACGATTTAATCCTCTATAATCGACATAAAAGCGCACTTCCTCGTCTTTCTTTTTGACTAAGATGACCAGAGACAACCAGGGAGACATGGCTGGCTCAATGACATCATCTCTCAACATCTTTGCGCACTCGTCACGGAGCTCGTCTGACTGAACCGAGATGATCTAAGTCTGCCTTAGGGATAAAGGAACATTTACCTGAAGGCGTATGAAGCGTACACACATCCATACTCATGGAAAGACCTGAAAGTCCTGATTGTCATAACCGAAATCTGATATCCCATACATGGTATCCAAATCATCCATAAACTCGTTAAAGTAGGTATCTGGCTCTTGATGTTAAGGCGAACTACTAGACTCGCGAGACTAGACTCGCGAGAAATGCAATCTTCTATACCCACTGAACTAAGACTGCGGTCTCTGCAATCCTCTTGCAATTGTTGGCAATTTAAACCACCAGAAGCATGGCCCTCTACTTTATTTGAAAAAAAGCTCATTAACAGCTTCAAGCTCGGCAATGCAGTTCCCCTGTGGAAAAATGACTTTCCTTCAACCTGAGCAATCGATGCTGGGAAGTCCCAC
>NC_051418.1:14057581-14059902 GCF_015228065.2 Penaeus monodon | reverse complement strand
GTAACCCCCATTTTTGGTGGCAGCGGTGGAATCTACCAAGAGTGTATTTACGAGTTTCTCTGCTCGTTGACTAATACGAAGATTTTTAAAGTCCAGCATTTAGCTTTTTCCTGTTAGGTTAGTTGTTTTAGTAGTCTTAGAAGAGCCACGTTTCTTGTATTTTATGTTGTGTGTTTTGTTTTCTTTCAGGTTTTTGTAGAATTTTAGTATTTTTTTGAGCGAGGCTTTTCTCTTTCAGCTTTTTTATGTCTGTTTTTACTAATGCCCGCTCATCAGTTAGTTTTACTTTGTGGCTCTTGCTAGGTGTAGGGACACTTTCATTTTACTGTATTCTAATCTTTCTTTTTACCCCTGCTAATTTTACTTTATCCCTCGTGTACACTTGGTTCACTGTCTTTTTCGTTTTTACCCAGTTTACGGGCCGCTTTTTTCGTTTTAATATCTCATGTGCCAGCATTTGGCCAGTTACACGCATCACTCTTCACTTTGTTTTGTGGATTAGCCAGTATTTCTGGCCCCGTTTGTGTTTTTGTGTTTGAGCTGTGCAGCTCCTTTTTGTGTGTGGGACTTCGTTCCCCTTGTCGCCAGGCTCTGTACTATGCCTGGACGTGGGCGGTCTTTGCGCACCACAAGATCCTCGAGCCAGCCAAGCTCACGTACCTCATCGCCTGACCACCGATCATCCCTCCCAGTTATAGTTGTACAGGGTACCAGCACCCAAGTACAGGACGCAGTTCGAGCAGTGGAGGGGGAAGTCATGATGATGGAGGAAATGCTGCAGAGGATGATGGATGTCGTCGCCCAGAACAGAGACGAGTTGATCCGCAGGATGGAGGAAATCTCCCAGAGGAACGAGGACCGGCTACAACGATTGGAAGACCAACTCCAGGCAAGGACTGCTCCTGCCGAGGCGGTGGTATCCCGCAGTAATGGGAGCCAGGTTCCCGCAGCAGCACAGGCTGAGGAACTGCCAGCTGAAACTCCGTTCCCTCGCATTCGCCAAGCCACCACACCACCTGCGGCCAGGCTTGCCAACCCCATTCGCCAAGCAGCTACAAGGGAAGACCTCCAGGAATGGCAGCAACAATTGGAGGAGAGGGAGAGGCGTCTGCAACTACAAGAACAGGCTCTTTTACAGAGGCAGCTAGGTGGTCAGCAACTGCCAGGCTACAGAAGGATGGAAGCAGCACGGGACAACTTGGCAGCACACCTTGGGTCCTCTTCCCACTTTCAAGAGGCTAACCAGCCATTTCCTGAGCCGGCCCCAAGAATGACCACTCCCTTGCGCACAAGGTATTGTGAGGAGCCAGCACAGGACCTTTTCAACACCAACAGACTTCACTGGCTTCCAGGGATGTCATCCCGTATCTTGTGTCCAGGGACTCCATACCCCACTTCAAAAGAGAAACCTCTGCCTGTGAGCCCCTGAAGAGGAACCAGGAGGTGGAGAGTTTCATTCGGGCCATTGAAAACCTGGTAAGACCCGCAACTGATGAGGCCTACATCCGGGCTGCAAGAGCAAGCTGTCGGGGCAGAGCAGAAACCATCATCAACTCCGAGAGCTTTGACGGAATACGGGATTGGGAAACCTTCAAGCGGCAGCTGAGGCGTAAGTTCAGGGGCACGTATACTGCCTCTGATTTCTTCAAGGTGCTTTACGATCACGGCATGACTGAGAGGCAGGCTCCAATGGACTTTTTCCTTGAGGTGGAGGCGTCAGTCTTCCAAGGCTACCGGGACCACCGAGGAGCTGTTGGAGAGCCTTCAGAGCTGATCAGGCGGGTCTTCCTTGCTGGATTACCGTCCACTCTGCGGGATCTCCTTGTCCTCAAGGATGATTGCTCGCCAATCCAGCTGGCAGAAACCGCCCAGAAGCTTTGGAACTCCAGGTATGGCATCCGGCATGGCAGTTCCAACACTCGTCACCAGTCTCCAAACGACCTCCAAGAGAATGAGCACCAGGTCCGACATCGTACACCAGACCGTCCACCTCGTGCACGAGACCGCTATGACCTGTTCCCGCTAGCTGCTTCACCTCCACCTGCTCGGCCTCTCTCCTTATCTCCAACTTCACGGCGTAACATGTGGTGCGAATACCATCGAAGTTCGACCCACAGCACCCGGGAATGCAGGGCTGCTGCCCGTCAACCATCACCCTCAGCCTACTCCTGTTTCCGGTGTGGTAGAAGCGGTCACCTCTCTCGTGAGTGCCCCTTTCCGAGAGGCCAGGAAGGAAGGGTTCCCAGCTTCACTGGCAACTTCACAGCAGGGAACCCATACACGCTCCATCGCAGTCCAGACCGAACAGTTGCAGGCAGCAG
>NC_051418.1:14056072-14057448 GCF_015228065.2 Penaeus monodon | reverse complement strand
GTCAAACAAGCTCCGACATCATACTTCTAGCAAGATTCTCCAAGGCGTCTCAGGAGATCCTTTTCATCCAGCTGCAGAGGTTACGCTCACCTTTAACATCAGCAAAGATCTCAGGTTACTTCACCGCACCATAGTAGCTGATCTTTCGTTCCACGGTGATATTCTCCTTGGGACGGACTTCTTGCGACGCCTGGACTTCACTCTACAGTTTGAAGCCGAGTCATCTCATGGACAACTAATTCTAGGAGGTTGTGAGCTGTCGCTCCTGTATACCGACGCCCATTCTCTACAGATTAGCCTGGTTAACTCGGACCTAGCTGATCTTCCTACTGGACTCCAAAGGCCCATCCAACCAGCTCCTCTACCAGAAGCTGCTGTGCACCTTACGCGACCCACTGAGATCCCGCCACATTCAGGTCGTTTTCTAGAAGGCTGCATTTCTTGCCTGGGACAGGTGGATGGAGATGTTATCTTAACTCCTGCTGTGACTGATGCACTAATACTACCGCACCTTGTTACGACAGCTACTCGACGACGATGCTCCATATGGGCCCTAAACCATACTTCACGGCTCCTTACATTGAAACAGGGTACAAGGCTTGGGACCGTCACACCTCTAGGAGAGGTCTACAGTGCTCCGCGGTCTGTCAACCACCCTGATCTTCAGTCAGCCCTCATGGATACAGCTGCCAGGAATCATGTACCTCCTGTCAGGACTGGCCTTGAGGAGGAACTCGACTTCGCCAAGGATAGGATCCACACAGCCTCCAGATCTACAGGCATTACTGCTGCCGGGCGAGACAGGTGTCCCGTCAGTCCAGGATCTACAGAAGCTCAAGGCCTGGGATGCTCATCTACCCCTGCCATGACAGAGCCAAGGTTTACTCTTCAAGCTGAAAAGGAACCCGCAATTACAATTGCTTCCGCCGTCACAGAGCCGAAGCCCTTCACTGAATCCTTTTTGTTACCTGAGGGAGCTGTTGAACCAGAGATGGAATGGGACGATTTCTCCACCTACTTACACGACATTCCAGAAGAAGATTGCAACATAGAGGATGCTTTGCTACCGCCTTCTGTAGCTGTTGCCACCTGTGATGCGGTCACAGAACCAGATGACCCAGATGTTCCTGACCTCGACTCACATGTTCCCATCGACCCATCCCAGGACCCTGATGTCGAGAATGTTGACGCAGATGGACCAGCCGATGTTCGAGCCGACTTCACTGGTGGACCTGAGGCTGATGATGTGACAGAGGAACCGTCTTCCAGTGCTACCCTTGCTCCTGATGTGTAGCTGTTCAGGACTGTAATTGCTTTTCTTTTCCAGCCCCTTCCTGTGGCTGGGCTGCTGTTAGAGACTCCAGCTTGTGTTTGAT
>NC_051418.1:14055875-14056027 GCF_015228065.2 Penaeus monodon | reverse complement strand
ACTTGTGTTTGTGTGTTCGTGATGCGTGCCATGCACGTCCAGCTGAACATACACCCGTAACTTTTGAGGCAAGTAATCGGGCTCAGGCCTTCCTTGTTTCTCTTTCCAGGTGTGTCTCCGATGTCCTCTCCGACCCCGTGGTATGGGAGGGT
>NC_051418.1:14052066-14052221 GCF_015228065.2 Penaeus monodon | reverse complement strand
AAACTTCATGCAGTACTACTTAGGTGTAGGAAACAGTTTGAACAACAAGTATGATATAATGTAAGATTATCTACATGTACACAAAGTGTAAATCCTACAAGCAAGCCAGTTAGATATATAATGAATAAAAGAATATCACACCAGATTAACAATTA
>NC_051418.1:14051553-14051773 GCF_015228065.2 Penaeus monodon | reverse complement strand
CAGTAATTTAGAGTGGCAACGAGGGGGGGTGTTCTAGCCGAGCTAGAATTTCAGAGTGAAGATGATGTGGGTAATCACAACTTAAATTGTGCGTCGTCGGCAGTGCCAGGAGTCGCCTGTTGTTAGGAGTGGCCAGTTTCGATCTTTTCCGGATTGGCTTGGAGGTCAGCTCGGCTCCACTCCTTTAAGGGTGGCATCCCTGCGCAGTACTCTACGCCCT
>NC_051418.1:14046081-14046709 GCF_015228065.2 Penaeus monodon | reverse complement strand
TCCCCGATCAGGGGGGTAAAGTATGCGAGGGGGGGCCCCCTTTTAAGGGTGGGCCGGCTGCCTCCAAAACCCCAAACCGGAAAAAAATCGAAACTGGGCCCCTCCTAAAAAAACAGGCGATCCTGGCACGCCGACGACGCACAATTTAATTGTATTACCCCACCTCTTCACTTGAAAATTTTTGCTCGGCTAGAAACCACCCTCGTTTTCCACCCAAATTTCGTATGTTTTTATCTATTAATAAAAAAATAAAAATAAAATTTTTAAAAATAAAAATAAATAAAAATATAAAATATAAAATATTTAAAAAAACAAAAAAAAAAATTTTTTTATTATAATAAACAAAAAATTTTATTATATATATTTAATATATAAACATAATTTAAGAAACATTAAATTTTTTTATTTATTTTATTTATAATAATATATTATAGATAAATAATATATATAAATTTTTTATTAAAATAATTACAAAAAATACATATATGACATTTTATAATTTGTCATATATTACAAATATACAAATAACAATAAACAAAATTAAATTTTATACAATATATACATATATATATAAATAAATAAATAATTAATATATATATATATTAATTTTATAATAATATATATTATA
>NC_051418.1:14045886-14046043 GCF_015228065.2 Penaeus monodon | reverse complement strand
TATTATAATAATTTAAGTTAATCTGGTGTGAATTCCCTTTTTTTCATTTTTATTAACTGGCTTTCTTGTAGGGGTTTCACTTTGTAAATTTGATAAAATTTTCATTTATCATACTTTTTGTTCAAAACTGTTTTCCACACCCAAGTAGATCATGAAG
>NC_051418.1:14044631-14045328 GCF_015228065.2 Penaeus monodon | reverse complement strand
GGGGTGAAAAAGGATTGACATTTCATGAATACTACATTATTAACAGTCATTTTTCTACCTAGTCATGTCATGAAGTCTATTTACCAGCTGGATCCAAACTACCAATAATTACTTATTAATTTTAAAAATGGGAATTGTTGAGCACATGAGGATAGGTATTCTGCCGGTACTTTGACATTCTTGATTTCACCATCAATCTGTCTATGATTTTGTGGTCCCGTCAATCGGATTGCATTAGGTAAATGCATTGTTCATGTGAAGTACCATGATGCATAACTGTACTGTGATTGCCTGCACTAGGTCCATTGACCTGTGCATGTGAGAGATTATCTAAGCTCTTCACTATCAGCCATCTAGCTACCATGGCAGTCGGAGCTGACTTGCAAGAAGTCAGTGTATGAGCATCCATATTGACACTGTCTGTATTTTGAGAATCATTCTCTGACATGCACATTCGAGCGTGATCCAGCTTACCCATGGTGTGTACTAATTGGTATGTATGTTCTTTGAATTCGCCTTTTCGCTTGTGTGCGGTAGGTGATATACTCATTTTTGACTGACAAGAACCAGTATGGGTAATTGACGTAATTGTATGATTAGTATTAGCTTCTGTAGTGAATCTATCAATAGTGTATCAACTTCTGGTCTTATGTTGTTACACTCGACAGGCAAGTCTCGGAGATATGCGTGTGAAATC
>NC_051418.1:14040738-14040802 GCF_015228065.2 Penaeus monodon | reverse complement strand
GTTGTTGCCACTACTCCTTCAGGATCAGAATAGACTAGCAGGTTTCCTTCAGGTCAGATTTCTT
>NC_051418.1:14039220-14039351 GCF_015228065.2 Penaeus monodon | reverse complement strand
AAACTTCATGCAGTACTACTTAGGTGTAGGAAACAGTTTATGAACACAATATGATATAATGTAAGATTATCTACATGTCACAAAGTGTAAATCCTACAAGCAAGCCAGTTAGTATATAAGAATAAAAGAAT
>NC_051418.1:14038676-14038890 GCF_015228065.2 Penaeus monodon | reverse complement strand
TTTAGAGTGGCAACGAGGGGTGGTGTTCTAGCCGAGCTAGAATTTCAGAGTGAAGATGATGTGGGTAATCACAACTTAAATTGTGCGTCGTCGGCAGTGCCAGGAGTCGCCTGTTGTTAGGAGTGGCCAGTTTCGATCTTTTCCGGATTGGCTTGGAGGTCAGCTCGGCTCCACTCCTTTAAGGGTGGCATCCCTGCGCAGTACTCTACGCCCT
>NC_051418.1:14035681-14035802 GCF_015228065.2 Penaeus monodon | reverse complement strand
GTCTTATTTGGGGAAAAATAACATTAGCACGGCCTTAACTGACCAAGTTTTGCGACAAAATCTTAAAAAAAAATATGCACTTAGGAAGGTAGGTAAATGGAGTCTGCGGTTAGGCGTCAGA
>NC_051418.1:14035338-14035660 GCF_015228065.2 Penaeus monodon | reverse complement strand
GATGGCAGACTGTGCCGGGTAACATGACGTAACGCCGATAGTATCTCCGAGCTGAGCACGTGCGAAAGTAATATATGATATAGAGAGAGATAGACACAGACCCAATAATTCATATTCCATTAATTCGTACCATTAGCGGAATTAAAGGTGTAAGTTGCATGTGCAACAACAGGCTGTATAAAGCCACGATCAAAATCAATTGGGAGATGAAGGGCAACTACCGAAGCATTACTACTTGAAGCTGCAGAGGTAGAATAAAATAAAACTTTATCTTCACTGCATAAATATACATAGCATATAATTATTTCTTTTTGTCTTTTAT
>NC_051418.1:14035078-14035253 GCF_015228065.2 Penaeus monodon | reverse complement strand
GTTAACTAAATGCTTATGCCTAGGAAAATGACAATGAAATAAAGATGAACACACTGTTAGTTAATGTCAAGAAAGAGGGGTATGATATGAATAAGATAAATTTAGTTCGCTATAATCGCTGATAAATCGAATGAACACAAGTAAATGCACGAGATGAGCGGCAACGATTATAGTG
>NC_051418.1:14034646-14035061 GCF_015228065.2 Penaeus monodon | reverse complement strand
CACTGAAAGAGCTAACCATAAAGCTTATCAGGAATCATACTGGAATCAATATCGTAAATTCAGAAATAGCAACAAATATAAGGATTGTCAGTTAAGGGAACGTTAGGAATGTGACCCTAGTGAGGTCAAGATAATTACATTTGCTCTCAAGTTGATTATCGAGTGCCCGAAGTCATCGAACATCAAATCGTAAGAAATACGAAAAGTAAAAAACAAAGCAAATGATATACAGAGAAAATGCAATTAGAAAAATAAGGCAAAATAATGTCTTACAAGAATGTATTAATAAGAAGTAAAAATGGAACACTCGAGAAAAGTAAGGAATGAGAAATTTCACACTTTGTACAATTCATTGACCATAGTGACCGTGTGAGTTTGGCCATGTGACATTAGGTCACTACGGGACAGAAATGTT
>NC_051418.1:14030818-14030981 GCF_015228065.2 Penaeus monodon | reverse complement strand
GTTTGGTTTAAAAAAGATTAATCCCCGCATGTTTCCTGCCCCCCCCCCAATGGGGGCCCAAAGGAGCGTTTGTTCCCCAAAAAACCGGTAAGAAATAAGTGTCAGAGAATAGAATGAGACACCCCTTAAAAATAGCGGGCCCACGGGGAAGAGTATATGTATG
>NC_051418.1:14022397-14022469 GCF_015228065.2 Penaeus monodon | reverse complement strand
GCTTTAGTTAAGGTGTCAGTAGAAAAAGTTTTGAATGGATTGCACTGCTGCTGTGATTTTGGAACAAAAGTT
>NC_051418.1:14022207-14022274 GCF_015228065.2 Penaeus monodon | reverse complement strand
ACAATATTTAGGTTTATTTAGGTATTTTATCTTTTTTTACGTTATTGCTAAGAAACAAGGGAACGAG
>NC_051418.1:14021674-14021885 GCF_015228065.2 Penaeus monodon | reverse complement strand
GCTATGACACTAGGTCTGACCCGTTCTTTAAAGGGAGAGCAGGTGTGAGATATATAATACACAAAAAGGGGTTGAATAAGATAAAGAGAAACGAACAAAAGCAGAAGTGGAATGCAATAACAAACAAAATAAACGAGGTGACAACACAATCTAGTGAAAAGAAATGGGGAATTGAACAAATAAACAAAGAACAGGATAATAGTTGCAAAAA
>NC_051418.1:14021102-14021365 GCF_015228065.2 Penaeus monodon | reverse complement strand
TTTTTTTTCCATTATTTACCACCCACTAGGGAGTGGAACGGGTTTCGTCTAGGCCACCTGTTTTGTGTTTTTTATTTCTTTGATTTTTGGTAGGATCTCTTTATTTGTGTCGAAGTAGACTTCGACTCTGGGTGGTTAAATGGTGTCAAATTCTCGTGGCCGAAAGATCAGCCCTTTGTGGTGGTCGCGATGTCCACCGACACCTCATGCGACATCAGCCGTCTCCGACGATCAGAGGCAGTTGTAGCGATCGGCACTGTTGG
>NC_051418.1:14020660-14020864 GCF_015228065.2 Penaeus monodon | reverse complement strand
CAAAAACTCAGTATGATGCCGAGGTGTGTGACACTGCTTCCCTTTGTGATATAACCTCATCTACTATTCACTCAGGTTCACAATTCCTAGGGTCTTGTTCTCCCAATTCACAATGATTGCGAGGGCGTATTTTAAAAACTCATCGTATTTCTCATTTATTAAGATATAAAACACGAGAACATAAAACGCTAAAATGAAACACGA
>NC_051418.1:14020484-14020573 GCF_015228065.2 Penaeus monodon | reverse complement strand
ATCATTAAAATAAAGCACGGGAACATGTATAAAACACTCAAATAGAACACATGAACGTAAGAACAAAAATTCTGAAAATGTCTGAGGCC
>NC_051418.1:14020077-14020144 GCF_015228065.2 Penaeus monodon | reverse complement strand
TCCCTCTACTCATCACTTCGCTCATTTAAGATGAATTCCCTTCGTTCTTGCGTTCATGTGCCCAAAT
>NC_051418.1:14019096-14020007 GCF_015228065.2 Penaeus monodon | reverse complement strand
GATGGAGATAGCCGCGTTTTCTTTCCCTGGGTGCGTTTTCTATGCAGGTGTGAAGCCTCAGGGCGAATGTAGGGCATCCTCACCCCCGGGAGATAAATCGTCTCTTAGTACTGTCTGGAGAGACCTTTTTCATTCTTTTCGTATGCCTGTGGGAGAGTTAAAGTGAGAGGGAGTTTAAGATAAAACGTCACCGTCGTGGCCACGGTGAAAACCGTGATTCACGACACAGTCACCAACCCCGGAGCTGGATCCTCCGGCGGCCAGAGACTCCGCCGGACGCCGCCCGTCCACGGTGACCGAGATCGCGAAGTCCCCGTTGACGTCATCTTCCTCTCCTCTTGTCCAAAACGCAGCCGATTTTCTCCCACCAGCCAACAGGTGCAGCTAAAAAAACATGGGGCTGGTCTGCAGAGTCCGTGGCAGGGGCCCCTGCTCCCCCACCCCGACACCTTGACTTAGGTATCTCGTCCTCCGCAAGACACCCGTCGGTACCGGAAGAGTACTGGTCGACTTGTTCTAAACTCGAAGAGAAGGGGGGAGAAGAGGGCGCCGCAGAAGATCCCGCTCTCTACGGCACCACCAGAAAGGAAGCCCAGCCAGAGTCCCAGAAGCGCGGAAGACTTGGCTTAGGAAGGAGGCGAAAAAAAAAACCCCACCCCGGGGACGAGCAGACGCCAAGAGACCCCCCTTTAAGGGTAGCCTGTAGACAGGGACCCCCTTCGGGTGACCCCCATCCCCGGCGACCGCGGGGCACGAATCGAAAAGGAAAGACGACGTATGTGCTCTTGATAAAAGGGCTCGAAGAGAATTCGACGTCGGGGGAGGCAGCTCGCGCGGAGGAGTGGAAAAATGTCGGGGTGGGTTTTCGGGTCAGGGAGAAAAGTTGTCACTGCGGTCGTGGGAGGAGGGGC
>NC_051418.1:14015985-14016350 GCF_015228065.2 Penaeus monodon | reverse complement strand
TTATCAGTTTTCGTTGGATTCTTGGGTTTTGGCAAGGGTCCGTTTTTGTGTTTTGGTGATGTCAAGGTGTTTTCAATCATCTGTGGTTTCCAGGTTTTCCCTTTATGACCTTTTTTTAAATTTCTCTTCTTTTGGGGAAAAGCCCCTGATTCGTCCTTTTTGTTTATGGCCCATTTCCGTCTGTCAGAGTATCGTATTTTTCGGGGGTTTTTTTTGGGAAAAAGCGATACCAAGAATTTAGGGTCTTTACCGTGCCCTTTCCCCTTTGCCTCTCCGGCCTCATCCCCCCCAAAAGGGGGAATCATGGGCCTCGGGGTTATAAGGGTCGACTGGATTGGGGTTACTAGCTCTGGGGGTGGGGGTGG
>NC_051418.1:14014616-14014924 GCF_015228065.2 Penaeus monodon | reverse complement strand
AGTTTGTGTTGGGGGGGCCCAGAGAGAGATTATTTTCTGTTTGGAGTCCCAAGAGGGCAAACATACCCATCGGGGTGGGGTAGTCCGGAGTAGTTGATCTCGGCCTCGAAATGCCTGGGGGGGAGTTACGGCAGCTGGGGAAAGGCCGCCGTTGACAAAAATCTTTCCCTTAATAGGGTGGTTTGGGTTGCATAGGGTGTCAGGAAGGGAGTGGAGTGAGTGAAATGGGGAATCAGTGGGTGATAAAAAGGGGGGAAAAATTTGGGGGGGAGAGAAAGTGAGGGGGTTGTAATGGTGATGGGTGCTCT
>NC_051418.1:14014215-14014297 GCF_015228065.2 Penaeus monodon | reverse complement strand
GTCAAAAAAAAAAAACCGCTGAGAGCGTGGAAGTGCAAATACTCTCGAAAAAGAGATATTTGAAACATTTACCCGAGAGAGG
>NC_051418.1:13996920-13997011 GCF_015228065.2 Penaeus monodon | reverse complement strand
AAATCTTTTCCAACCCCTGTTAATGTTCCCCTTTTTTTGCGTTTTTGTTTCCGTCTTGGACCCAATTTTATTTCGTCCGCCATCTTGTCAC
>NC_051418.1:13995427-13995495 GCF_015228065.2 Penaeus monodon | reverse complement strand
TTAATATATAAATCAAAAACCAAGGGGCAACGCCACGGGGTGCATGGCTGCATCCCCCTTCCTTCCAG
>NC_051418.1:13986197-13986270 GCF_015228065.2 Penaeus monodon | reverse complement strand
GGGGGGCAGTGATAATGACAAAAATGAAATTACACACACATTAACAAAAAATAATTGTTATCATAATCATTAT
>NC_051418.1:13985622-13986168 GCF_015228065.2 Penaeus monodon | reverse complement strand
TGATAATGATGATGATTAGTTGTCCTGCTCTTGCTTTCAGGTTTTATTACAAAGGGTACCTAAGTCAGGGTAATGGTATCTCACAGCCAAAAATTAATTTAAATCAAGGCACTACCCTTGCAAGTGAGTTCAAGATGCAAAACCAGATCACTAGAGCTAACAGGTTCATGCTTTTATGCTTGAATGCACTACAGTACTACCAGATAAAATCATGTCCCAGTATTTTAAGGTGGTTACAAACTTCTTTGGCCAAGCAGTATTAAAAGATTAATCATAAAAGAAAAGACATGCACGAGTCTGTGTGTGTTCTGGCTGGTGGCTAGGCAGCATCTGACTGTGTGAATATATCTATCTTTACATCTGCTGCTGCAACCACATTTTTTCTTAGGTAGCTGTAATTGTGCAACAGCATTATCATGGGAATTACATATAGTTCAACAAATTCTGGGATCACTCTTTTTATTCATGTATTCATAAAGCAGGTACCTCCATGGTGCTGTCCTCTTTAGAGGTACTATTTCCTTAATGAGAGTTAACACATATGAT
>NC_051418.1:13977482-13978706 GCF_015228065.2 Penaeus monodon | reverse complement strand
TGGGTATGCACAGAGGGTAATCTGTGTATGTTTTATCCCTGAACTAAGGATAAGATTTCTCCTTGTGGGAAATTGCTTTGCCTCTTTACAATTGCAGATTGTCTTAGTTTTACTATTTTTCCTTTCTAAAGCAAAGTGTTACCTTTCCATACAAGTCACTCCAATCCAACTGCTTGCAGTCCATCCTCTGCACTCTTCCATTGGGAGTGAGGATGACTCAATGCAGGCATCAGTCAGGATGCCTCCAAAGTTTTGAGGTGAGACACCTCTGGATACTCCCTTCTGTTATGAGTGCCACAATGGTGTTTCATTCATTTCCTTCCTACCATTTGCAATTAATTTATCGGCCTTGTGCCTGACCTCAAGGACAGAGAATGAGCATGACAAGATGGAAAATTTGTATTCCTCAGTCTGTTGAGTTATGACATCTCACTTGCTTTCTGTTCCACTGGTGCTCGTTCCAAATTTTGGGATCTGAAATGCTGATTGATGCTGGAGAAGGTGAGAGGGAGGTGGATGATGGGGAGATTAGGAGCAAGCAAGTGCACTCTTTGTATTCTAATGCTGGTAATGACACGTTATGCAGCTTTGGGTACAGGCGAATTTCAGTCAGCTTACTCCTCCATCAGTAACAGATAATAGTATAGATAGGTATATCGTTTCAATGCTGCAGAAATGTCAGGGATGCCATTTGGAGGGGCAATTGAGGGCACTCACCCACTCTTAAGCCTTCCAGATGGGCACTTCCACAAGCTAAACAAACATAATGCAAAGTATTTCCATCTGACTTGGGCTTTCTCCTTGTTTGTCCCTAATCACTTGAATCCCCAACCCTCCCCTTTTATTTAATTTGCTATGTCTGGCATTAACATGTTGAGTTAATATCGCAACAGCCCTTAAACTTAGTTTCAAATATTGGAATTTTTTTTCTCAGTTCTAATCAAGTTTATAGAATAATCAGGTTTTCATATTACATGTAAGTGTAACAATCTTGAAGTCCTGCATTGCAATAAGTTGGATACAATTTCTGTTAAATCTTTTTGCCATTTGCTTTCAGAACAACTTTAAAATAGGTGAGCCTAGCCAATAGGATCTAGGGTACAGATGGAAGGATGTCCTTAAAATGTACTCCTGAACAAAATTTGAAATGGCATTTCCTAAGAAGCATATACCAAATGGCAACATGACACTTGATGTTCTAAATTACATAGAAGTTAGATTGAT
>NC_051418.1:13976695-13977044 GCF_015228065.2 Penaeus monodon | reverse complement strand
TGGCAGCATTGGGTTAAATTGCACTTACACACTGTATCAGCATAATTTTTTCATTGTCCCCATAACAGATTTTTAAGCTGTACCTTACAAAAGCAAATTAAAGATAGTTTAATAATAGCAAAATTGATTAAAACTACTTATTCAAAAATTTTACCAGAAAAATCCTTCAAAAGGAACACAATCTCATGATCATGAAACGTTTCTGGTTGGATGTCAGCATTATCACAGAGTCCTCGTAGTCTATCGATCACTACTAACAGTGATGCATCCAACACTGATCCTGAAAAAATACAAACACATATTAGAGTCTGTAACACTGACAAAAAAAAAAGTTAACCTACCATCACAT
>NC_051418.1:13975109-13975390 GCF_015228065.2 Penaeus monodon | reverse complement strand
TACTCTTGATCATGTACAATTGCATTCTTCTGGGCTGAATCAATTGTATCCATGGCATTGGGTACTGTTAAAGCCATGATTAAGAATCTGAAACAGAGGAAAATATCATTGCTGCAAAAAATGTGTGTCTTAACTAAAACAAATGAAACAAAAAGTTCTCTGATGGGATACAGTTTTTGTGCATGTCAATATGACTTTCATGAATGACAGGGTAAGGAATGAATAAATTCATAAACACTAAGTCCCTTTCTGGTACATTTTTTGTTGAAAAAAAAAAAAAA
>NC_051418.1:13974658-13974935 GCF_015228065.2 Penaeus monodon | reverse complement strand
CTATGAAAAATATGCAGAGAATTGATTAATATATAAAAAACAGGTGGCCATGCTCCTTGCTGTCCCCTATAGTGACTGCTGCCTCCCAATCCGCCCTGGACATAAAAAAAATCAATCATGTATGTACAGCAGGATAGCACATAGGACGGACTCAGTATCGGCACTCCCACATATCAATCATAGGCTCCATCCTGCCCTGAATTCATGGAGGATTCTTAGATTTCCAGGGCAGAGGCTGCCATTTCTTTATCTTCATCCTTCACTGATAAAAATCCAT
>NC_051418.1:13973326-13973606 GCF_015228065.2 Penaeus monodon | reverse complement strand
GTTTTTAAAAACTTTTCTCTAGAAAAGCCCATTTTTTAAATAGATTTTTTAAAATTCATCTATAGAAGATACCCAATGACAATGTCTTGTAAATCTACAATAACAATAATAGCCAAGGACTATTTCATGTTGCTTATTGTTCATGGCATCATGCAGTTTGACTACTTGCGACTATTATACTGGTTTTGGTAAGAGATATACACTGATGATGTGGGGTATACATTTATACTGCAACCAAGAGCTTTTTTATCAAATAAGAAACCAGTCCCAGCTTTATCCT
>NC_051418.1:13972934-13972998 GCF_015228065.2 Penaeus monodon | reverse complement strand
GGGCTTTCCAGACAAGTCCCCCTGTACCCTCTCTATTAGCATTTCTGACAACTTCCAGAAAATC
>NC_051418.1:13969369-13969758 GCF_015228065.2 Penaeus monodon | reverse complement strand
ACTACATGTCAAATTCTAAATCTACTGACCACTACTTCATCCCAAAAGATGCAACTGTGTACCCTCCCAAAACATCTAAATCATATGCCCGACAAATGTACAATAATTCCACTTGAAACTTTCTGAAATACTGATGGAAAGCCTACAATTTGATGCCAAATGCCTTTGCCTGTCTTGAATCAACCACAATTCTGTGCTTCAGCAAAAACTAGCATTATCTAAAACTTGTACACTAGCAAGAAAGACCTGAATTTTATAATTGAAGTAATTGCCAGGATGTCAAACCGGGAAAACTCTTTTACTAGAATAAAGAGGTGACAGTTGGCCTTGGTCGGAACGCCGACGGCGCGGCGAGGCAGCGGGAACTGTTGGCCTTTGTAGACCTATCG
>NC_051418.1:13969165-13969313 GCF_015228065.2 Penaeus monodon | reverse complement strand
GCAATTCGGCACTCTGTGCTGGTGACTATAAATACCATTTTTATATAAGAAAAAAAATCTTTATGGGGCAATATAATATATGAACTGGATAGAGTTTTTTAACCACCTACATCGAGAGGGAAGTATGCTGACAAAAACTTGTCATAGC
>NC_051418.1:13968862-13969131 GCF_015228065.2 Penaeus monodon | reverse complement strand
TGCAACAGAAACCTTTGAGTAGATTAGCTTCTATTGCATTAGTAACACTAAAACCTTGGAGAAATACTTACGGTATCACTGTTCTTGCCTCGAAGGAAGCCTTGACGCTTGAATCAGACTGCAGCCCTGACAGTTGTCAGGTTCGCGTCCAACACGCGAACGCAAGGAGTCGGTTGTTTTTTGCGAACGCTGACACTTGTGATCCAACAGTGCGACCCTATGTTCACCTAATGCATCGCATAAATTTAGTTTGTTTTTACTTTAACGTT
>NC_051418.1:13966425-13966735 GCF_015228065.2 Penaeus monodon | reverse complement strand
CGTACAACTCTCTGTCACCCCTACTCAAGGGGTGCCAAAAGGGGGTGGGAAGTGATATGTAAACCACCCAAAAGAGGCTAGGTAAACACACACAAGTGATATTTACATTCCTATTATTTTGTTTTGTATTTCATAACCAAAGGTAAATATGGAAAGTTAAATAGTAAATAAATATAGTTACCCCTGTATAACATTCTCTGTACTACTTAAATTTGTCATTTTCTTTAAAGGGCATCATCGTTAAAAATAGATCTCACACCTGGCCGTTACTGTTTGTCCTAGATGCTGACTGGATAAATGGGACCACTGC
>NC_051418.1:13965618-13965798 GCF_015228065.2 Penaeus monodon | reverse complement strand
ATGTAGCTAACAATTACTTTTCTTTCTCTTCATATCAATAATAACACTGTTGGTTTTAAACACCTTTTTATCGTGATTTGCGTCCTATTACACTTCAAATATGAGGTTTATGAACTTGCATTGATGTTGGTAAATAGGATGACCATAGTAATGATATAGTTGTTGATGTGGCAGATAAAT
>NC_051418.1:13964809-13965339 GCF_015228065.2 Penaeus monodon | reverse complement strand
CAAAACCTTAACAGCACCGAACTGTTAAGCTTTTTCATTAACGTTCAGGGTTGGATTTGTGTTCCCGAAGAGGCCCTAAGTCAACTGTAAACAGCAGTCGGACGTTATAAGAGACAGATTATAGGTAAATATTTCTACATATTTGTTGATGTTATGTATTATCATGTAACTCAAGTGAAGTTATATATGTAAAGATTGTTTATGTATGAAGAAAAGGGTTTATGCTTTAGATCTCTAATATCAAAAGTAAAAATTTTTATGCTTTATTTCAGTCTTGCCTCACCCATGAGGAAGCACTAACAGCATATATAATGACAGTTGTAGCTGTACAAATGGATAAAAGGTATAAACAAATACCAAAGATTAAATTTTTTGGGCCCGGGCACAGAAAAACTAATCGTGCTAATAAACTACTGCCAAGTAAAATCCCAATGAGGGCAGGAAGACTCTACTGCCGGGGAAAACTCTAGCCTGAAGAAACTATGCATCAGTTAAACTGTCGTCTAGCAAATTCTTCGGGCTAAAAGAAT
>NC_051418.1:13964427-13964777 GCF_015228065.2 Penaeus monodon | reverse complement strand
CTTGAGCTAATGTTTTCTTCAGTCAGGAGTTGACCACAGTTTTTCATGGTAGAAACCTGTTGAGCACCTGTTACAAGTGAGACCCTGAAACCGGAGAATCATGTTCTGAAGCCAGCAAAATAGATCAAAAAGGGCTAGGCAACCGAAGAAGGGCCACGCCTGCAAGTTTTCCCCCAATAGGGATGAGGTACATCAAGAGTATTGACCGCATCAACAGAAAAAGGAAATGACAGTTGTCAGGGAAAGAATTCTTACAGAAAAAGGTGTAGATGATGTAGAAAGTGAGTTAACTTAATGTGCATCATAGAAATTAACATCTCAATTTCAAATCTTCCATCAAAATTATCAGT
>NC_051418.1:13963648-13964250 GCF_015228065.2 Penaeus monodon | reverse complement strand
CTCTCTATTCAGCAGCCAGCAAGTGGGCAAGATATGTCGAATCACTCTGATAGGAACTTACTACAATCTTTGGTAGTTTAATGAAGACAAAAAGATTTGCCTCGTCCAGAGTTTGAAGTACTTTTAGGAAGAAATTAAGAAAGTGGCCAAATGTTGCAATTAATGATGGTCCAGCTCTACAAAAGTTGTCAGACTTCCTAAATAATTGTGACACTATAAAGACTACAACAAGATACCTAAATGTTTTAAATGGCCCACAGAAAAGCAGCCTTGTCTTGCAAAAGTTAGCTCCAGTTTACAAGCGGGATATCCAGAGGTTAGTGTCTTTTATTAGTTTATAGAAAAGGAGGCAAAGAAAGCTTGTGATCCAATATCTTCCTATATTGCAGTAATGTTACAGTCATAGTAAAGGTTCAACTGTAACAGGAACAGGGTTGGCAGGACAGACAATTTATAAAAGCTGATGCAAAAGGTCTATGGTTTACGCAATTAAGGCGAAAATGAACTGCAAATAGAGAAAATTCATAAAGATGGGAGAAAACGGAGTACCAAAAAATTACAATTTTATTTACCATAAGGAAAAACATGCATTGGATAATTGT
>NC_051418.1:13963074-13963620 GCF_015228065.2 Penaeus monodon | reverse complement strand
GGAGCTGATCAACAGAGAAAAAATTGACTATCTACATTACAGTTGATTGAAACGTGGATATGTAATAAAAAATGCAGAAAAAAAGAAAGTTGACCCATGTGTGACAAGAGCGTCCAACATGTATTCATGATGTTATATTATAGAAAATACAGTCGAAAATAGGATGATAAATCTGAGGAGTCTAAGAAAACCCGGAGCTTTAGCTAAATCTGTATCAGGCAGGATTTGAGTCACACAGCATGATAATGTGGTTACACAAAAATACTGAAAAGAAAATCAAGTCTTGGCATATGCTTTACTGAATGATCAGTCTAAAGCTTGCCTTGTAAAGGATAGTACCTTAAAAAACATTGCAAGTAATGACCACAAGTGAATTTACAAATAAGTACAGTAAAGGGTGAAAATAATGTGCTCTGTACCAAAGTAAATGGAATTGTGGTACAGGGAAATAACATTACTTCCTGTGTATTCTTGTGAAAGTATACAGCCAAACGAGATGAAATTCTAATGGTATGTTTCCCTACTTAGGGTCAACATTTATGTTAT
>NC_051418.1:13962559-13963039 GCF_015228065.2 Penaeus monodon | reverse complement strand
TTCAACTTAATTCCTTGCAAAAAAAAGCCCAAACAAAAAAAATTAATTTTAAATCACGGTACCGTAAACACGGGTCCAAGTTTCAATTTACACACAGACATGAATTAAAATATAGGTGGGAAACGTTTAAACATAAAGATTACTTTTTTACGGGGACAATAATAAATGTTAATTTTTATAGGAATCTTTAGAAAAATAAACACAATTTACTCCCTACCCAAAAATCTCCGGGGAAACATACCGAAATCAAACTACCGGGGGAGAAAAAAAAGATCATTGTATTTCTAGTCCTCAGGGCTTTACTCCTCCTCCTCTCGGGGGGGGGGGGCTAACAATCTCATGGCTGATCCCCCTTCGCTTCCACCTGGGGGTCCCTGATGGCGGTCTTCGGGCGGGGCCCTCTACCCATTTCTAGCTCCTCCCACGGTCGGGTCGTCCCTGCGCTTCCTCCACCCCAGGATGGTCTTTACGGTTTTAATT
>NC_051418.1:13957318-13957645 GCF_015228065.2 Penaeus monodon | reverse complement strand
CTTCACTTTTATCAGTAACAGTGGTTTACACATTTAAATTAATTTCAAACTCCCTTGCGAACAAAAAACAAGTTAACTGCATCAATAATCATCATAAGATAACCCTAACCGATCATGCAAAACAAATGGGGAAGTCAACTTATCTCAGATAAAACACCAAGCTCATTTTGGCATCCCACCAGGCGACTTTCCGGCTCCCCTCAAACCTCTCGTGGAAAATATCTGATTTGCACTGGCATAGCCTGCTTTCTTTTCTCTCCATGAAACCAGAAGGAAGAGAGCGGTTTACTTTTCTTTTCATAACTTTTTTTCAGTCTCCTAAGGTAT
>NC_051418.1:13957141-13957221 GCF_015228065.2 Penaeus monodon | reverse complement strand
ATAATAATGTATTTACATGCACATATCTATGTATATATAAGTTAAATGCGAGCGGAAACAAGAGAGTTTGCGGCCTACAT
>NC_051418.1:13956588-13957092 GCF_015228065.2 Penaeus monodon | reverse complement strand
AGAGATAGCATGGTTTGAAATGGACGAATTTGAATAGCTCAGTTTATTGATTAAATAAGTAAGGTCTCTCACTTTGGAAATTCTGGCACTTGGGGTAAACCCTATGACATCCTTGTTTGGGGGCTGCGAAAGGGGGGGGGGGGGGGGTAGAGAAGGTGGCTGGGGGGAAAAGATAAAAAAAACTGGTAAATTGAACAAAAAGAGTAATTTTTTGAGCGGTCATTCCGGCGATTTTAAAGTTACTCATTTTGTGGTGAATTAAGAGGGGTTATTTTTAGGTATATTTGTATATCTTTTTTCATATCAAAATTTTTCCCTTGTTGTAGATTAGGTATGTTTTAAAAAAATTAAGATGAACAAAGAAACATGGGATTAAAGATAAAATTGTTTTTTTCCATATTTTATATAAAATCGAAAGCTTTTGACGAATTTTAAAAAAAAATCATATAATAGGTATTTTCCCAAAAAACCCTTGCTATATTTATAAAAACAAAATAAAGCTAT
>NC_051418.1:13955931-13956079 GCF_015228065.2 Penaeus monodon | reverse complement strand
AGTTAAATGCGAGCGGAAACAAGAGAGAGTTTGCGGCCTACTTCCTCCACAACGACCTCATGTTTAGCGTTGAACCCCCCAGGATTTACTCCAAGAGATAGCTGTTGAATGGACAATTTGAGTAGCTCAGTTGATTGATTAATTTAGA
>NC_051418.1:13949963-13950153 GCF_015228065.2 Penaeus monodon | reverse complement strand
TGAGTAGCTCAGTGATGAGACCTTACATATATAGACCTTGGCTACTCCTAACTTTTCGCGCACAGGAATATGCGAATATGGAAGGAGACGGTATGGTCTTACTGACAACTCCCCCACAAGGGAGAGCATGTGTATGAACACATACTGTACACACGCACGCAAACATACAAATACAATACAAAAAACACAC
>NC_051418.1:13949138-13949286 GCF_015228065.2 Penaeus monodon | reverse complement strand
TGACAAGTTATTGTGACAAAAGCTTACATCTCAAAAGGATTAGGTACCTAGGTTATCCTCAATCAATATTAATAATCCGTGTAGGCTCACACTTCCTACAAAAATTTGGGACTTTTAAAAATAAAAATATAGCAATCTTAAAAATAAA
>NC_051418.1:13948591-13948880 GCF_015228065.2 Penaeus monodon | reverse complement strand
TTAAAACAAATTTGCTCAACATACATTCAGTAATAAAGATGGTATCCATCAACAATATATACTGGAAACAAAAATATACCCCCAGAAAGAGAGCAGAAGAGAATGAAGGATGAAGGATATCTGAGAACAAAATAAATGATTGGCAGTATTGTCAACTATCAGATAATACATTAACTGATTGTTCAGAATCTTCAGACAGTAGAAGAACTGAACAAAATGTTTAAGTTCTAAGGGACACATAAATAATGCAGGATACGCAACTCATACGTTAAAAATTATTTAAGAACAT
>NC_051418.1:13948302-13948492 GCF_015228065.2 Penaeus monodon | reverse complement strand
TACACAACTCTCCATAATTAGTAATGCTCTGGCTCAAGAATGAAAAATTATAATTAAGATAATAGCCTCAATAATATCTGGGTCTTATGGAAATTAGGCATAACTTTGATTTTTTTTCATGAATATAACATAGAATATATGATTTGTTCTTGGTTTGGGACAAACAAAAGATGTTTGTATCCATCACTAT
>NC_051418.1:13934527-13934717 GCF_015228065.2 Penaeus monodon | reverse complement strand
ATAGTGATGGATACAAACATCTTTTGTTTGTCCCAAACCAAGAACAAATCATATATTCTATGTTATATTCATGAAAAAAAATCAAAGTTATGCCTAATTTCCATAAGACCCAGATATTATTGAGGCTATTATCTTAATTATAATTTTCATTCTTGAGCCAGAGCATTACTAATTAATGGAGAGTTGTGTA
>NC_051418.1:13934138-13934427 GCF_015228065.2 Penaeus monodon | reverse complement strand
ATGTTCTTAAATAATTTTTAACGTATGAGTTGCGTATCCTGCATTATTTATGTGTCCCTTAGAACTTAAACATTTTGTTCAGTTCTTCTACTGTCTGAAGATTCTGAACAATCAGTTAATGTATTATCTGATAGTTGACAATACTGCCAATCATTTATTTTGTTCTCAGATATCCTTCATCCTTCATTCTCTTCTGCTCTCTTTCTGGGGGTATATTTTTGTTTCCAGTATATATTGTTGATGGATACCATCTTTATTACTGAATGTATGTTGAGCAAATTTGTTTTAA
>NC_051418.1:13933425-13933662 GCF_015228065.2 Penaeus monodon | reverse complement strand
ACATCTTGATTTTGCCAAGTTTACCTCCTCCTTTTTTCCATTTGCCTTCCTTCTCCATCATTGGTTTATATTCACAGACTTTTGGTCCATGTGCAGCATGTACATGCAGAGGCTGTGGGATGTTTTACCTTTACAATTTTGAATTTGCTTACAAAAATAAGGTTAAAAATTAATCCACATCAACAAAATAAATGTATTGTTCAATCATTCCTTCATACAAAGACTTCTGAGTTTAGC
>NC_051418.1:13927338-13927592 GCF_015228065.2 Penaeus monodon | reverse complement strand
GCAGGTTCTCTCATTACACCTACTTGATGCCTCCTTACGTTTTCCCCACTCCCCTATCCCTCTGTTTTCATTATTATAAGACAACTACTGCGACGTCTATGGCCGATGCTTAGAGGCCGTTGTCAGGCTGCAGGCGTAGATGGACTTTTGCTCATGATAGTACATATGCAAGAATATGTATGTACAAAATGGAAACTACCATCAAAGACAGAATGCCATGCATATACCAGACAAGAAATGCTTGAAGTTGAACA
>NC_051418.1:13918974-13919778 GCF_015228065.2 Penaeus monodon | reverse complement strand
TGTGTCGGCATATTTTATGTACTGATAAACAATGAAACATGGTACACTTCAGCACTGTTATGTAGTAAAGTCTTTCATAGAGTAAGAAGAAATGTTATGTGCCAGCTGATCATATCTAACATAGGCCTGTTATGGTGATATCATTTATAATTCGTACATGCTGACAGTATTTTCTGTGCATGAAAAAATCAACACAACTTGTTTTTTAGGTACCTTTATGGTACGGAAGCTTAGCCTGCATCGCTAGTATTTCATTTATATTGATTTTTAAATTGATACACGGGTTTTGGTGAGAATAAATATTATTCTGATTACATTGCTAAAGGCTAGGATAAAATGCTGTTCAATTAAGATGATGCTCTATCTTTTGATTGATTTAGGAAAGAGGTAGGCCTACATGGATGTTCAAAAGGTATGAGGGAAAAGGTTGAAAACCCCTGTTCTAAAGAATTTAAACCAAGGGTATATTATTTATGGTTGTATTGGGCAAGCGGTCTAGTCAGAATGGGGAAAATAAACGTTTACCTTTATGTACAACCTAGATTTATATAAATGCTGATGAAAACTGATTTTGGATAAACTAACACGGTTACCAAATGTACTTGGAAATAATAATTTTCATAGAAAAAATGTCTAATCCATTTTAACCTTATTCTCTACAGTAAGGTGAACTAACGTGAGTACTGGGAAAATATGGGATATTGGTCGTGTAACCAGCCATATGTATACAAGAGGTGCAAAGGCAAGTGTTAATTTATGTATATACCTATGTGAGTATGCACATTTCTCTCTACATTTCTATAA
>NC_051418.1:13918814-13918936 GCF_015228065.2 Penaeus monodon | reverse complement strand
GGCGCGCGCGCACTGTACATTATATCCAAGGCCGCTTCACACCTCTGTCACACCTCACTGTGCAGCCCCCGTTCAAACCGCTACTCTGGCACGCGACGAACTTAGCGACCAATCAGACACTA
>NC_051418.1:13918336-13918444 GCF_015228065.2 Penaeus monodon | reverse complement strand
TATGAACCATCAGTACACAGGCCGGGCTCCCTTCGTAGAAAGTCCCGGTGATACCGTCAACCATCCCCGATCAGTTGGCTCCCGTACATTCCTCGTAACGGCTCCGTA
>NC_051418.1:13915590-13917122 GCF_015228065.2 Penaeus monodon | reverse complement strand
TTTGGGGAGTATGCTAAAAGTCAACACTTAAGTCTATATACACTATATACATAATTAAATGAATCAGGAACATTAGTTTTTGTTGTTTTTTGGACTACTAGCTCCATTTCCACTGAAAAACAAAAAAACGAATAAATACAAAGTATAATTGGACGGTACCCCATAAAATACAACTAATTGGGAAGCTGACCAGTTAGTAATAACCTATCTATTAAAATCAGACTAATATATAACAATCTGGTTTGGTATGATCATTTAAAAGAATTTTCTTTATCAATTTTCTAAAACTGCAGGATATGGGAGAATAAAATCCTAAAAAATTAAATAAAGAACCTCAAAGCACATGCATAACCAAAATTGTTTGTGCAAGAAGTTGATGATATCACAGATTAATTATGAATTAAGGTGAATAATTATAATAATGCTTTAAATTTAAGATTATTACTAAAAAGAACCAAATTCCAAATGTCCTACTAACACTATTATAAATCTGTACATATGAAATTTACATAAATGTGAGGATATCAAAAACAGTGTTTCAGTGTGTGATTAAACACACAATTAACACATGATATTCCCTCTGTACACAAATAATTAATGCTATATATCACAGCCAAGCAACACTTGTTGTAGCTGTCATCAGTTTTGAAACTAATTTCTAAATCATATCAGATGGAATTTTCACATCAGTGTGGGTACTTTACATATACATTAATATATGACATACTAATCACATATAAAGTTTAAATCAGTGGTTGGATATGAGCATTGGCCCCAGTCTTCAAAAATGAATGAATAGCAGCTATACAAATAACTTGGCTATTCAGTGTTTTAATCAATATTTTGTATTCATATTCTTTAGACAGCTTCAAGTATTGGCATTAGTTCAGTACAGGCCATTAAAACAACAAGAGCCCTAGAAAATATTTCATACAACTTTACGTCTAAATGTGATATATACAAAACAAAACCTTTCTGTTAACTAATAAAATAACATTCTTCAATTTTAATTACTGATTAAAGTCCAAAGATGGCTAATTAGTTATTTCAACTTTGTCCAAAATACTTACCATCAGACCAAGATTAATTCTGCCTTTACAAAAGATTTTCATATTAGATAATTTCATATCAAATGATAAAAGTCAAAGTTAAAACATGTTTTTCAATATCAACTAAAGTTAAAATAATGAAAAGTGGAGAAGTAAATTTGAGTTCTTTAACACCTTGTCCAATAACAGACTAGTGTGTTCAAAAACCAATACACAAATATTTTCAACCCTTCACCTATTTGCATGCACCTCAGTCTGGATTTTTATACAAGTGCCATACTTGGGTTAATGGTTACAAAAATATTAAATTATGATTAATCAATATAAACTCAGCTAACTTTATTTATATGCTTCATCTGTCATCTAAGTCTTGCATCACTGTAAAATATACATTTGTCTATTTAAAGTCGGGCTCATTTTTATACAAAATTCTGATAAATTTATCTTAACCATTGCAATTGGTAGTGTGAGTTACATAGGTAT
>NC_051418.1:13910365-13913444 GCF_015228065.2 Penaeus monodon | reverse complement strand
CTGCAACAACAGTGACAATCATATCAAAAACAGAATAATAATTGTAATATAACTAAGTTCAGATCATTGTTCATATACTATTTTTGCTTGACTTCAAGAAGCTGGGGGTAGTTTTCTACAATGTTAAGGAGGATCCCTCGATGTATGATCGGAGATGCTGGTTGGCTTCCTGCGCATCCTTCAGAGATTTCTTGAGCTGTTGATAGAGATTTTTTTTTTAATGTTAAAGACTGGATATCATGTCTTCATTATTATGGATGGTATAATATACGTCATGAATAAATTATTTCCCTTTAAAACCTATTAGCGTAAGGGAGCAGAAAAGGAGGACAATTTCAAAATGGATTTGATGCTTCTTTATAATAAAGTGTTACACCAATTATTTTTGGATTATATCAAATTTGAAATATTTTTTTTCATGACAGCAAACCATGCATTTATCAAAACAGCATGCACTACATGTGATTAAATAAAAGTTAGTTTAATTTACTACTGCAAATTTAACACCAATGCCCTTATCATCATTATATTACTTTATAGTTTCTGCTATAGGTCTTCCTTACTGAAGGAAACTGTAAATCCACATAAAGTTCTGTGAATCAAATACAATTTCATCATGAAATATTATTCAATCTGCTAAAAAAGGAAAATGCAACATGAATTCTTTTTGCCTTATGCATTTTGTGTGTTAATATATTTGATAAGTGAATCTTGTCTACAGGTAAACACTCAAAACAAGATAAAAGGGGATGTTTTCTTTTCTGAAAGCTAAGAGGTGCAGAGCCCAAAGAAATGGGAATAACACTCAGGCAAAAAAGGCTGTTAGTTAAAGGCATGCAAGGTTATTAAAAAGCTAAGACATGAGACAGAATATCATAATCAAATACAGAAAAGGATGCATGATCCGTTTTCATTTCTTATTTTCATAATAGCTAGTCCTTTTTGTTAATTTAATGATTGTTACAAAATCATCAATATCATCCTTTTCAGTCACTCTCAATAGATTCTGTCCACATCAAGCCAGTGTCCACCACAAACTTTACAATACCTTCTCGACTGTGTCACTGCCATAGAGTGCACCCTATGAGAAAAAAAATGTGCTTTAAAATGTGCAAAAACATAGGCTACTTAAAGAGCTTTTACTAGGTTCTCCCAGGAACAATTAAAGGACTGCTCATTTCTCAACTATTATTTAAAGAGGAATATTTTTTTCCAGAAATACCAAGTACACCCACAGTGAAAAGGAAATTAAGCAATAATTCATATACTGGGAAAAATACATAAATATAGATCAAGCATATTACACAACACCCACGTGTAAAAACTGTCTCAGTCTAGCTAGCTTTGTTTGGTAATTTCTGTTTATTTGCATTGCTAAAGCAATAAACCTCATAATGTATCTAATGAGTTATATATGTAACTGAAGTCTGTACAATTTCTTAATTCCTGTAAAATTATAACCATGACCAAGCTTAAAACATTGTAAAGCCTCTTTAGTGTTTTACTTTACATTTTGTATAGTTCTTACTGCAAAAAGTTAGCATAAAATTATTCGCTTCTCTTGAACACCACATTACTGCATGTTGTATGCATGATCAAGAAAAAACTAAAAAAACAAGGAAAAAAAATATTCAATATTGAAGTATATCATGTGTTTCATTTATATAAACTAAAAGAAATGCAATGCTAAAGAATAAGCTTTCAAAACAATACATTTGTTCTAAAGAACATGAAACATGGACTATAAAAATGTGATAGTGAAAATATTCTTTCCCATTGCAAACTTCTTTAGCACTTATTGTCCTGTCTCTATTCTGATGTATTTTTAATAATAATTCAAGACAAAACAAAATAATAATACAACCTCAAGAAAGCATTAATTATGCTAACACAGGAAAATGCAATTCAGTTAAAGAAAACATCCATTCTGCATAGCCTCTTTTTGTACACTGAAAGACTGTTTCTTCACACATACATAGCAATTATAATAATAAATCATAATATGGCTAACCTCTTCACTAGTCATGGCTTCAAACTCAGCAGCCAATGAGTTATTGTTTGTAGCTGTGACTAGCGTGCGTCCCTCTTCTAATCGGGAGGTTAATAGCTGAGCTTGAAGATCTTCCACCTGCTCAACAAGATCTGTAAAAAGTTTATTTAAACTATTGATAACAGTAAAGTTATTGAAGTTATTATTCCCTTTTGCTTATAGAAAAAAGAGTAAATATTTAATTTCAGTCTAGAAACATCTTGTTTTCTATAATCATATAATCTTCCTAAAATTAATTTTGTATTACTGGCCAAACCTACTCTTGTTCTCTTCTCTGAGTTGCCTGATAGTAGCTTGCAACTCTGCAGTCTGGGCAGTCTGAGGGTCAACGCTGGGTGACCGTTTCCTGGCAGTTTCCTCAGCTGTCCGTAGGCGTTCTATTTCACAACGTAATTCTTCTATTACCTGCACAGAAAAAGTATGTTTCACTCATGTAAAAATCATATTGAAGATGTAAACATATACATATAGAAGTATACATATTCCTTTAGAACAGCATGATTCAGGTATAGTCTGTAAGATCATTAACTAACACTAACCTGAGCACTTCTCTCTCTCTCAACTTTAATTTCTTCCTTTTCTCTCCTTGAGAGCTCCGCCAATTTTCCATTTTCTTGATGGAGTGCAGATGCAGAAAACTCTGCTTCTGATACACGATCTTCTAAAGCCTCTTTCTCTTTTTGTAACTTATCTAACTGACTTTTTGAACGTCTGTAATCATCATCTACAGATTTCTTTTCTTTTTCTACACTAGCTAACCTGAAAGTTTAAAAATTATGTTCACAACTTCATAAAGACACATATTTTTATGTTTAACATATGTCAGGAGTATAAATAATCGAGACATTGACAGAATAAATAATAATATTGAAAAACAATACAGTACCAAATATACTGTGGACTATAAAAAATTCAAACAAATGCATAAGCTCATGCACACATGCAGAGGAGAAAAATAGAGGAAAAGGAAAAAGAGAGGAGAGGAGAAAGGGAAACCTATGGAGAGAGAATGGAAGTACAGTGTATTCA
>NC_051418.1:13909723-13910318 GCF_015228065.2 Penaeus monodon | reverse complement strand
CCAAAAGTCAAAATATGCATAAACAAATATTTACTTGATGGTGTAATTTTCTATAGTAAGCTGCTTTTCTCGTTCTATGCGTGTTACAAGCTCCCGGTTCCTCCGCTGTTCCTCTGCCAGCCGTTCCTCATGTCGCATCTCTGCCTCCCGGAGCTGCTCTTCTAACATCACCACTCTATAAATATTTTAAAAATTATACTTGTAGATATATTAAAGATGTCTTAAATTCTTTCACACTGAGGAAGTACTGAAGCCTACTTTACACAACACTGTCATTTCAGTGTATTTATAAATATAGTACCTACCTCAACAAGAATATAAAATATGCTGTCCACACAAAAAAGTTTGTTTCACATTCAAGCCTAGAATATCTAAATTGAAGATTTATATGGATAATAACATGCAGCAAGTTCTGCATCATCTAAATTGTTTCACACAGACCTCGCTTGGTACGCAGCATTGTCCTGCTTGACACGAGAGAACCTGTCATCCGAGTTCACCTGGTTCTCAGCCAAAACTCCTACTTGTTGCTGCAACATTTGTACCTGTTGAAAGATGACCATGAATTATAAGATTTTCTATTGGTGTCAACAGC
>NC_051418.1:13908843-13908910 GCF_015228065.2 Penaeus monodon | reverse complement strand
TGTGCTAGGTAATATTAGTGCAGTTTTAGCTAAAATATGGCTTTCTAGGGCAAAAATAATGAATGTC
>NC_051418.1:13905250-13908028 GCF_015228065.2 Penaeus monodon | reverse complement strand
CGCGCGTGGTGGGAGGGCAGCGTCTGCGTCGTCTGTCTCCGCCCAGCATGAGTGCATCCGTGATCCCGAAAGGCCAGTAGTCTGCACCCACCCCCCACCCCACCCTTAAGCAGGGCTGCATGTACCAGCATTGCCTTCTTATCAGTGGGAGAGAAATTGCTCTTGAGATCCTATCTCATTTTATCTTGTTAAATGCCAGGCGGGATGCAGTGGTGAACTCACGGATGAGGTCAACCATGATTCCTCCCTTAGAAAACGAAAATGCCTCGTCAGACACTGTTTCCTCGCACGTCAGAGCGCGGGTACGTTTAGGTGACGTGCTAGACGCCAGGGAGGAACACAGCGATCGGCAGTCGCCAACGCTAAATGGCTCAAGCGGCCAGATGCCAGCAAGGGCGTCTGAGATCATCTACGACTTTATAGCTTTCGAAACTAGTAGACACTTGTGGGAAGAACAACACGCAGTCTTTATATCTAGTATAACAATTTTCACACAAACACAAAATATTTTTTCCTTTTATCTGATTTCACTACACTGTCTTAGCCAAACTATAACCAAGCGAACATACGACACGGGAGAGGTTCTTCCAACTTAAAGTGAATTTGCAACACTGAAGTCCTTGCTATCGCCTCAGCGATCACCAGCGCGCTAAAAACAGGGAAATAAATGTGCTGCAGCCACCAGGACCTCCAGCCCGTACGCGATGTTCCTCATGACAAAGGGAACGGACTGCGAGAGCGTGGCCCTGAAGGGCGGTTGGCTGGGCACTGACTGTGGGAGTGCCAACTTCCCAGGCACCGAGACAGCCCTCCATTCCCCTCCCCGCCTGCCCAGTTTATTATTTATACCATCGCTGGCAATGTCTAGCACGTCCACAGCTTCTTAATGGCAGAGTATCGCATGAGTGACATTTTTTTATTTACTTATTCGACTTTTTAAAATTATTTAACACTCCGACCTTTAAGGCCGATCTAAATTAACCCGAGCCCCTCCCACTCCTCCCTCCTCCGTCGCCGTCAAGTGAGACCGCGTCACTCTAGGACTCCACCTCGAGCGCCTGTGACGAAGTGTCCATAGTACGACTGCGTTTCACCCTCCTGCGACAAAGTCCCCAGCGCCCGACTGCTATGCAGTTCAATTTCCGTTATCAATTGCTTAACCCATTATCCACATCTCGGACTGCCATAGACACAAGAATGCAACTGGGTGCGTAAGCGCCTTTCAGGAGCCTAGATGATGATGCCGGAGACCCCCCCCCCCACACACACACACAGCCAGGGCGTGAGGAGGCTCCCTCCTCCCTCTCACCTTCGCCACTTCCGGTTATTGATACTCTTGACCTCGCCTTCATACCCCAGGAATCTATGGCATCCCAGCCGACGCAAGGGAGCCAGAGGTAAACACAGACACGAAATCAAATGAGAAGGGATGGGAAGAGAAGCCAAGAGAAGTGGAAGAGAGAAAAATGAGGAAGAGAGTGAGAGGGAGAGAAGTAAGTGATCACATTAATCTCTCATTGAACAGATTAGGGCGCTCATCCTCCTTCTGGCTGCTCCGTCCGGGATGGTCGCAGTCTAAGAACATGCAAAAACGAAGCACTATTCTTTCGGTTCATAAATCCTATTGAGTGGGAACATATGCCTAGGCCTAAATGCCGATACCCATTTAGACAGCACGCCCCCATTTTTATTCTTTTTTGTTAATTTGTTTCGCATGATGCTCCATCGGTATGTGTAATCTATTTGCTAATGATCAGTTTCCGCAGCCGTTCCGTCACTCCCTCGAATTCCAAATGGCCCTTTGCCCATGTCCTTCGCCGTCTTTTTCTACAAGCCTCTTCCACTGCCCTTTTTATCGCAAGTTCCAAAACCACAGGGAAAAAACACGCATACGGCCATGGGATCGCAATCTTATCGTCCGCGTGATAAAACACCTTGACCCTACAACACCTGCCTTCTTCGACGGAAGGAATCGCCTCACTGCGATAACGAATCGCCACACGTTAATCCTTCAGGGTTTCCAATAAACTGTGAAGCAAAACAAACCCTCATGGTGAGCGCGCAGTGAGGAGTGGCGGCAGGGAGGGTCGCCCCAAGGAGCTGCCCGCTGACGTATTCGGCAGACTTACATGTGCTCTCAACGCAGCATTTACACACTCCCGATTTCACACAGCCTGACCAATGCAGATGTCACGAATTAAAGTAACTGCTATAATATCACTAGTTATTGTTTAGATTCATTATATGAGACTGCTTTTAAGAATTCTTGTCGAGTATTCTGTGAAATGACTAGGCGGTTCCCATCAAGCATGCGAAACGGTAGACGGCATATGAAACAAGGCGAAGAAAGAGTAAAAGACGTCCAGGACTGCGTTGCATTTTTACTTCAGCCGCCGTCGCCAATGTAGTCTTCTTACGTCTGCTGCATTCTGCGTTCTTCATATATTTCGTTGGTCTAGACTAAGAATCTTTTCTTCCCTCGTCTAAAGGCGCATTTGCACAATCGCACTACAGTTACTCGGCGTCGGATTTCACTCACAAAACTGGCATGCAGAGGAAGAACACTGATGTTATCACGAGGCATTTACTCAACATCCTGTTGCGGCGAGAGACTAACCCTCGCCACGGTTCACGCTGCACGCCACGGCGACCGAGGGGTTCGGGAGCGAGAGGCTGAGCCTCATCCTCCGTCGGGGAAGGCCTTGCCTGGCAGCCAGGGCACTGACGGGATAAGATTAAGTTATCGACTAGATAACGATTACGACAAGACAACGACTA
>NC_051418.1:13901423-13904570 GCF_015228065.2 Penaeus monodon | reverse complement strand
TTTCCTTACTCATTCCCCGATCCCACCCCATCTAATAACACTTTTGACGAACGCGTACAGCAAATACTAGCACCGCCCCTCGTTGCAATATGCGAGTCCCGGCTCCCTGCCAGAGGCGTGAACTGCCACAGGTTGTTCAGCATGTAATACATCTTTTGTAAAGACATTCGGAATGTTTACGAGTCGAGAGACGGTGAAAATTAATACGTTTTCAACAGCAAGTCAGCATGGAGTCCAAAAGCGGAACGCAGAGTAGGTATAAATGAGAACGAGAAAAATTACGAAGAAGGGGATGGAACTGACGGACTTCGAAGTTACGCAACATCGAAATGCGTCGTTTCCCTCGTTGCTTTACGAAGACATCCGGTCTCGCCATACCTCCGTTCGGCAGCGGCAACGCAAAACGTGGCTTTTACTACGCACTCTCTTCGCGCATATACAGTAACTTCGTCACTCTGCTGTTTGTTTTTCGTCAAGGGTATCGCTATAATGCCCTAAGACTTCCGGTCATAGTCAGCAGCTGCGGTGCAAATATCTCAATCCCAGCACGCTGATATTAGTATTTCAACCTGTTCAGCTCAGCAGCCTCCACCGCGCACTGTTACATTCTCACTGCGGAGTTCAGGAACATTCCATTCTCCTCACTCCTTCCCAGACCCCTCCCCAACACCTCAACTGTTTAACAATGATATTCAGTACCGCGTCGTTTTACAAACAATCATACACTAAAAACAATGCGCCACTCATTAAGGGGATCGCTGTGCCAACATTCTTTCTTGCGTCCCACAGCCTACTCATGTCAAACAAGAGATGTTCTTGTTTATGCCGGCTTCCTCCTCGACAAAACTGGCCTGGTTCGTATACGCTATGTCTCTCCGTCGTTTTTTTTATCACTGCGGTCACACGTCATGATCAAAAACCCATTAAATATAGGTCTGATCATCCTAAGATAATCATCTTAATGCGATAGGTCTCTCAGTTTTAATATGTCTCCAATAATGGCACTGTAATTTGACAGCAGTAACAGCATCTTTCCGAAGAGATGAGAACCTCCAGTCCCGCACCAGCGCCAAATAGCCGGCATCTCCTGCTCCCTGCCATTATTATGTGCCCCCGCCCCCCATGCGTCCTACCAGCCCTTTGTTTCGTAGTCTCGTGCTGTCACAAATGATTTCCTTTCGTTGTCCCGTTGCAAGAAGTTGATATCATCTTTTTCTATTACACATTAACATGTATCAGTAATTCCCAATGAATCATTCCATTCTGCTGATATACAAGGCTGTAAAACCACCAATAAAGAACAACGTTAACGAGCCAAGGTTCTCTTAACAATTAGAATACCCCGTAAGCCTAATCGTCCTCAGATAAAACGTCACTTCCCTTGGAGTCTGGTATTTACATACGATGATGTTTTCGGAAGTAGGGCGCTTCTGCTAAAATAACTTTTCTATTGGACTGGTTGTAAACCTTGGCATTAATGGAGTAGTTCATCAGCTGGCGCTTTGTCCTTACCTTTCGGTCCGCTCTCTACTCATTTCCTTAATGAAGGTTGCCGCTCCCTCTGGCCTGGTAACTTGCAAAGCGAAGGTCCATGTCAGACAACTCCTTACCTTAGCGTGCAGGTACTCTGCATCGTTGGCGTGGTCGGGGTGAAGGCTCATGGGGTCCTCCTCGGCCACACTAACACTCCTACCGTATTGGGAGAGATCCCCGGCGTTAGTGCCCGAACTACAGCTACAAAAAGTTACGAGTGATGCGGCTTCATCGCCTCTACTAATTCTAACGTAGCACCCGCAAGCAGTAGAGTCAAATGTGTAAGAACTGGCAACAGCACATGACTACAAGCAGTGAATGTTATAGGAAAGAACAAAACATAAATACGCCCAAATTCTGAAACTAAAACAGAACGATACCGGTAAGAAAGCGATGAATCTGCAAAAAATGGGGAAAAGGGACATGAAAGTATTCTAGGGAAGAGGAGCCCCTCTAGAAAGCAGAAAGCATGCGCCACCACCACCTCCACCAGGCTCTCTGGCAGTCCGCGTGGGCAGGCAGGGGAGTCTGACCTTGTGGTTGAGGTCGAGCACGTCGTCCTCGAGGGAAGCGTCAGAGTACATATCTTCCTGATCGGCGGCGGAGGAGCGGCCCGAGGAGAAGGAAGACGTGCGGTACAGCTGCGACGCCACCGCGGTGCCTCCTACCCGCTTAGGGGCGCTGGGGAACAAGGGTAACACGTAGTCAGGGACATACACACACATAGGAAAGGTAATGCAGCTACAAGTTACACTGTGCATGCTTTCACTTTACACAAGACAATTATCGAAAAATGAGCACAGAATGAAGGCAAGATTTTTTTAGAACAATCACACACATTTTATCATTGGTTTCCTAGGACAGCCATTGTAAAAGCTATAAATTATTAGGATTTCAAGAATTATGGGAGACAGAATTGCAAGTTGAGCACAATGGATGCAGCGACTGAGCAAAGCGGGGAAAGTTCCTGAACAAAAGCCGCCCGACCTGAGGCTCCACGTACCTGAGGCTCCACGTGCTCGCCTGCCAGGGACGGCAGGCGAGCGCGGGTGCTTCTCTGCCTTCCCGGCTTCATCCCCTCTTAGTTTCTAAGCCAACTTTTCCCTTTCTTCTCTTGCCTTCCCTATTTCCAATGTCATCACGGCTGTCAGAACCTAACTTATACTGTAACATATGCTATCAAAACATAAAAGCTATCTTCAAAAGTAAACACTGCGACTCATTCCTTTTCCGACATTTCAAAACCGCAAGGTCAGATCAAAATGAAAGATATTTGCTGCCGCTTGTGAACAGGTTGCTGATTAGCTCATCACCCACGCCCCCGCGTTCTTATCACAGGGAAACACGGGTAATGGGGTAAGCTATTGGCGGCCCCTTCGGTACACACGCGGCAGAAATTGGCGATTGATTGCCAGAACACTCATTCACGCAATATACTTTCACCCTTACGCCTCAGCAAGGGAACTTTCATTGCCGATACTCTCCCCTCTGATGAGACTGTGCACTTGTCGCTGCTGCTGCCTGGCACTTGCCGGGAGAGGAAATGCTGACGCAGTGACGCGTATACGTGCAAACGTGAGGCTACTTAGCATGGACTTGGAACATTCATATTCA
>NC_051418.1:13898589-13899545 GCF_015228065.2 Penaeus monodon | reverse complement strand
GCACCGCCTTCATGGAACCGGCGGCATCCGCGTCTGCTGGCTTTTTGTGTAGAATCAGTTCCATCGGAATGGAAAAAAAATTATGATTCCAACTACTTTTCTGTCTTCCAATAAACGCATATATACTCTCCTCTTATCGCTTCCAGTGGAGATTGTCTGCACTTTCTTCTGTTCAGCGACTCGCCAGAAACCCCCATTCATCGCAAGGCAGCTCCGCCATCTTCCATTCTCCCGAAAGGCGGCCCCACTACGAGGTGAGCGAGGAACTCACGCAACGCACATTACTACGTTCTTCACCCCCCCATTGCGGCAGTGAGTCAGATGTTTCCATTATCTCCGCCACAGCCACACTCCATGACTTCGGAACGTTAATGGCATCCAATATGCTTTATAGTGCAGGGAGACGGGGAACTGCCAACACGCATGCAATCCCGTCCAAGTCCTCCACACCACCTACGTACATTCTCATCACCAAAGTCTGCGTCGTGTCCAAGAGTGTAAATAAAAGCTTCCTGATCTACACGGTGAAAACCCATCTTCCACTCCATCACCATCTGATCTCTCTTTTGTTCAAATGACACGCATGACAACTCCATGGCGACGTTCAGATGAAAGAAATGTAACATCAGTGCCTTGCGGTCCTGAAATCTCTTCGTCTTTGATGGACAAAACAAAACAATTACGCAAAACTAGTAAGTCTACATATCTATGGCAGCCCAACACTCGGTTGCCTTTGTAATACGATCATTGAAAGATATTTGGTGCAGTTTATGAACAGGTTGCTGATTAGCTCATCACCCACGCGCCTGCTTTCTTATCACAGGGAAACACAGGTAATGAGGCAAGTTATTGGCGGCCCCTGCGGTACACACGCGACAGAAATTGGCGATTGATTACAAGCCAGAACCCTCATTCACGTGAGGGCACTCAGCATGGGCTTGGAACATTCACATTCA
>NC_051418.1:13895739-13897642 GCF_015228065.2 Penaeus monodon | reverse complement strand
TCTCTATGTGTATGTATGAAGCAAGAACAAAAGCTTAAGGGTCCAACAAAAATGCAAGCTACAGCAGCTTCCCTGACACTTTCGTTTTCCTCTTTTCCCAGAACTGTCTCGCGCTTCAAAATGAGCATCTCTGAGTACCCGCAAGAATCCAAGGTATTAAAACCCAAGTGAACCTCGCATTCGCAACGCTCACTGAACCCAACAAACACTGAAGGTAAAATTAAGCGTACAAGCTAGATGAATTAAGAAGCTGTACCTTTATGACGGTCAGCAAATCCACTCTGTCGCACGGGGCACTCTGGGAATTATATGGCTGCCAATAACGAATTATCTTGCCTTGCCCACCCCCGAGTGTTGCACGGATACCCCCAAGGGTAATGCGCATTATTCTCATTCAAAACGACCAAGGAGCTACTGATTCACCTGTGAAGGGTTCTAACTCCGTAAGTTATCAGTGTGTTGCAGAGAAGCAAAAGACTAGCTGTTGAAAGTCAAATGGAAGCTCCAGTGGCAAGCGGGTCACGTGACCTACCTGTCCTTTACCTTGTGGAAAAGCGAAATCCCAGCAGGTTACGAGGAAGCGTAGCGCCTCCGCTATTCGGGTGCCATCGTTACGTTGCAATATAAAATACCTGAACGGCGATTACGACCCTCCCGTGGCGTTATAGCTCTTTCTTGCGCCACATTCACCCGCCATGGGAATGTTGCGTTGTCCGCCAAGACCCGCCATCTTCTTTTGCTTCTACTTTCATCAGCTCCCCTTTCCGGAGCAGCCTGCTAACGCAGTGGCGTTGCCTCATCTAACGATTTAGCGTGTCATTAACGCGAGGCACCTCTTGACACCCTTCCGCAAAGAAGCGCCACTCACCGCCCCCGCACCACCGCTCACTCCAGTCGCCTCCACTCGGCAGCGATTCGAACCTCCTTCCTCTGATCATTCCCTCTCGCTCTTCATCATTACTGCTCACCTTAATTCACACTCCTCCATATCACTCGGAACCTTCCCCTGCGTCACTTCCACTACCAACATTGCCAAACCGCAGTCGCATCAAAAGTACTCTGGGTCACATGTACTCTGCCTATCCCTCTGAGCTGGCTCTGTTCCCCCATTCACTGCTAAACAGAACGTAAAATCATTTCGTGTCTCCGGAAAACGGGTAGCTGTCTAATCACTGCAGAAGCAGCGTTATGAAGCCCGTGCCATTTCACCGTGGCGACATGGCTGGCAGTGGATGACACCCAAGGAAGTGGCCGGCATGTAGGCTGAAGTAATGACGGCGCCGGAGGGGAAGGCCGCAAGGCACAACCACGCGCCTTCAGTGCATGGCTTAGGGAGCGGAAGTGCATGTGTAATGTCTAGACAGGAGGAGGTGGCCAAATGCCAATCCTATAAGTTCCCTACCTACCAGGAGGCAAAAAATTAAGATACACTCTGCAGTAACCCATAAAAATAAGAAAAAGTCTCAACAGATTTCAAGACGAGATTGTTAAGGCGATTTTCTTGTGCCTTCCAACTTCCAGCGGACTCCAGGAAACGATACAGATGCGAGAGGTTTTCACGAATAACGAAGTATGGAAAGAATCTTAAACTGATTATAAACAACGAGCTATGCAAGAGCTGGGAAAGAACGCCGAGTAGCATGAGTAGAGGAACTTGGCGATGACTGGCGTTGCCACCTGTCGGCGCGAGATGCAGCGGCAGAAAAAAAGGCGTGATGCACGGAGGAGGAGTGTGTTATTTACTTTTACTTAGTTAGTTCGTGTGCTAATTACCAATGTATGATATTTAATGACGTCAAGCAAATCAGCCAGTTCTAAATGAAATGCACTTAGTGGTTCTAGTTTGCGCTACGAACTGCACTTACAACACAATGATGCATTACCTGTAAATATTACACACAAC
>NC_051418.1:13893922-13895371 GCF_015228065.2 Penaeus monodon | reverse complement strand
CCATGCTCCATTGCTGCAATTCTGCCCGGGCTTATTGACCATGTGCCACACCTTCCGCCTTGCTAGCCCCCTCTAAATTCGCTTCTTAGATCGACATGGCCAGAGAAATCCTCAGGTAGTCCTTCAGATCCCTCAAATTTACCAATGACCGCCATATGGTAACCTAGACAAGCCTCTGGCATACACTGATGGTGTATCATTATAAACTATCGCGCGACGTTACAAAGATGGAGCTGCGGTTTCAAACAGTTCAGGAGAAAAAATACCGATAAACACAGCGCAATTTCTCTACTTTCTCCGTGAATTACTGTACAAAAAAGTAAAGCGAGATACTAAATCCACTTCCATATTCCAATTTTGAGAAAACATGAAAATACCAAAAATGGATAAGAACAATGGAAAAAATATAAAGTCTTGCTTTGAGAAGTAACGTACAAGTTTCACTACGTGAGAGCGCCCTAGGAGCGCGCCGACTCACGCAAAGCCCACGATACTTACCGGTAAGAAAAGTAGGTGTTGAGAGACGGGTTCTTCATGGCAGAGACGGCGACGACAGAGAGTGAGATGGCGAGGAGGCGGTCGGGAATGTCTATTTTTTCTTTCGACACCAGTTACACACGCGCACAGAAGTTTCCAGTTTTATGACACTCACTGGGGTTTCATTTTGGCTATGGATATAGTTTGTTTATATTTTTCTCTTTCGTTATATGCGTTTCTGATTCTTTTTCGATCTTTCAATTACGAAATCAAGCGTGATTAAAAAGACAGAATGAAAAAAAACTCGAACTAAATGCAGACTGCATCCAGCCTCGGGCTTGCTTCACACGCAGCTAAGTTTGCATAAACACACCGCATGACGTTCCATCAACTTTTCGTGAGTTTAATGACTTAACCGTAACAGTTTAGCCTCATCACCGCCGCGCAGGCTGCTCACCCCAGCGCCTCCGTCCAGCTCCATGCTTTCCACTCTCTCATTTCCCCCACTGTGGAATTTTCGTTCCATCGCGCGGCCGATTCTGGCGTCGCCTTTTCCCACGAGAGTTTGCGTCTTGCGAGAAAGACAGCAAGCTTATCACTTTCTAACAAAGAAATATAAAAGCGGGGAAACCATAGCACAAAGTGTAGGTGTAATGTCTGTGGCGTTTTTACATATTACAAATTTATCAAAAGAGACGAGCAGCCTCAAGGTTGATGAAACTGCGCGGCAAACCACGGCGACGTGTCCTCAATGTCGACGCGGATTCCGGACTCGAATATTCTCCTTTCAAGGTTCTACTCTCTACGCGTCTCTGGGTATGCGCCGAGTGACCTCCTAATCTCAGGAAAACACTATCCCTAATTTCTACGACATTTTTTCTATAACTGCATAGAACTTGGGCGATAGAGAAAACTTGTGCGTGCAATACACATACACACAAGTACATAAACAAACGAGCCCGCGCGCGCGCG
>NC_051418.1:13893030-13893879 GCF_015228065.2 Penaeus monodon | reverse complement strand
TGGAAATTAATTCTAGGAATTATTTCAAAAATAAATTCGCAGCAAAGTTGTCATCCTGATCGTGAGGGATATTTAAAGCCACAATAAGAATAACGTTACCATCATGATCGACTGATTATGAAGCCCAAAAGAATACGACCGTTTCGTGTCTAACACAACGTAGCAACACAGGGTTCTTGCTCAGAGATATTCAAAACTTTGGGAGTTGGCAGTGAGTCATGACTGGATGAAGATGTCCTTGTGAGACAAGGCCACATCACCGCTCTTCAACCTAACTCGTAGGCCTCTTCTTGCCTCTTCTCTCTGCGGATCAGCGTCGAGGCCAGGGACTGCAGACGCCGAGTCTTGTTTGCGAATCAGAATTCACAAATAATCACAAACAGCTGATAACATCCACAGCAGTCACTTGACTGCAATCAGCACTGAAAGCGCGGCTACCTGGAGCGCAGGCACGGGGGACACGCAAGGGCAGCTGGAGCAGCACGACTAAAGCCTCAACAGCACGGCGCCGGACTCCGGTTCCACGCGAAGCAGTCAACCCGCACACGGGGAAAGTCACACACCTGGACACGCCCACACCGCCCGCCACATTGTATCTCATCATTTCATCCGCTGCTCCTTCTCTCCATTCACATCCCGCCTAAACCGCATACAGCCCGAATGAACCATCTGGCATTTGTTGGCTTCAGCTGCGAAATTTTCTTCCGTTCATCAGTGGAAGTTCCAACCCGCCGTCGCCACCACAGACACATCAATAGCGCCGTCCTTATCCTGCCCAAGCGAGGTAGCGCCCAGGTGAGGACACGCATGCCTCGCTGCCCAACTTAGGACTGAAATCTTACTCAATTC
>NC_051418.1:13891856-13892476 GCF_015228065.2 Penaeus monodon | reverse complement strand
CCGAGAGATAAAAAAGTATTTTCACTGGTGTCGACACTCTTCAAGGTCTGGTTAGAGAGCGTGCGACCACCGCCGTAAACACCGAGAGCAGAGTAATGCGCCAGCCCGGCAGTCTCCATCCATCCTCGGCAAGTGCGCCCCCTCAGCCCAAAACACTGGCTGCTCCACTTGCCATATCTCCTACTCTTCACCTTCCTGCTCCACGCTTGCAATTCCCTGAACCGAGCAATCTACACACGTGCACCCTACAGCCGAACATCCCCTCACCTCCGCCGCCGCTGCACCAACCCTTTGGCATGTCTCCCTTAACATGGACCTTGTCGCGCCCCTCCCGTCTTCTCGCCAAAATCATCGCCACCGCGTCCTCCACCCATAATTCTCGGGGTCATATTGCTCCCTTTCGTATCTTTATGTCTACGAGGTCCACAGCTCCTTTCGCACTGCCCGCCCTTTTAGACCCAGTTGCCAAGGCTTATCGCACGCCAAAGGGAGATCCGCAAGTACTACCGCCCTCCTCAAGCGAATTTTCTGGAAACTGCACACAAACAAAAGAGGAGGCCGTGACGCTGCCTCTTCTGTGCCAGGATGTCACTGCAAGCAAGAGGCACTACTGCCGGCGA
>NC_051418.1:13890386-13891212 GCF_015228065.2 Penaeus monodon | reverse complement strand
ATCCGGGAGGCATTCGAAACCAGGCAGATTTCTCCAATCCAGTTTCCTTAGTCTGCAATTATCTGTTGCTAGAATTCTTTCCTGATTTTCAGAAGACATCAAATAAGGACCTCAGACGCGGGCGCTGGGGCGTCGAATGAGTGATCAAATGTTGCGTCATGCGAACACCATCATTAGGTCCGACTCAACAGCGGCGTTGGGCCTCTACGCCGACTGCACACTCAGAGACATGCAAGGCTAAACAATCAGAGAGAGATGACATTTCTGACTGCGCCGCGAGGCTCTGCTTTTTATGCCTGAGACCATTTATAATTTGAAGACAGTATCCGACAGGCCTCAAAAATTAACTCGATGCTACTGACATGCCTTTCGCACAGTCATCTCAAACATGGCTTTTATATATCTTTACATCATCACTTTCTAAAACTTGAGTATACTCTAAAAGTAATGTCAAGCAAAGTGTCCGTTGCTCTCTCGAGTATTTCCGAGACGCGGCGTCCTTCCGCGGAGCCCTTTGTTTCTTTCGTTCTCGTGGAAACAGATCAAGCTTTCGGCGTACTTATGGAGGCCAGTGATACAGGCGAGTAAATAGGAGTAGATTTACTGTAGCTATACAAGTCCTATAAAAAAAAAAATCTGGCAGTCGAACTCCCCACAACTATTCTTTGTCTACGTAGCAATAATCGTCAGCACAACACAATGACTTGAACAATTTATATTCCGAACTCTTTGAGATCTCCAGATCCACTTGAGCCATGACGGTATGGGCGACTTTCTCTCTCTTCTTTATTCCCAATCCTTTTCTTCAACCTCATCTTCCCTGAAC
>NC_051418.1:13889268-13890347 GCF_015228065.2 Penaeus monodon | reverse complement strand
TGACTTCAATCTTCTGAGAGCACTTTCCTATTCCTAACTCTCATTTCTTGTTGTGCTTTAATTCACATGCGTGTTCTTCCTTATTTGCCAATTTAATTAACCGGCTTTGTTGTTTAGGTTTTTGCTGAATCGATTTTTATCGCCAGAACTCTCATTATCAAGTAAGAAACCTCAGCACTCGGTCGGTCTGGCCTGAATTTATAGTACTGCCTTGAAGTGAAGTCTCGGCTGTAGGAGAAAAACATTGAAGGATTTTAAACTAAACAACTCCACGACTTCAAAGATATGTAATACTAGGATCGGTCTCTTTCATAAAAATGTGATTACTCATACTTTCCAATATCTCAGTTAAAACCTTGTTACGGGAGCACATAAAACCTTCGAGGACCTTCCACAGCTTTTCCAGCCATTCGCATGTTTGCCGCCGCTCTGAGTCCCGGCCCTTCCCGACCCTTGGGAGGAAATCGTTGAGCAGTTTGGGATTCCGAGTCCGGAAAGGTGACCGGAGGCTAGGGGAGGCGAGCCCGGGGTATGGCGAAGGTGAAGCGCGTTGGAAATGCTTGTAATGTCTATGGGCTGCCGCCGCGGCGAGCTGATTGTAAGGCATCCACACGACAAAGGAAAACAAACAGCTGATAATGATGAAGCCTACGGATTAATGGGTACACTGTGATAGAAACTTAAAGCTTTAACCATTTTCATCGTCAAACTGCCGCGGAAACAAACAAGTTCAGTTCAACTGTAATTTCCGCGCCTGAGGTTCAAAACTGATGGTTAGCACTAAAATACAATAAACATGAGCGATAAAACTAAAACCAGGCCTTCCACCCGCGTCCTTGAACAAGTCACAGTGCCCGTAACCCGTGGAATTGCGAGGGAAATCGGACGCATCCACTGGGTGGCCGCGCGGGGAGGTCACGTGACATAAAAATGAACGAGAGGCTGGCCATCCTGGCCTCGGGTCCACCTTGCCTCCCCCGATCTCTCTCACCGCATACATTCTAACTATGGGCTACTTAATCTCCTTTATCAAAATCACAATCTAATCACTTTTTAACTTCATCTTTCCGTTTGCTCAT
>NC_051418.1:13888753-13888968 GCF_015228065.2 Penaeus monodon | reverse complement strand
CGACCAAACGAACACATGAACCTGGCCATTATTCCGCAATTTTATGAATTTCAATGACGAGAGTGAAAATGCACTCAACTCAGCAACCTAATATTCATACAAACTAATATAGAAAAACTCAGAAATTTTGTTTTCTAACTGATGCAGTTATCAGGAATTTTGTCATTAATTTTAAGAATTTGTTCAGATAAAGAAACTATTTGCAGATATCTCAC
>NC_051418.1:13887765-13888206 GCF_015228065.2 Penaeus monodon | reverse complement strand
CACCTTAAGGAAGACCCGCATACTAAGGAACGTTTAACAAGATGCTCGAGAAAAGAAAAAGTAACCGCTGCATTCCTACCCATTTTCTGTGAAATATCGTTTCTATGGCGACCCGTATCAAACAAATAACTTCGCCGTCAACAGATGAGAAACCACAAAAATGTGCGTTGCGATTTTATGATTACTACACTAGACGACTACAAAATCTTATCCAGTGTGTTCTTATTTTCACAATAGGAAAGGAAGTAACATCTCTAGGGCATAATATTGCTCGAGTCCGGCTGTCACGTAGGCCAATAATGCCGTTCCGCACATACGGTTGATAACTGTAGTTGTTCTAGGCAGCCATTACCTAGTACTAATTTAAAATAGTAGACGTAAGAGAGGGGAATAAGTAAATTTCGACCCCTGACAGCCCCCCTTCTTGCAGTCACGCTCAGT
>NC_051418.1:13885679-13887203 GCF_015228065.2 Penaeus monodon | reverse complement strand
ATGCTCTAAATTCAGAACGAAAATTCTGCCCATGATGAACTGAACACCACATTCCTTCTCAGACAGTGGAAGAGAGCAGATTACGATGTGAAGATAGTGGCAGCATCGAACCCAATTACATGACAATCAAATCGTTGTCGACCACAGTCGTCCCAGACAGCCCGCGCGGTGACATCATCGGCGAAATCGGCTGCGGATCAATCAAGCTATCGAGCACCCCCACCTGGCCATCCGAAGCCAATCAATCCCGTCACGTGGCCCGCCCGTCGCCCATCCACTCAGGCTCAAGGTTGTGAGTTGATTGTCAGTCTATCAGTTCCTGGCGCAAGCCGTCTCAGATACTATTGGCACAAAATCGTCTCGTTTCATTAGCAAAGGGCTTTCGTACAAAGGTGCGCTGAGATTATCCTCATCAAAATGACATTTTCGAAAATGTGTCCTTGAAGGAAAACGCCGGTTGTCAAGGCAGTCAGGCCTGACGCAGCGTAGCTCCTGCCGGTATCACACCACATCAAATGCGTCGCCAAAGCGTGGAGTCCCGTGCCTCCTCTTGTGGACCGCCGCTGCAGGTCTGTCTCATGCAAGGGGAAACTTCTCTTGGCACTCGCTTAAATTACAGACAGATATCCATACATTCACACAGGAAACATACGGAAATAAATGTTTACATTTATACACATTATTCGTGTGTACATATAAGCGTACATGAATGTAGACAAATAAAATGTCGTAAATATATTTGCGCAAACACATGTAATATACATGTATATGCGTTTCTGTATACAATCTGCAACGAATATTGCAAAGAATCAAACTATATCAAGGTTTTAATACAATGTTGGATGCCTTCCCATACTTAAACATTATTGTAATAATTAGAAAGATCAGAAGTTACTGTTAACGATATAAAGCTTATGAGATTCTCCTGCAATGCATTTGACAGTGTTCATACAAATAATGGTGAAGTAAATCTACGTCTTCTCCTCATGATAATTCTAAAACAAACAAAAGGATTACAGCAAAACGTTGATGAACATCTTGACCGCCTGTACAACTACAGAATCCCATTCCCAATAGACACTTCCATTAAGAATGCTTTTTAGGTTCCGGTTTCAGCCCCATTTCTACCCCATTCACAATTTTGATCCAGTATGTCTACCAGCTGCTTGAAAACTGGCCCTGGTTTCGCTCAAAGACCTATCGTCTCGCGAAGCGTTACGATTTTTTTCTTCATTAATTTCTTCAGTAAACGTCCTTAACTGTGAGGACTTTTAAAGGAAAGCATAAAACAGAAGGTCCGTTCCCGTGACTATGGCCGAGCAGGCGAGCATCGCGAGTGCGAGGGAGAGAGGAAGATGCTACGAACGCACACCTGATACGCCTGATCACTTCTCAACGCTCAGAAAAAGATCGCCCGTGATAATCTGTAGAACATTCTGATCTTCCTCCTAACAAATTACTCATTTTCATTTCGCACTTACTGACCTTAGGCGAGCTTAATGCCTGCATCTTTGTTTCAGTTGA
>NC_051418.1:13885553-13885649 GCF_015228065.2 Penaeus monodon | reverse complement strand
AATAGCACATGGAGAAGTATGGGCAGGACGAAGATAAAATACAGAGAAAAGCTGAAAGATGATGACTGGACGTGGAGAACGAGAGACGAAGAAGAG
>NC_051418.1:13883539-13885496 GCF_015228065.2 Penaeus monodon | reverse complement strand
GAGGTAGGGCAGGGCCACAAACGAGAGGATAAGGGAGGAAATGCAGTCTTAGCGAGTGGGCGTAGAAAGTTGTTTCGGCCTCTCTCGTCCCCTTGCCTCCCGCCCTCCCGCCCCCCTCCCCGCACCGCGCCCCGTGGCTCCCCGAGGGCGGACCAGGTCAACCGCGCCTCTGGGGATATCAGGTTAAAAGCTTAAATAATTATTCGATTTGTACAAAATTCATTCTCCCTGATGTACTTGGTAATAGGACTAGGGCAAGTTGATTAAATAATGATTAACATATTGAAAATCATGACAGGCAAAAGCTGCCAAACCATAAACATTTAGAACAGTAAAGCATCACCCATGACACCGCTGTGAAGCCTGTAATGCTGGTTTTACATCTTGTGAATCACAATGCTTTCCAAAATATAACAAAAATAAATCGACAGTTAATTAGCTTTCGTCAATCCTCTACACCTTAATCACTTTCCTTCTCACTCTTCGCTCATTCCCATCTCATTTTCCCAAGTAACTATAGAACACCCAAACCTTCTCACTGTCCCCTCAGTCATATCTCCTCATTTCCCCCTACGATGAAAGGGTTCCAGAACTCTTTTTTGCATTGCCTTATACGGTTTCCGCTAAAAAACTCATGACTGAAGTATGGATAGTTTTCTTTGATAGGATGCAATTCTTGCGTTTGCAGAAATCCAATATGTATCCATGACGCAAAAAAAAATCGCTGCCATTTCTCAATTACAATGGCACTTGAAAAGCGAGACGGGTGATGCTAACAAATGAAACAAAAGTGCATTATGTTTTTTTTCCAGCTCGCTATCAATCCATGATGTTATAATTTCTTCACTTTCATATTGCGAACCCCAGCTTCTTGTGCCAGGCAATTAGACGACAACATTTTAATTATCTTTTACTCACGGGTAATTTATCGCAGTCCTTGTAAAGCTTCTTGCCTCCAAAAATTCGTTTTCTCTCGCGTTAGCTACGTCCCGTTTTCTTTACCCATGGGATGTTCACAATGTGACATACTATCAAGGTAATCTTTCACTTTGATTTCCAGATGGCTCATCAATACTTCGGTGCAGGTGGTTAGGACCTTATTAGCAATGAGATGCTGTCATTAATATGAAAAAATAGAAGAGCAAATAGGCTGGTTTCACTAACAATGCACATCTACAAAATGAAAGATCTAACTGTTATAAGAATGCCACGAGAAAAATAAATAATAATAACCTAACCCTAAAATGAGTAGACAAAATATGAACTGTCGATTGTATATAAACAGAAAATTTGGTAACGATTGATAAATATAACATATATTGCAACAATGCAAGAAAAAACGAAATGAACTTCATACTCCTCATTTTCAATTCCTCTCCTCCCTTGCCTAAAGTGCAGCCTACGCGCCCTTTGCTATTTTGTCAATATGAGGATCCTGCTCGCTCTCATGACCCCCCCCCCCCATGCACTGCGTACCCTGCATCCTACGCCCTTCACCCTGCCACTCCTTTGCAAAACTGCAAAATGTTTTAAACAGTTTTTCTCGTTACGAGATCTCTACATTTTACGTGCTTGCTGGTATATTTGTATTCATCTCCAGGCGGCAGTTCAAGTAAGAGTATTAGACCGATCGTTCATCCACAGGACAGCTTGTGTCCAGGTGCCTACCTCACGACGCTCAGTAAAAAAAAACAAAAGTGTGGCCCGCTGACCGTGCTTCACCTGCCTCAGAGAATGCATCGCTTCCCTTGCTTCCTATTCTGTTCCCATACATGCTGAGCGAGTCCTGAGGGCAAACACTAAGCAACTTTACTTACCAACACAGAGTCCTCAGTTCTCCAGACCATTGTGTTGAATGAGTCACGGTTACTGTAGATTCCCTTGAAGCCCAAAAGGGCAGAGCTCACTTTACATTGACACGTGCACTGGGAAGTCTCCAGTGGCACACGCTTCCCTC
>NC_051418.1:13882833-13883517 GCF_015228065.2 Penaeus monodon | reverse complement strand
AATGCACGGACACACACCTATATCAACAATGAATTGTGCCGCGTCCTATCAGCCTGGGAGTCTTCAATACTGTCCCTTCTCCTCGCCTTCCTCAGGCGCCGAGTGTATTCTCAAACAGGAAGATTTTTCGACACTTATCACGGAAACCAGAACTTGGTTAATGCCCAAGGCCGAGTCACCAAGAAGGGCACGTCAGTTCCGTGAGTGCAGAGGAACGTGAAAGGCGAGTGTAACTACCGAGGAGTGATCCCAAGTAGGCCTCATTCCACGATCCTCAGTTACACAGCCTTCACCCAATCGCCCTTCTCACCCCCGGGCCCGAAATGGACCAAACTTTGGAAAAATGTCACGCAGGATCTGACGTCGATTTCTGATATGGTGGAGGGCCCAGTGGGGAAAGAAATGGTGGTGGCGGCCTAGCAAGTGGAGCCAGCTGGAAGCGTCTCCGAGGTGGGCCGCAAACCGACTGACTTACTCCCCCATCCACCACCGCCGCCGCCGCTGTCAAGCTGGGTCGATACGCGCACCTCGCCCACCGCGCCCACCGTCGCTTCGAACCCAGCCCGCTGCACGCCCTTTACCGCAAATTTTTCCCCCGCCACGGGAGTATGCACTGTTTCCCCCGTTTAACGCATCAAACCAACCTCTTTCCTTCCCGCGCCCTCATAGATGATGGTTAAAGGG
>NC_051418.1:13877333-13877543 GCF_015228065.2 Penaeus monodon | reverse complement strand
AAAATGGAAAAAGTGAAAAAAAAAGGAAGGGAAGGGGAAAAGACCGAGGGAGACAAAAAAGAGAGAAAAGGAATAGGGGGAAAAGAAAAGAAAGCAAAGAGAAAAACAAGGAGCGGGAGGAAAGCAGAAGGAAGAAAAGGAAAAGAAAGGGGCCCAAAGAGAAAAAGAAGGGGGGGGAGGGAGGGAGAGAAGGGATAAGAGAAAAAGAAA
>NC_051418.1:13876642-13877295 GCF_015228065.2 Penaeus monodon | reverse complement strand
AAAAAGAAGAGGGAGAAGATGAAAAAACCGGGGGAAAAAGAGAAGGGGGAGGGGAGCAGAAGGGGAGGGGAAAAGGGAAGGGAAGGGAGGGGAAAAGGGGGGGAGGGAAAAGAGGAAGAAAGGAGAAAGAAAAAGGGCGAAAAAAAAGAAGAAGAAAATTCCAAAAGATGAGAAGCCCGGGGGGGGATAAGGGAAGTGAAAAAAAAGGAAGGAACAAACGAAGAGAGCAAAAAAAAAAAGAAGAAAGAGGGATAAGGGGTAAAAAGGGAGGGGGAGGGGGGAAGGAAAGAGGGGAGGGAGGAACCCCGGGGGGAAAGGAAAGAAAAAAAATTTAAAAAGGAGAATTTTTAAAAAGAAAGGAGGGAAACGGAAAAGGAAAGAAAGGGGAACAATAGAAAAAAAAAAGAGGAAAGGGAATAAAAAAGAGGAAAAGAGGAGGAAAATTTTTAAAAGAAAGAATTAAAGAAAGAGGCAAAAAAAAAAGAGAGGGAAAGAAAAATAAAGATTAAACCCCAAAAAAGAAAAAACAAAGAAAAAGAAAAAAAAAGGAAAAAACAAAAAAGGGAAGAAAAAAAAAGAAGACAAAAGGAAAGTGAAAATTTGGGGAATTTTTTTAAAAAAAGAGGAGGAGGGGGGAAAAAAGGGAAGGGGGG
>NC_051418.1:13876228-13876406 GCF_015228065.2 Penaeus monodon | reverse complement strand
GGAAAAAGGCCCTTTGCAAAGTTTATTTTTGGGCTTTCCAATGTGGTTTTAAAAAAAAAACCTTCCTTAATTTTGAAAAAAAAAATTTCAAAAAAATTTTTTACCCGCCCAAAGCGGAAAGTTAAAAAATTGTTTTTTCCCAAAACTTTTTTCTTTTTTAAAAATTTCCCTTTTGCCC
>NC_051418.1:13873371-13875966 GCF_015228065.2 Penaeus monodon | reverse complement strand
TCACTTCACCCACCCCTCAAGCATGATGGTCATCATCTGGATCATAGGGTTAAGTGCATAAATATATCTGTCTACAGAGACAACTTGAAGATGAGCTAATTAAAATTAATAAAAAGCAATGTTCCAACACACTGTCAGTCATGCCATCACCAGATACATAAAGGGAGCTTGGTGCTTACTGTCTGAAGGAACCCCACCGTCGGGGAGGGACGATTTTCTCCTGTGCGCTATAGGAAAGAAATAAACATCTCATTGAAGAAGCTGAAGAGTTATCTCTTCAAAAGAATCTTATTTCTCTGAAGTGTCTTTTGTAAACTTGGAATAAGCAATACCATTTGCAAACTGACATCAACTATGCAATTAAATAAATTATTTTGTATCTGGATATAACAAAAGCAGGAAATAAGATTCTTTGATGGTAATTTTCTTCTTCTCAAGTTTTCAGTTTTTTCTATAAGAATCTAAAGCATATTCTCTAGTAGTGCTAAAAATTAAACTAGCTATATGTGCATATGAAAAAATACAAGGTATTTAATCCCCCCCAAAAAAGAAAATTAATCAACATACTCTAAAGATAATCATAATTCTTAAATGAATATCAAAACAAAAAAGGGTAAGTAAATACTAAAAAGATATTTTTTGTTACATACCATGTCATCAACTGTGAATATATTCGCATTTTTATAAGCCCAAAGCAGTTAGGTTCAGCATTCACACACAAGTTCAATGTAATCTCTATCCCTTACTCCACCAACCTCCCTATTCCAGCTTTGTTTTAATTTCAAGTGCTTAAATAAATTTTACATTTAAATTTGGGGGGTGGGGTCTAAAAACTACACTCAGCATGCATTTGAAGCTTGCAAATGTTATTGGGCATTCAGTTTTATCCTTCTTATTACTTCATAATTTTACAGCAGTGGAAAGTAAATGTTCCAACTTACTTTACTTTCCCTTTGCCCAAATTTAAACATAATGATTAGATTTAACTTCTCCAGATAATATTTTTTACCCATTACTATCTTCTTTTATGTCAGTTCACCACATAAGCAAGTATATGTAATAAGCAAAAGAAATGTAATAAACACACAACAAAGGTTATTTGCATCACACAAATAGCAAATTACAAACCAGAGAAACTAATTTCATAAGTTAGGAAACTACAATAAGATATCAAATATGCCTGATACAAGAAAAAAAAGACAAAAAGCAAGTAAAATTAGATATTTCTGCAAAAGGAAAAGAAATTGATTATTTAGCATTTGACAAAAAAATACTATCAAATATGAGTGTCTCATGAATAAGAAAAAAGTTTGTCATGTAACCATAAGTGTTACATCTAGACATTTTCATAATCTCAATATTTTTTTGTCACATTAAGCAGAGCATCATATATAGCAGAAAGATCAAGAAGCTCAGTATGCTTAAATTACACATCATTTTGTTACCTAACCTTTATGGAGATTAGTAACTTTGGTAAAATTCAATCAATAAAGTAAAATCCAAACAATAAACATTCACAGATAACTTTCTGCTTTACATGAATGAGGATTCAGGAAACAAACCAGGAAAAAAGAGAACCAAAAATATGCATTCTTCAACAACCCATGCTGTTCTGCCATAACTAGCAAGCAGTGATCACGCCATCAATGGATATATACCTGGACGGAGAGCCTCTTAATGACCTTCTAACCCAGGAATTCCTGCGACTAAAGTTACTAGGTGGTAGAGAATGAGGAGGACTTCTGATACTGCCATCTAGGTCATCTCTGTCAACATGGAGGAACTTGATTATTATAAGAGCCCATATAACTGAAGTAGTGTAATAAATGAATCTATTTACACCTGAGTAACACAAATATATACTGTATTAACTAAGCACTGCTACACCGACATTTTCAACTTGTATTAAGAAATACACTAACTCTGATACATTCAGATATACACTCTTCACCATAATTTGCTAATTCACCCAATAAATTAGAATTTTTTTTTTTACATTAATAGTACCAATACTGACTGAAATACTTTACAAATGAATCTACTTTAAATTCAAATCATTTCATTCCTTTAAACAGTAAACTATAAATATTTCCCCATTACACAAAAGAGCCCCAATGTTGAAGTTTGAGTTGGTTATCTTACCCCATCCTAGCCGAGTCAGAATCACACTCAATGTCATCGGCCTCGCCATAACACTCAAAGTTTTCTTCTTCCCGGTCACTCATGCTTGAGCAGCCACTGTTAATAAAAAAAAAAAATCATTTAGATTTTTTCAAATTCTACCAACTAATATAAATTTTTGACATCAATATAAAATTTATTACCTAATTCGTACGGATATACTAACAATCATTAAAAATGTATCCAATATCAGTAGGCATTTCTGGGAAATACAATTCAACATTTCATATCCCTGTCAAATCAACTGAATCCTAGTATCTTAAAGAGCTTCCATTTGAATTTATCAAATATTGTGTCATTTCATAAGCCCACATGGTCCAGGGGTGTCTTGGCTACAGCATATGTCCTGAGGGATGGATTGGGGAACATGTCTTAGGGGTGGCTTGGAGGGGGAATGTTCAGGGATGCAATCTG
>NC_051418.1:13870259-13871965 GCF_015228065.2 Penaeus monodon | reverse complement strand
CCTGTTCGACTTCCTAGTGGAGTCCGGCGAGGCGGCGGAGCCTCCGATCGCTGAGTCCAGGTCAGTGAGCGATGAGGGAGACCCGCGGTCGTCGCCTGGCATCCTCACTCGGCCTCCGGAGGCAGAGCAGAGGGAGTCTTCGCCGAGACAGTTGAAATCGCGGGTTCCCTCGACCACCTGCAAAACGAAACATGTTTAGTTTGCGCGAGCCGGAGGGGTGTCAAGGGGTGCTAAAATATACTTTACACAAGTCACAAAAACACATTAATATAACAAATAGTAGTTCACTACTGGAAATCTTTCTTGTAAGGAACGCGTCGCGTCACCCCAATAAAAGCCTATGCATTTCATCATCTATCCAGCCACTTTTTTCCAAACCCTACAGCCGTTCTCGATTTCTGAAACCGTCGTTTTGTCAGGCGACAGCAGGAGACGTCCCCACCCGAGACGCCAAAACCTGCGGAAAGGCCTTGACATTTGTGTTGACAGGCGCGCGAGCCAGTCTTACTTGGCGTTCTTATGATACTGTCATATGTGGGAAAGCGAAAACCTGATCCATACAATTGACTAGAGGTTAATTGGATGCTTAAAATCTTCCTGATTATAATCCTACCGAAGATTTTTTTACAGAATAATACCAAAGAATCTAAAACTCAAAACAGCAAGGTATAAGCCATAACATCCATGGTTCATTTTTTTCGATAGATATACAATATCTAGGGTACCAAATCGTTGCAACTGTGAATCAGTCCTTAGTTATATGAATAACTTTATTGGTATAAAGTTATCGCCATTTACTAAGATATTATTGACATAAATTGCTAGACAGAACTTTCATAGGCATAGAACCGTCATCAGCAACATTTCAGTATCTATCTGTCCACACAGTGGGAAAAACACTGCCCGTGCTCCCAGCGGCTAACAGCGCTGTGGGAGCACTGAGAAAGCGTCCATCTGGTGGATCCCTTCTGTGAAGTTACTGCTGTGGCGGTCGGCGAGAGATCGAGGAAGGGACTGCGGCTGTTGGATCAACGCTGATAGACGCTACTTCCCCATTTACCATCATTCTTTACTCCACTGTGACCACAAAAAAGAAGCTTTCTTGCGAAACGGAAATCCGTGATGATCAATAACTTTTTAAATTTACAAGTTACATTATTTTAAAAAAATATACCAGAGAGGAAATTAAGAAAAACGTGCCTACAGATCACAACACAAACACGCGGCATAAAACTGCAGACAATCCATGACTAAATGCTGATACAGGGCGGGCGCAAGGGCTACGGCACCTCACTTCTCTGAACAACTACATCCGTATGACTCCTCTCTCTACTTAAGGTGCATACATATTTAAGACAACAAATGATCGCGGCGAGCACATGTCGAACTCAATAATCTACGGTACCTGCAGTAGTGTGCAAAGATCGAGAAAAACATCAACAAAAATACGCGTGTTGTTAGATCTGCTGGTTGAATTCAAACTGTTTTGTACACTGGAGGTACTAAATCTATGTCGGAGAAGTTCAAACACGAACAGCCACTAATGGACAATCCAAAAGCAATTGCAACAAATATATAACCACTAAGATAACTAATGGGTAGATACAACTGTAACCGTGGATCGACAAGGGTGAAGCATCATCTTTACAGCTGCAATGGAAGCACAAGTGACCTTCCTGAATAACAGAAAGGCTGATTCGGCTGGC
>NC_051418.1:13869671-13870041 GCF_015228065.2 Penaeus monodon | reverse complement strand
AAGGGCACATCATACGAAGCATGCTACGGCAACAGTTCGTCCACATGGCCCTTGGGGAGCCATCACGCGCCCCTACCCTCACGGCGGAGCAATCCGTAGATAACTATCCTCATGGAGGAACGCCACCCTCGCGCTCCCTCTGGCGACTGGCAAGGTGATAGAAAAATCGTATGACTTATTTATCTTTGTCAATAAAAAAAAAAAAATTGCCGAGCATCGATCGACCTGCGTTGGAAAGAGAGAGGGAGAGAGAGAAGGAGAGAGGAGAAGAAAAAGAAGAGAGGAAACAAGAAGAAGGAGAAGAGATGAGAAGAGAGAGGAGCAGAGAAGGGTGGGATGAGCATCTCTATTCGCTTTATTTTGTGAATAA
>NC_051418.1:13869301-13869390 GCF_015228065.2 Penaeus monodon | reverse complement strand
GGCCGAAGCACAGTCGAGGAGGTCCTCTCCGGGTGGCTGTTTAGCTCACCTTGGGGGAACGTGACATCGAAAACCTCTCCCACGTTGAT
>NC_051418.1:13867333-13869232 GCF_015228065.2 Penaeus monodon | reverse complement strand
GCCCCTACGTTCGAGTCACCCACATGCACGAGGTCGATATCCCCAGCAATGGCTTAAACGTGATGTTCTCTCGCCACTCCTGAAGGGAGCGTCAACCCACCCCCAGGCGGCGAGCGTAATTAAAGTAGTTGCTAATGCAACTACTGGAAGACGGCAAAATTACAAGTCGCCAAGCAGTGACTTCACCCCTTCGAGGATGGGGTTGTGATACTCGGTGTTGAAATAAATCCACAGAGTGATTCATAAGTGATTCATAAGATTTATCCACGGTATTTCTTTCTATCATTAACCATTTCCAAGTTTCCTGATTGATGAAATAATGATTTCTAAAATCTAAATTACAACAATAAAATCATAACCATGCAACTTATTCCCTAAACAAAATTGGTGTTTCCTCGGCCACATCAGGAAGGTAGGACAAGCGATATCCGCCCGCTCGGAACTCTCGCTCGCGAAGGCAGTCATTTACAGATTCTCGGGTCAGTCACAATACGTAAAGGGAGTGCTGCTGGACTGGCACTCCTTGGTCTCTAAGGCACTTAATTCTGCCGTCTGTGTACAGGAAAGCACCTGCAAGAAGAGGAAGTGACGAGCCCGTTCAGTGCAATCTGTGACACCAACTCCTCATTTAGTCCGCCTACCTTTGCCTCGCCAAGCACTGAACAAACCACAATTTACCTGTTCAAGAACGACCCGTGCGCACAGCGCCGTTAGTGACGCACATGCTTAATGGCAATGCATGATACAATATGCAAGCTTAGTCGGAGCATGTCAGGGCTTTTGGCCAGGCATTATTCAAGTACACTCGGCTGATTAACTCAACTCTGTTGCTCTAATCAGAAGTCGATGTCAGACAGTATCTGAAGACGACTTGATATTGAATTTGCCGCTCGAGCGACTTGTGCTTCACAGGAAAGAAAAAAATCCCGGAATGGCTCTCCATACATCCAGTGGTCGCAATGACAGCATCGGATCTATCTTCACAGTGCAAGCGCAGACTGATCAAAAGTGCCATGCCTCTCACACATCTCATCTTGCTTGTGCAGTGCTGGGTCTGTATGTGGATTTTCATAAACAAACTGAATTTGCACACTGCCCGCGCACATGCCCACAAACTGCTTCCCACACAATGAAGTGAACATGAGTATTTCAACGGAGCGTGTAAGGGATCTTCACGGCAGATGGAGAGGCGTCCGCCCATCCGTCAGGAGATAAAGAAGAGCAGCGTTCTAGGGGGAGCCTGGTTATGTAATAAGTCGAAGGCGATAAGCAAGAACCTCACGGCTCTACCGCCTTCAGAGACAAGTCTCGGCACAGTACCTCGTGTCAGCTGCTAGCGACTTCGGCAGATTCGTTCCACAACTTACAATGCATTAACAATGCATTAACGAGATAAAGAGGTTAGATACATAAATGAATAACCATGAGCCTAGCCACTCAAGCTGTCTGTTCTTCAAAGAAAACTAGAGGTTTGCCAATGAAGGATTGTAGTCTCCTCCTTCCATCGTTTAGGTCAATAAGGTAAATAGTGGAAATTCTAGATGAAGTTAAAATTCCCTTGCCAGCACGAGGTGGAACCAGCTACGTCGGTGATCGAGGGGCGAATGAGACGAAAGGAGCGCGGGGGGGGGGGGGGGGATCACGCGAGAAAAAGCTCGAAAGCTCGAGCTGGAAGGGGGAACTGGAGTGGAAAAAATTGCTGGTCATAGACATAACGTAACAAGGCGCCGCCAGAGACATCTTAAGATGGCGTCACCATTTACACAACGGGCGCCCCGCACCTCTTTCATCTGCGTCTTACGGGTAAATATAGTAGCATCAGTCGCACAACGAAAGAACTTACAAGAATCAACATTTACTACTTCATAAGGAGTCACAAAGAAAACATTTCTTTGTTTT
>NC_051418.1:13863387-13864303 GCF_015228065.2 Penaeus monodon | reverse complement strand
CAATTAAAAGACAACAAGAACGACATTCCCCGAAGGATCTGCATCTGAGTGCCTGGGAGGGCGCGCACCTTCGTCGAGATCCAGCTGTTCACGTGGATTTTCCTCCCTGATCTCGTGACGTTATTGCTTGCTGATTAGTTGCATGATTCATCAGTCCATAATGTTTCCTCCAGGAAACTAAAGATAAACATTGTTTTACAAGACTACAAATCTTAACACAATAAAGTAAGAAAAATTCCTTCAGTTGCGATTTGGAACAGCCTTCTGTGAGTGTCCAGCCACCGCCCAGTAAAAAAGAGAGTAAAATCCGGCACGAGTGAGTCACGGCGCACGCGCGCACACTCGTCACGTCGCGTCCGCCTTGGCGCGGTCTCCGTCAACGTTGCTACTTCGTGCGGCATTTTCCTCAATGAGCCTATCATTGGATCCTTTGTTATTGCAATTTCCTTTTCCGTCCAGAAGAGTAGACACTTTTACTTGCTCTCGTTGGCCTTCTAAAATAGTATGACGCAGTTCTGTCAATATTTTTTCAAGGCCCCCAACTCCCTTTGCCTGCTATGCTCAGGACTTGCACTGTTGCTGCCACAAAGTTTCAACTGAAAAGCAAAGACTCGCACACCCCAGGAGGCAGGAGACCAAAGCGGACCTGCAGCTTCACGACAGAGCCCGCGCGCGCAACAACGGCTCGATGCCACGGAGGCGATGCGTGCGACAACTTCCTTTAGTTCTCGCGCGTTCAGAACTCAAGGATAACTGGTTGCTGCTCGAGGACACGGTATTTTTAAATCATTAATTATCAGTTAATCTTTTCGTCTCGGTGTGTGCACTCTATTGTGTAGAGTTTACCTTTTCAGTCACTGCTGAACCGAGTGAACAATGCTTATCATCACGATATAATAATTCAATTCAGTGAGCG
>NC_051418.1:13861658-13863283 GCF_015228065.2 Penaeus monodon | reverse complement strand
GCATTTGCTCGCACTTCTACCTAGAGTGCGCTTGCCCTTCCTCCCCAGGATCACTCAAAAGAGCCACTTAGTGCAGCGCTGCGCTACCCAGTAAGGATGAGGATCTGAGCACCCTCGGCCCATCTGGCCTGGTCTTGCCACGTCGGCCAGTAGGCCATGCGCTGCTGACAAGTCCGGTCGTCGTGTTCCCGCTACATGCTCTTTAACTCTGCCAGCAATCTGTGTCGTCGTTTTCAGGCAGTGGTTCCCCCCCCCCCCCCTCATACACACACGAGACACTTTTTTATGCTTCAAATTAAAAACAACAAAATTAAACACAAAATGTATTTCACAAAAAACAACTAATTTTGTAAACCAATTTATTTAGTAGTGTTGTAAAAAATGATATTACTTATAAAACTACTCCTATGCTATTCTGTCGCCATCCCCCCCAACCACCCCTTTTGCCTCATCCCCCCCAGATTTTTCCACCGCCCACTTTGGGAACTCAATCGAACGTAAAAAATCGAGAATACCGCGAAAATTCGGGATCCACGATTTAATGTCTTGTGGATTTTTTCGTGTATTGAAAATATAAAACGGAAATATATAAAGAAAAACAAATACGAATATAGAGTAACAAATGAAAATGAAGCACGTATTTCGTAACATCAGTGGCGTATACGTTGTGTGTATGTTGTTTAACTCTGTAAGCATTTTGTATTGTGTACTTGTGTGATTATCCAGCACCAGAACATGCGATGGCAGCACCAAAAGCGGCAGATCCTGACGGCGAGAAGTCAAGGAGAAACACATCGCATCGCACTCGCTCAAGCGGCTAAAACGCAACCGATTTCGTGTGTTGATTGTTTACAGCTTATTCTCGCACAAGAAAGGTCGAACAAGCGAGAGAAGAAAAGGGATGGTTACTAAACGAGGGGTTACAGGTTTTGGTAGCGAGCCGGACAGGTTGTGTGAACAAGAGGATAGGACCAGTTTGGGAGAAAAAGGAGAGCCAGAAATAAAGGCATTTCCAATCGCCACCTGAGGGCCTACTCTCCCCATAAGTGTCCACATCAACCATCCGAAATTTACCGCCATGCATGCGCGCGTACACGCAAAGGTAGATTAAGAGAAATTAACAGCGGCAGGAATGAGGTCAGAACGAGTGATGGGCAAACGAGGTAATGCCATAACTTTAGGTTTAGAGGAGAAAAAAAGGAAAAAGCAAGTAACAGCCTTCGATGATCGGTTTAACTATATGCAGAACAGGGTTCACTTGTCAAAAGAAAACGATATTGATAAGAATGGCTTAACAAAACATGCGATGATACCAATGTCTTTCGATTAAGTATTCTATAGAATTTCTGTTCAGTCTTTAAGAGGGACATATCCGCGCTCATCTCTTCCTTTGTGAAGCTAGTCACTCTCACGCTACCCTCTACAACCAAATGCATATTTACGTTAAATTTGCCATCTAAGACTATGATGAAATGCCTTCTAACCTGTGCATCGTGCACTGGTGGGCGTGCATCGCCCGTGCTCCTCATGACGCCTGCCCGCCGCCGAACGAGGCAACCCTTGGCATACGGCTCTGGCAAAGGGACCGACCAGCGCCGGATGAAAGAACCGTCACACAAGAAATG
>NC_051418.1:13860144-13861581 GCF_015228065.2 Penaeus monodon | reverse complement strand
CTGCTACAGGTGTGCATGTGTTAGAAGTCTATCACACTTAAAGGCAGATAAACGGGCCAGGAAAAATAATAAAATGATAGAAACAAAATGAAAATGACATGCACTCACGATGCAAGGCAGGGAGTTCAACGTAAGCACTTCACTACAGTTACAAACAATTCCCGGAACGTTCTCGCATGCACACCCCCAGACTTGGCATGGTTTCTATGAACATCGATTTGGCGGTGTGGCATCAGAGCCAGGCATGGCCACCGTACTCATTCTTTATTCACCTATACTTCCATACGCCATTTTCTCTTCCCCTTTACAAGTTATTTTGAACTTTCTCGGTTTTGCTCCCTCCATCGTTGCTCCATCAGGTGGCATCTGTCTCTCCTAAATATTCCTATTTCCAACAAGGTAACGACTTTCATATGGACGGCGAAACAGGGAAACCCGTCATTAAAAAGACGCATCAATAACTGTAGTCCAGTTTAAACAAAGACCTTGATGAATTAGCCCTCTTCCACCTCTAGGGAGGGCCCGAGAAGGCCGCGCCACCACGAGCACGGGCTGTGTCCAAAGCTGCGCTGACCTGGCCGTGACAGCCGAGGTATCACGTGACCCGCACCTGCTATGGCTGTTCATAGGAAGTGGATGGCTTTGTTGCTCGTTTCATATCCATGCAAATTACGCCAGTAATCCACGTTCGCACTTTCTAATGTAATCCTCTGAAACTTCGACTGAGGAAAAAAAACGTTAATTAACGCAAGGAAAACCTTAACAGTGTTGAGTGTACTTGACGTGCAAGTGTTTGGAAAACGTTATCCGCCTTCGTGTTTTCTAAGCATGACGTCACTGCTTCGACTCGCGCGGAGGCCGAAAGCAGCGAGTCCGCACCGCAATCACGTCAACTCCTGACGTTGACGTCATAAAAAGTATCAATATCTGACGTCACAAAGCAACTGACGTAAGAATCCGTGACGTTCTTACTATTTAGACTATATCTGTATCAGAGAGATATTTCTTGAAAATGTTAGCAAGACACGATTTCGCAGTGGATGACTAATATTTACATACGAGATCGTAATATCCATTGACTTACTGTTTCAAATCAAATTCCACGTTTGAGTATTTTCATACCATATTTATCTGTCTGCATTTCTGATATGAATATATAACCTTTCTTGTAAACAAATAAATCAGCAACAACTTGCGAGTGAATGTACACTTTTGCTGACTCTTAGGTCCAAGGACTTGTTCAAGGGTAACTAAATATTTCATAACCAGCACATTCCGATCAGACTGATATGCCCCAGGGTGCTCAGCCTCCACAGGCCTGAATCACTGGGAACGTTTTGAAATATTATCAAGTACTACTGAAGGGATCGCGTACTTGTACAGTGTTCTTTATGTAAACAATGATTCACTCTGACGTATTTATATGTACTAATACCA
>NC_051418.1:13853071-13853930 GCF_015228065.2 Penaeus monodon | reverse complement strand
TAATAATGACAATAATAACATGAAAAAGAAATGGACAGGTTAGCCCAGGAAACACCGCCGTCGAGCATTGCCGTTGTAGGCTTAACTCTCGCACGCAGGAGTTTCAGAAACCTAACCTCACGCAGCCGTAGCTGTCACGGCAAAACTAGTTAGAACAGTATTCTGAGAAACTTTTGATCTTTTTTTTTTTTATCTAAAACTGATCAGGCATTATGCCACTGCGATTGGACAAACCCGATCCCAAGCAATATATCCGTCGTATCTCTGTTGCGAGCTGACATATAATATTGTGTAAACATAGACAGGAGGCACTTACTACAAGCCTGTCCCTCCCTCCTCCGCGCTCCCTCTATTTTTAATCCGAGCACAGGCCATGCATGAACGAAAGATCGGCATCTGTGGCCGGGCTCTTCCCTCCCCGCTTTCTCCCCTTTCGGTGGCCTCACTCACCTACACAACAGACATAGTTACAACATATATTAAACTGATATGAATGAACTCGAGTAGCGAGTAACAGTGCACCCGACAGAGGGGGTGGGGGCGGTGACTGCTGGGAGGTTACCCGGTATCATGTGACGCCCAGTATGATATTGACATTTTCATGGGAAATAGAAACTTAAACGGGGCATGGGAGCAAACTTAATAAAACTTCTAACGCATTTATGTCCCGTCATCATGATAACTATTACGAACGGTGGACCTATGGGGTTATCATCAGTTTATAAATGTAAATAATTATCGAAATAAAGTATAAAAAACCTGACTCAAGATTCTTTGTTCATAGCAATAGGAATGTATTACCACTGAACACTGAAAGTTTCATACTTTTTTGGTATGCGTACCTTACGAGTCACAGAGA
>NC_051418.1:13852354-13852899 GCF_015228065.2 Penaeus monodon | reverse complement strand
CACAGCGGGCATCACGGAAGGGCAGACAGTATGCCTCAAGAGAAGTCTTACCATGCCAAGAAACCTGTTTTGATTCCTGTCAACTCTATGCTGATTTACATTCCCACATAATTACAATTTTAATAATTTAAAAATGTGAACTAAAACGACAGACAGCTTGGTGTGTATGAGAGGAATATGGGAAGGTGGTAGCGCCTGGCACGACACTGGTCGCCCAGCCCCTCCCACGCCGGTGGAAAGTTGCCTGCTACACCCTAAACTTTATCCAGTGAACTATGCATAAAACGTACAGTTACAACCACCCATTTTTCCATACCATCTGATTGCCTTCATCTGCTCATCAAATTTCATCGCTCAATCAAAAATTCTGCACATAGTGTTATACAATTGTTCCAGACTTTACTTTCCAAGACAGACGTACTCTCACGGGCAAGATGAAATCACCATCAGAAATAAATTCTTGTTTGTTTACCCCTTCCTTCTTTTATCCGTTAAAAACACTGGCTATCTTTTAACACGCAATGCAGACATGCTTACGTGAGGGT
>NC_051418.1:13851924-13851990 GCF_015228065.2 Penaeus monodon | reverse complement strand
CGGCTATCCACTGCCCTCCAAGCTCGCGACCCAAGCTAATACAGGATTCCTTTAACAATTATTAAT
>NC_051418.1:13851503-13851888 GCF_015228065.2 Penaeus monodon | reverse complement strand
CCGTCTCTCCCAATTCGTAAAAGAATAAGTATATAACCTTTTCCGTCGTCGCCAGTTACTAAATTTATGCACGTTAATCCCTAGGAAGTCAATGATGGGTTACTGGATTAGGTGACCACAGCGCCCTCACCCTGACTTGAGTCCCTCCCTGCCATCACGTGCTCCAGTGCCCATACCCTTCCCGGACCTGCCAGGGCTCCCAAGATCGATCAAATTTGTATGCTATGAACAAATGGCTCGCCGGGAGAGGGGGGGGAGGCAAAGTAAACTTTCGTCCGCCGCAACAAACTGCAAGATGCCTATGTGAGCAGACTTCTGATCCAAAGTCTAGATGTTTTATTCCTCTAGTTGTAAAGCTTAGCCGCAGCTACTCGTGATATTCGAG
>NC_051418.1:13849948-13851462 GCF_015228065.2 Penaeus monodon | reverse complement strand
ATGAGTGCCTGGCAAGACCGATGCCGCAGGGTCGTGATGATTGCCATTCGTGCGTCGCCCATCAAAAAATACATTTCGTGCGCTCCCCCACAGGCGATGCTGACCGATGTTATCTTCAGATACCTTATCTCTGGAATCTGTCTGCAAGTCTCTTACTGGCCCTAATCGCAAAAGTCAATAATTATTTGATTTTATTCCACGCAACTGCTACATCAAGGCGCATTTAATGAGTTGGCATGGGATTGTAACCACGACAAAATCTGTGTAAACAATGCGGAAAATAGTGTTTATCACCTTCGCTGGATCTCGGCGCCCAGGCAATCAATCAAGCACCGTCATCACTACTGTTTAGCCTTTCGCATATGCAGACACAGGTGATCGAAAGCTGAGCCGGGAACAGCCAGTGCATGCGAGCGAGATTCGGGTTGTATTAACGAGGTTGGGCTTACACTCCGTACGGTACCGCTCAGCCTACCACTAACCTTCCTTGTTTTCCCGGCCTTCGATCACACCATTCTATGTGTGCACTACGCAGTCAAACTCTTTTCATCGTTTTACAGAACTAAAGAGATAATTTACTTAAATAGAATAAGTAAATGTTGAAAGTTGCAAATTAACTTTCAATTGTACTATAATTCATAATAAATGTTTAGATAGTTTATCTACTCACCTGTGTTGATGTTGGTGATATATATATGAGACTTCGTAAAGAAAATCAAGTAACTCCTAATGAAATCTCCGACTGTTTAATCGGAAGCAGTAACCCACACAATCTTTCTCTTACCACGACTCATGCACACTAGCCACACAGGTGAGCGTACAGCCATCACAGGTGAAATTCCTGATGGGTTACTGACTCTCACGTTCCTAACACTCGCGCGCGGCTCACTATCTCTCACGGACGTCGTAGCCGGATAATGAGTTAGTTTTCTAACAAAGACTTCCCCGAAACACATGTTGAAGGCACTGTGCCTTTGATTGCAGAAAGAATGCGATAGCTTTCTATCACTTTACCTTCTGCGTCGTTTAAGGAGTTCTGGGTCGTTTCAGTAACACAAAGGGCACAGCTGTTTTCCTTCAAGTGGACCAGTATGTTGTTTCCTTTTTTCCTTCCCACGATCTTGTTCTTCAAAAGGAATTTGGCTAGGATACCACGTTAGAGTAAGTTATTCCCATCTGAGTCTGACGTGTTTATCTGCTTCTTACAAAGCACTAGCGTAAAGAGGAAACGAAAAGGACAGTCGAAATATATCCGTCGCTGTCGCTCTCCGCCCCCCCCCCACCCCCACTCAGCCATACACATCCGCTTCCTCTCTGGCGCCCCGATCACCGCCGATCTACTGCACTGAGAACATGATCATTATCCTGCTACGTCCTCACTTTGCTGCTTTACCTTACAGCTGTGCTAAACCGTTAAATTGGACCCGCACTCCTATGGCTTTTAAAATAGTTTTCGTTGTTGGTTTTTGAGTTCTTGCAATCCTACCAAACTATACAGAAGAGGGTCAATTCCT
>NC_051418.1:13849541-13849835 GCF_015228065.2 Penaeus monodon | reverse complement strand
GGCCTACGCATGTATTCAAAGGACTTCTTGCAAAAGGTAGTCGTAAAATAATAATAAGCAAGGTTATAAATCACAAATAAATGCATAGTAGAAATATATACCGTAAAGCAAAACATTTAAAATTAATAGTACATATAAATAAATTTGTATACATGCAGAAGGTCCCTAGTTGTGTACATAATAGTCTGCCTGTGCCTCACTCAACCGCCATTAACTGATATAACGTCATTAGTTAAGCAAAATATATGGGTTACTGGATTTAAAAAAAAATCCTAAAAAAAACATGAGAAAAAA
>NC_051418.1:13849343-13849491 GCF_015228065.2 Penaeus monodon | reverse complement strand
CTTCAGCCTTACATCTTTTCTTTTTGTAACACAGGCTCATAACAGTTGGATAGATTGCACAGAACATCCAAAAGGCACAGATCTCACGCCCATACGACTTAACACGAATCAGGAAGCGGCGCCTCGCAAAAAATATATCATCTAACTC
>NC_051418.1:13848888-13849127 GCF_015228065.2 Penaeus monodon | reverse complement strand
AGTTTCTGGGGTTTTGAATAAAAAATAATAATTATTAAAATATGTTCCTTTTCACGAAATCTCCTAACCTTTGCCGTTGTGAACCGCTACCTCGTCCGTCCAGGATAGAAACAAAGCAAAGCAGATGCCAACACCGGGGCAGTTCGAGGTGAACGCGCGAGGGATTAAAAAAGGGCGCAAGCAAAAACAAGCACAGCCTCCATGTGATCCCAGTGTTTCTAACCTAGTAAACTTCGAAA
>NC_051418.1:13848258-13848727 GCF_015228065.2 Penaeus monodon | reverse complement strand
CAAATAAAAAACATTTATATCTAAATTCACAGACAATCAAACACAAAGCCACGCATTCAAAGTTATTAAACCTGAAATATCCTAAAGTATATCTTTGGAAATAGTGTATATATTTATTTTCAATCGGTTTAAAGCGCCAGCTATATAGTCTACTTCACATTCGCCCCCCCCCCCACCCCCTTCCGTCCTGAGCAGCTGAACTTCCTCCCGTCATGAAGCCCCCTTTGTCCTGCAAACGACGGTCGCCTCTGCCGCCTCCCTCAACTCGGAGTTCGAATCCCATTTCTTTTCCACTTCCCTTTTCTGGTCCCGCGCCTCCCCTCCCGCCGCATTTCCCTTTCCCCCCTGTCGATCCAGTGATATTTGTTTGTGGCTCTCGCGCTCCTTGCCCGTGCTATGGCGCAATGAAATTCAAGTTCATCCCGTCCGGAGATTCTGCCCCTTGCCCTATTGCCGCTTTTACACCAAG
>NC_051418.1:13847577-13848208 GCF_015228065.2 Penaeus monodon | reverse complement strand
GTGACTTCAGACCAAAGTTGCACGTGGCGTGTCAGGCAGCTTTCACTCGGTTCACAAGATGACACCATCGGAGAATGATGATATTATTGTTGTCCTAAGTCCTAAGTTGCAAACAATCTGTCACTTGAAGGAATAAAGTGGAGAACTTTGTTGCAGAATGTGAGCCAAACTTGTTCCAATACCCCCTTGCTCTCTGTCTGGGTATATGAGGGTAAGCTTGGGGAGACCCCTGAGCTGAAATTACTGCACATCTGCCTGCACACATATATACTTGGTACACCCGTTGGACAGCAGAAGCGGCAACTCTATATTGGTTTACATGCTCGTTAACTAATGATAGAAAATTCGAAAGAAAGTTCAAACTAGTAGTACCCTGAAAATACTTATATGGATTTTTTTTCTCACAGAACATTGTGATAATTCTACCAATGAGAGTATTGTTATTGTACTGAGGCGATGTTGTATCAAGCAAACATTTGCATTTCTCCACAGTCTGCACAACTGTTATGCAGATTGTTTCATTGTCTGGGAGAGGCATATTTGTGCACGAGAATAGACACACATTGCATTGTTTCCTCCTGCAAGACCGCGAGTGATTACCTTCTCTCACTGGACGACCTAAGCAGACGTG
>NC_051418.1:13847032-13847258 GCF_015228065.2 Penaeus monodon | reverse complement strand
CTTGGTGTGAAAGCGGCCTATAGTACATGCAAGGTTATCACATACATACTAATCTAAAGGTTGTTTTGCGTGGGGGTCTTGCACTTGTAAGGAACTTTAGGCCTATAGCTAGCGCCCCCTTACCCCGAACCCTCCCGGCAGACCACCTTGCGAAGTCGCAACCCTCAATACCTGCGGCGTTTTCGAGTAAAAAAAAAATACATGTTGCATTAACATGCCATCTTCT
>NC_051418.1:13844760-13846765 GCF_015228065.2 Penaeus monodon | reverse complement strand
TCAGCTGTTCCTTACCCTCGTAAAGGTAAGTGCGGTAAAGACTGGCGCCTGCGGCAGTGGATGTGGCGATCAACACAGCGATGGATGTGGTCGCAGCACAATGACCGATCATGTGATCTTTTGCGTGCGTGCACGCCCGCAACGTCACGTCACAGCACGAAAGCCGGGCCCGCAGGAACCGCCTTCCTGCACGCACTGCCGTCTCAACACATGCCAGGCCTTTCACTGCCTTCTAGAAATCGTATTAGAGATAATATATCCTTCGCTATTTTTACTCCATAATATAATGATAGAGATTAATTTCAAACAAATTTTCTGATCGTCTGGTTGGTTTGCCCTGTTTGGTAAACACCCTTTCATTCGCCAAACCACATTACTCACAGAATCTCTACCACTTCTATACCCTGTTATCTAATAGACGTACTTTATGCTTAGGTTTGCATAAGGCTTCGTATCTTCTGGTTGGCATGGGCGAAGATAGGTAGAGAAGACTACATGGTCTAACTGCCTATCTATACGTACACACCCTAAGGGATGCTATGCGGTGATGGCGAGGTGGTCGGAGCGTCGAGGCGATAAAGAGGGTGCGTGGAGGAGTAGATGACGGAGGAAATGGCATAATGGGAAACGAGGGAGGTGGCGGGGGACAGATTTTACGAGACGAGCTTCCGTTCTGATTGCTCTTGCACTGTCCTTGCCACGGCCCAGGACTCCCCACACATCGCGACGCCTGCTCGACCGTGAACAAGGACATCTCCGTCGAGGGAATAGGACGAGCAAATAAATAATAAAAATAAGGTGGACAGAAGTCGGGTGATGCAAGAACCCGACCCTGTGCGATAGAAAAAGCCTCGCTGGGGTCCTAATCGCTCAATTCTAGATCAGTACTCAGGCCACTTAGTTCACTGATCCGCTGAGCAATAAAAAGGAAATTAATTACTACCGGGCAACTTTACAGCCTCTGGATCATGCATGTGACACTTACTCTGTGCCTCGTAATGATGCTGCCGTCCACCTGGTCTTCGTCTCCCGCAGCACACGCCCCCTCGCCCACGCCTACGGAAGGAACAAACGAGAAAGGTTAAATGTGCTCAGAACCACAAAGGATATCTTATCAAAAGTGAAGCCACTTAACTGCTCGGTTACAAAGGAATACGTTAATAACATGATTAATTATATTGAAAGTACACATTAATGATCTACAAATATATATCAGAAGTACAACAATGGTCACCTTAAGGGTGCACGAAAATAGACAACAAAATACAATAAAAATGAATTCCCAAGGAAAAATATAATCAACATGTGGCTTTCTGAAGGAGGCCGAGATAGTGAGAAGGTCAATGTGGAGTCGCACTGCTTACAATAGGCTTCTCTGGCCAAGGCAAGGCCAAGGCCGGGGAGTCACGTGTAAAAGAAAGAGGGATGCGAAGCCAGAAAAGGAGCTGCTCCCGCCAGTGGTCGGCAGCGCACCAGAACCTGCGTCTGCGCCTGCGGCCCTTCCCCGGTGTCCGTGCTTGCGTAGTTTTTGCGCGTGTCATTTTACAGATACATTAGCGTATGTGGGCCGCTTGGGCAATTCTCATTCTGCAATCCTCTCACTACTAAAAGCTGGCCTGTGCTTGAAACAAAATTGCCAACAGCCGGTGCACGAGTCCCCCACACGCCCTTCCTGCAGCGATGAGCTTCCGGTCAGGATGTCCCAACACAGCCAAAATGCGATATCGTTACAGCACAACACACAAGTCAGCTTCACCAAAGTACTGTCATCACCCTCTTTCATATGAACTTAGTCTCTATGTATCCATAATTTTTGTCATCTTGGCAACACTGCTGCCCCATATCTTAATCAGGGCTCTTGGGTCCCCGCAACAAAGTCTTGGAGTCACAGGATGGATAAAACCTATTTCTAAAAAACGGATCCCATGTTACTCTGCCCTCAGGATAAGTAGTACGCGTCTTCCTTTTTCAAAAAGGATCAATTGGAAACTAAATGCTTCCTAGA
>NC_051418.1:13844136-13844263 GCF_015228065.2 Penaeus monodon | reverse complement strand
TCCAGAAATTCTTCTTTCTACGACTAAAAGACACAGGTAAGGTGCAGTATGCAAGCTATCTGCCCCTTGGAGAAAAATGCGTAATACCCGCCCTTCAGCACCTTCTTCACCCGAAGCTTCCGTTTGA
>NC_051418.1:13843799-13844032 GCF_015228065.2 Penaeus monodon | reverse complement strand
TCGCAGCCCACTTGATAGCCTATTAATTCCTGGCGTGAATAAATCCTGCCGAAGGAATGGACGACAGTGTCATCATACTTTAATAATATATAACGTTTTTATACACTCACGGACATTGTGGTGATGTATAGCGATTCCACGCACGAAACAATTTCTACGTGCAAGAAAAGACTGCTGCGTCCTTTCTTCATCAGGATCTATTTTTATATATCGCTGGTCAAACATAAGCCAAA
>NC_051418.1:13842961-13843354 GCF_015228065.2 Penaeus monodon | reverse complement strand
AGATGTATATAGATATATACTATGTTTACATAATCTTTATCTTAATATTGGTTCTATGCTTACTTCTGTATCTGCCTTAATAAAACAAATTATTTTCACAGGTAAAGACATGTGTGCAAAGCATCTGTCAAAGGAATGAATTTTCGCTCTTTTACTAAACGCTGGCTATTTTTATTTTTATATTTTTTTGTCTGGTACCCTCAGGGACGTGCAGTTTAAACTAATCATTTCGCTGATATAAGTAGTGGACAAGCTCGTTCTTAAAAAAAAAACATGCCAATTAGGAATGCATGGATACATATATTCATTGTATTAGACGGTCATTAACGTTACAGACTCACCTATAACTACACACACCCATACTTCTGTTTAGCATCATTATAGTCGCCACAC
>NC_051418.1:13842306-13842515 GCF_015228065.2 Penaeus monodon | reverse complement strand
CTGGAGATAGCAGTAATGAGGGAAAATACAAAAAATTGGACTACACAGTGTTGGCGACGAATATATTAAATGGCTGCAGGACCCACCTGGCATTCGACCAGGGGTCAACTGCGCGGCAAAGCATGACCAGAGAGTGATACTTGCGTTTTCGTTCCGTGGGCGGAGTTCGAGGTCAAGGAGGGAAGCAGCAAGTGAAAGCTGCGGCTGTA
>NC_051418.1:13841822-13842242 GCF_015228065.2 Penaeus monodon | reverse complement strand
GGTCCCTGGGAGACTTAAGGGGAGGTAGAAAAACAAGAGGGGAAAGTTCAACCATTGTTCCCGCTTGCTACGGGGAACGAAATTTTTCATCGACTGTTCTTTTTGTCGAGGTTCAAAGTCTTCATGATGACGATTGCAGAGAAACACATCGCGGGAGACAAGTAGTTTGATAAGGATGCATTGTTCGACTCGCAAAGAAACTTTAATCAAAATATGGAACTGTGAAAGTCCTTTTTTCCAGCAGATGGAAACAAATACGCACGGTCCATTTAACCAACGTACTTTTCTTTGTGACTCTGTCTTCTGTCCAACTGCCTGAGTCTAGTGAAATAAAAGGATGTCTAATTATCAAATTAGTACCAAGAATAGATGACGGAACTGTTCTATTCACTTTTCTATTGTAAACGATCAGTCTACAAA
>NC_051418.1:13840560-13841609 GCF_015228065.2 Penaeus monodon | reverse complement strand
ACTCAACTAGCATCCATAGTCAAATGCGCTTCGATGCTCGGTTTTGTTTTTCAGACACTTGGAATTTGCTGACAAGCTGGAATCACACATTTCTTAAAAATATTTATAAATGTAAAGTCACACTTTCATTGTATGAAAGAAAATGGAAAGCAGCAGGAAAAGTGTCGAGGCGGCAGCAGACTTCATCCAAGCGGAAACAGATTTCAAAAAGACAAAAATCGCAAGAAGGATGTACACGTTGCCAAACACTGCCGTCACTATAATGAAGTGCAAGTCCTAAAACACGGCAACAGTCGATCAATACTATAAGATAAAATTGCAGGCAGTATACAGGACATTTCTCTTTTACGAAATAACGTTGATTTCCCTGTTTACCTCAACCATCAACTACCACACCCTCTATCTTGGTTTAAACACGACAAAAGCACGGTGCTTCTCCCAAGCAGCAGGAAGGCAGCGCGATCCAGGGCGAGTGTGGAGCGAGTATTCCCATGGCAATGTCCAACCAAATCCCAGATGCCTGGACAGGTAGGTTATTTTCACTTCTTTTCAATATAATCTAGCCCCGCTACATGCAGTTCCTCGACGCTTCCATGCCAGTCACCGACAAGACACACGTAATGCGCCTCTCGGGATGACAAATGTTGGTCCCTGGCATCGCTCCCCCGGAAGTTCTTCCCTCGAGATCCGGGGGAAACCTGCGCTCCCTCGTGCGCCGGAGAGCTTAATTCTGTTCCAACGATCTGGGATTTCCCGCAGTGACTTTAAGCCGACCCCCATGATGGCACGTAAAACAGGTAATCCTGTAGCTACTGAACGATAATGAGCAACACCTGACGGACAGATGTCTGCAAATAGCCAAGGAGGGAAAATTCAAAGAAATCCAAATAAAGACTTTTTAAAAATACTCAATAATCTAACCTCTTCACCATCAAGGATCCCTCCCCCCTTTGATACTGCAGTCAATCACAACAAAAACTTACATTTGACAGCCTTATCGTTCTAATGACCCCCCCTCTACTCACCCTCGACTTCCCACGGTGCCCAGC
>NC_051418.1:13839419-13840521 GCF_015228065.2 Penaeus monodon | reverse complement strand
GACGCTTCTACCAGGCCTGTCCTCTATACTCTAGCTACCATACTCCCGTGTTAATAAAAATAGAACCTGCAACAACTTTAACTCCAATCCCAAGAACAAACAAACAATACCATCACAGAGGAACACGAACTCTCCACATTATTACATTGATGGCAAACCTGTGGGATAGCCTCCCCCCCCCCGGCATTACAATCGTCAGTAGCCATGCCATTCATCCTGAGGCCTCACGAAATTCTGGCAGGGTTCTTACGGCCGTTAGCACGTGCATGCATAAATGTATCATTAATTGCATGTATGTATATCTCCATTTTTTTACATGAGCGTGTATACACAAAAAAATACAATAAAGAGGTCGCGACATGAATTAGTTTCTTACGCTATAATAATGTTTGAATATTTACTTTTATTGATTTCTACCATTATATTAGATAAATGCGCTAACTTCGTTGTCAAACTACTCGAGCTGAAATAATTTTCTACACATTCCAACAAGCCATGAATCCATGTAATTAGGCAATCCTCTGTATGAAAATTAGCAGTTATGACCACTCCTCTCTCTAGAGTGCGAATGAAGTACCTCGGGTAATTTACAGTGCCCACCAACCGCCTGCAGAATTCGGAGAGTGTGAGTGCGGCCCTCATTGATTCACACGGCGGGTGACGTCACGCCGAACTCCCGTGACATCGTGGGCACAGGTGTGAAGCGTTCCTCGGAGAGCACCTGACGCCAATTACCCCTCGTGGGTCCCCGCCTCGGTCTCGTGACCTTGGCCGCAATGACAGCTACCTTGTGCGCATAACGGACCAAACCGGTTCTGAGCCTATCTCCGCGTGGTCAACCGGGAGGACTGGCTCCCGAGCTCTCGCAGCGGGGCACATACTTCACGGCACGCCGGGGAAGGGTGGGGGGGGTGCATTCAGAGCTCCAGGGCTTCGAACTGAACGCCCGCCGATATCACAACCAAGGCCATGAGCCGGACACATGCGCATTCAATTAGAGGCGGGTGCAAAATCACATCGTATAATTGTAACGGTACAATTGTACCGTTGGTTAATTGTATAAGTTGGTACAAAAATATTCACTGCGACAGAAGTACTTAAT
>NC_051418.1:13838051-13839291 GCF_015228065.2 Penaeus monodon | reverse complement strand
GTTTAGCAGGTAGTCTGAAACATTCTCTAGAAACAACTATATATATAAGCCGGCATGGAGTCATAGGTATCAGCTGACCTGACCTTTGCTTAATTAAGAAGGCTGACCGGATGTCATTCATTACCGTCCGTGGACAAGGCTGAACCGAGACCGGTCACCTGCTGCTGCTCTCAACATACCCAAATGAATCGTACGTTCCGGATTTGGGCATTTAGAAGCGTTAATGTAAATTACGTACATATAGCATATAGGCTAATCATCACAATTTTAAATTATACAAAATTTAGATTAAATCAACAATCCATGCTAGATTGAGGGAATCCTCGCTTGTGTAGTAACAGAAACAAACAGATGTGTATCCCATTACTTCAACGAATACCTTCCCCAAATAATAATCTCGTACAAACGGAACTCCGATGCATCTGAAGGCGTAGATTAATGCTCTTCAATGTACTCTATGCATTGCGCATCCACATGTCTTTGGGCTATAATTAAGCAGGCATGTCACTTGCAGTTAAGTCTGAAACATGCAAAGATCACCGAGAATAATACGTTTGATGCACATACTTTTTAAATCTTTCCACTTAAAACAACACATCGCTGGTATTTAACCCATAATATTGCGAAGACCTGAAAATACCTATTAAGGCTATTAATTACTTATGTAGGCCTATATTAAAGACAATAATTTATGATCGCCTAAACTTCTGACAAGCAAAGTCATGCCGTCGCTTAACAGACTGATGAGGTCAACTTGCCGAAATAAACATTTTGGCAGAAGCAAATCCCATGCATCAGCATTTGCATCTGGGAACAGACAATGAGCGATAAATGGAGGGAGAAATGAGGGTGCGAGGGGCTGAGGGGCCCGGTCGGAAATGTAACAGTATACGATACGACAGGGATCACCAGCCTAACCCAAGCATCTCCCTCTCCGCCCCTCCAATAAGCTCCTCGTTATTCCCCGACCCGCTGTCTGGCGAAGTCTTGAGAGGCATTACAAAGAAAAATAATCACTAGAATCCTTATGCCTACGCTGGAACTTTGAAAAGGTTTACCAGGTCAATAAAGTTTGTGTTATAGAAACATCCCAGGATGCAGACGGCTCGATAGGGAAGCGTGTAAACTGACCGTTTGTTCTGCTTATTTCTGGCCACATTATTAGGAACTGCAACCAAGATAAATAACCATACGGATCTTCACCAAGGAATGTGAGCGTAAAAATACTATCTATTACAGC
>NC_051418.1:13837798-13838026 GCF_015228065.2 Penaeus monodon | reverse complement strand
TCACCCGTATGCTACCATGAGCTACGAGTGCAAAATTGAACCCCAGCAGCTTCACCGGGTATTGTAAGCAAATACGTAGCCGACCATCTTCATATTCATGTACTGCTTGCAGTACGACCTCGAAAGCTCTAGCACCTTTCAGCTACTGTACTGAAACAGTTGCAACAACCGGTCAAATGGGATGCAGATGGTTTTGCGAAGGAAGTAAGAGGAAAGCCAACAAAGTTT
>NC_051418.1:13835877-13836082 GCF_015228065.2 Penaeus monodon | reverse complement strand
CGGCCTCGCAGAGAAATCCCTCTTTTTGGCCACCACAAGAACCTTAGAACATCATGATCCCTTGGGTGACCTTTACCTGGTGAAACATAGCCTTGATATCAGCAGCTACTGCAATTCTTCTTTCTCTAAACCGGAGCAGTATGCCCAGCAGGTCATTCATCAAGTCTGGGCCTTGCATGACCTGCTTATTTAGGGTGGTGCCTTC
>NC_051418.1:13835721-13835802 GCF_015228065.2 Penaeus monodon | reverse complement strand
GTACCATGTCTTCCCTGGCGGTCCTACTCCCTTTGCCTGCTCAGCATGTCCTTCTTGAAGTAACTTCTCCATTTCTGCTAC
>NC_051418.1:13835326-13835529 GCF_015228065.2 Penaeus monodon | reverse complement strand
CCTTTTCATCTGTGTGCTCCTTTCCAAGGCACATGGTGCTCGTGCTGCGGTACAGGGCACTTCACTTATGTAGGTCCTAAAATTGGTGCTGCCCAGTGACCGTTAACCGCCATCCTAATTTTGTCCTTGCAGCAAAGGGTTCACCTCCTCTCCCCCTTCTGACCTCCAGAGGCATAAGTGCTGAGGGAGCGTCCTGCCCGATC
>NC_051418.1:13834857-13835247 GCF_015228065.2 Penaeus monodon | reverse complement strand
ATTGGCTCACTCTAGCTTTGATCAGACCTTCAGGGAAGGAATCGAGGACGATCACCTGACGGAGTCGCATAGTGGTATTCTTTCCTGTGTACAGTCCCTTGACCATGAGATCAACCTGTTTGGTGTCATGGTAAGTTTCCTGTGTCAGTGTAGTAATCACCGTTGTCTCTCTTCTCTCCTTTTGGCCGAAGCATTTCTACTACCTTGATGGAACAGAAAGAGCAGGAACTACCGGAGTCCAGCAAGGCACATGTCATCAGCAGCTGTTACTATCACTTAAACAATGGGGGGGGGGGGGGCACCTCGCTCCTTACAGCTTCCACCTGTGCTGTCGTTAAGCCCTCCTTCTTTGGCAGTCCCATACAGTGGGTAATGTACCTTTTCACCTTT
>NC_051418.1:13834530-13834703 GCF_015228065.2 Penaeus monodon | reverse complement strand
CGTCGATGCTCGATGATTCTGATTCAGTGTCTGAGCAGCTGTCCTCATCACTTGTGGATTCTGATGTAGTGCATTTTCGTTGCCTTGATTTCCGTTTTTTTTTTTTTTATTGTCATTGTCGTCCTTATGGCTTTCCTTCCTTGCAAGGTTTCTCCAGAGTCCGTTTAATTCTT
>NC_051418.1:13833011-13833225 GCF_015228065.2 Penaeus monodon | reverse complement strand
CCTTTTAACTCCTTAATGAACACAACACTGTGGGCTTTTTAACTCCTTAATGAACACAACACTGTGGGCTTTTTAACTCCTTAATGAACACAACACTGTGGGCTTTTTAACTCCTTAATGAACACAACACTGTGGGCTTTTTAACTCCTTAATAAACACAACACTGGGCTTTTTAACTCCTTAATGAACACAAACACTGTGGGCTTTTAGATCA
>NC_051418.1:13829988-13830159 GCF_015228065.2 Penaeus monodon | reverse complement strand
TAATTTACCTGTCCTTCTCTCACCTTGCTCATGCATTAGACTCGTTCATACACCCTTAGGGGTTAGTTTACATATCCTCAACTCTTGACTATACTACCTTTTTTTCTCTCTCGTTTGTATGTCATATTCACTAAATGTATTTCAATATAACCCCGTAATATACTACCTAAC
>NC_051418.1:13826225-13828548 GCF_015228065.2 Penaeus monodon | reverse complement strand
ATTTCACCAAGTTTCTGTGCTAGTGTTCGTGCACTTTTATAAGATTCATTTATTGGTTTGTTCTACAAATGTTACTTCTACTAGGGCTATCGTGTTTCATATTAGAAACACATAGAGCATAATGTACTGTATTCGTTCATGCAACGAAAATATTGGTCGCATTTCACCAAACTTAACAACCGCGTCATGTTTGTAGCATTCCAGTGTCTTTACAGAGAACTCGCCTGTAACCTGCACCAAAGAAACCGTAAATCTGATATTCTCTTGGTTCGAACTATAGAATGTGTTGGTAAAATTTCTTACATTTACCTACTGATTCTAAATATTAACTGTTCCAACATTTCACTGGATTTCGATAAATGTTAAAAGGTTGTGATATGAAGGCGGTGTTACCTGAATGTTTAAGACTAATATTGGTGCTCAGATAATTCCAGGTTTACGGACGACCCGTGTTCTACAGACCTTGGAGTTTGTGTGGCCTACTCTGTTCTTTGTTTATCCCGACTAAATGGATTTCAAGTCTCTGGATATACTTGTGTGTGCTATAGTTTACACAATAGAAGATGGACCATTATAACCTAGATATTATGAGTAACGCACAAGCGAACTCACCTTACCTGTGTATGGCAGTCAGCTGAGTCCACGAAGTGGGACGAGAACTTTACTTTCGCTTAAATCCTGAGAAACAATGCACTCGCTCTTGGTTTTCGAATACACTCTTTATCTATGACTCACTAATGCGATCGCAGTATTTTCTCAGCCTTAATTCCCTTTGCAGCGCATAAATGAAACCATTGGTAGTGGAGATTTAAACGGTAAGCACAGCACTCACTCTGCCAGCGACAGGATCCAACTTCTCACTGACTGACCGCCATACATGCCATCTCTCGGCAACTATGGCAACTACTCCTGACCTCTCTTTTGACGAGCGTTTGCAGAGTTTGACATCAAATTATGTAGAATAACCCAGGAGGTGTTTGCAGTAACGCGAATTTCCTAATTTATGATGTTTCAATAATGTCTATTGTCAGAATGTGTAGCTATTGTAAATTAAATAACCATGAGCTTAAACATAAGCTTGAAAACAAACTTTGGGCAATAATTGTATTAGTAATAAAATCTGAGATGATATCAGTAACCATGCATAGGATAACAAACTAATTTCGTAAATTTTGTTAGGAAAATGCATGATTAAGTATGAATATTTCCAATGATATTATATAACTTTTAAAATATATAAGTTTACCTTTATGATTCATCTTCTTTGATTTTTTCGTCACACGCCAATTTTCTTTCTTATGCATTTTCAGGGGTGACCAAATAAAATGACATGGAACTCAGTAATTCTCATTTCATATATCAATGCCGCGAATATTTTAAAACAAATATCCTGAGTAGGTTTAGAGTAATTTAAAATACTGTCTATCTCGTAATCCACTTTTAAATTTTATGACTATATAAGTCTACACAACATGCATCTACGTGCGCGGGACCATGTTTACAGATTATACAGAAGTGTTGTTCAGATTACCACTATACAGTTTACGTTTAATAGGAATAATCAAGTAAATACACATTCACAGCTTTTGCTAAAGCGTCCATAGTTTGGTAAGCGTTTCCAAAAGAGCAAATCAAATATTTGTCAGGAAACCCTATCAATTGCGTTCAGTATCTTCTTTTTAATTTATAATATAGTAATAGCAACTTGAAGTCTTCGAACTTTAGAGCTGCTAAGAGAGAATAATAAACAACATCTTTACAAGAATTTCGGAAAATAGCCTGAGGAAACTAACAACACATAGAACAGCATTTCACCAGGTCAAGGTCTCACCGGAAGCCACACGGCCTAGTGACCTCACCTGACCTGCAAATACAAGAAACCCTCTGTCAGATGACCATGGACGCTAGATTTATGAATATGGTAAACGTGACCTCCAATTTCCTGTTGTTTCTTCAAGTGACTTAGCATGAAAATATTATAAACACATGTGGCTGGTCCTTTCAACAACAGATCCCGTTTCGCCTGATGAACCCCCGGTGAGAAGGAGAGCGTAAATGAGATATAGTCAGAGGCAGAAAAGACAAAAAAGTAATTCCCTAACTAATCAAAACAGCTTCTACACAAACGACAGGCGTTGCTACTGAAGATCGGGAAGATGGTAAAGCTGAGAGAGGTCACGAAAAAAATAAGAAAAATACAGTCACAACAACAACATAATGTAGTAACATTCATTGTTACTGCATTATGTTATTGTTGTGACTGTATTTTTTATAATAATACATACAAATACCATAAATATATATAAAGAACAACTAATCTTTC
>NC_051418.1:13820996-13821916 GCF_015228065.2 Penaeus monodon | reverse complement strand
CGTTTTAAACCACACCCGTGATGCGTCATTAGCGACCTCTGCAGTATGTAACTGAATTGTGACGTAGTTCAGGGCAGCCAATCAAGTTGTTATTACCACTTCAATGACCAATGGGATTATAGATTTGATATTGTCCGAATGAGGATGTTTTTACAAAGAAATGAAGATGAGACACTGAAATTACCCTGGCATAACTTATGAATTTAATGAACAAAATGAATACTGCAAGTCCTCAGAAATGATTTACTGGAAACGACTGACAGTCGCCATACTTAATACACTTTGTGAAAGTTACAGTTGGAATCCAGATGCTCGAACATATTCAGTCAACAACAACATTGTTTTTGAAAGGAGGCGCCTTTTGTTCTGCAAGAAACCGTAACTTTAACAGATAAACATGACCTGAAATTCATCTTCATCGTTACAATATGCAAAGTGGGATGTTAGTCCGTTATTCTTTTGATCGTCAAAAGGGTTGCGTTGGGGTTAGATATATGCAGTTTTAATTCAGTAGTTTCTCTTGATAGCCTTTTCTGAAGGTTTACAACTACATCATGTCTGCAAGTAGGTTGAATCTACAGGTTTTACGTTTTTTTTTTTTATAATTTCATGATCCCTGCTGGGTACCGTTCAAAAACACAAGTGCAATGTTGACAAGAATTTTCCAATTAAAATTTGGCTTCAATAATTCCATATAAATACAGCTTAGAAAGTTAGTCTTTATTAATAATCAATTGTTTCGGGCACTTTCTTGCCAGAACATAGCTGGCTCTCAAACACACTCATATAGGAAGATAAGAATCCAATACTTTAGATTAGTTGTATGAACTGTCCATGTCCATAACCATTACCCATTGTTGCTTGATCAATATGTATATGAAAAGAATGTTTCAGTTTCACAAAGTCATCCAATCTTGCAA
>NC_051418.1:13819866-13820806 GCF_015228065.2 Penaeus monodon | reverse complement strand
ACAACTCCCCGTGCTGCATTTGTCGCAACCCATTTTATTAATTTTTGCTTACGCAGATTATTTCAGGTATTGGTTACAGATGAATAGATGGAGTGTCTTATTCGGTCATTCTGACCACTGCAGGCATATCTTATCTTGTACTACATGGCTGTGGGAAAATGAAACTATAGCCATTTAGTAACAGTAAAATGTGATAACTTTTGGTAGCGTTTTCAGAGACAAAATGAGCGCACCAAGCGACACCGAGGCCTCCGCGCCCCGTGCTCTGGCAAAGGTATCCATCGCATATCTTTAAAATATAACTAGTACTTGTGCTTCCTTGTTTGGCATAAAATCGGTAAGGAGATCTGCAAGGCCCATTTAGCCAATACGTATGTAGTGCAGGTTAATTGGCCTTTGCCGGTCGCTAGTCAGATATTTTGCATAAATATCGTTCATTTGTCGAGATGCGATTGTAATTCCATAATACTCGTAAGGCATTTTCAATTATTTCTGCATTTTTGCCTATTTTGGTGCTTCCTAAATGAATCTGAAGTTAGAGCATGATTTATTGCCAGTTTAAAATCAGTTAAATGAACAAAGAATATTTGATCTATATTATTGGCTAAATAACTAAAAAACATGAACATGTAGAGATAAAAATAACGATACCATAATTTTCGACTTTTTAACATTATACGCAATTTTGAAAAAAAAATAATAATAATAAAATGGCAACGTACAGTATTTGCGATGGTAACTTAAGCAGGAACGTTATTACGTTTTGTGTTTAATTATGACAACATTCATATTTAATTTCGCGTTACACCGATGTCAAAAATGGCTAAGAAGACATATTACATCTGACATCAGAAATGAAAAACTACGAAAAGACCAGTCTAATCGACTCTAAAGTTTCGGAACTGATTCCCAAACTAAGTTTTATCAGTGCGAATGAGAG
>NC_051418.1:13819345-13819594 GCF_015228065.2 Penaeus monodon | reverse complement strand
GGTGACTCGTCTACTTAACTTGCTGACTGGCACACATTCGCACTGGTTATCGTAGATACCTGAGTAAGTAACGGCACACCGTTGGCTGCATAGCTTCACGAGTTTTGCCCAACGTGTTTAGATAAGTGATTGAGAATTGTTACCATTAAAAAATACATGGCGTTCGCTATCGGCTTACAGGGGACAACTAACAAATTCGTTTTTATTATAAATATTGTGCACATTCTGAGAGTGTGAAAAGTACTTAGC
>NC_051418.1:13817112-13819001 GCF_015228065.2 Penaeus monodon | reverse complement strand
TGTTCGATATCCTCTAAACGAGGAGAGAGTGGAAGGAATTTCTGAATAAAACAACTTAGAGATAAACAGAGAAGCCTTCGTGGGAAGATTTAAACTGAATGATGATAAATTTCATTGGCCCAGACGCTAAACTGTCTGGCAAAAGCTGAAGTAATATTCTTAATGCAAGGTGTAATTTCAAAATATGAAAAGAATGCCAACTGTGTGGATGAGGTGAATTTCTTTGTGGAACTAAGACCACACTTCATATAAGCATGTTTGCGAGTAATGTGAAGACCTGCTGTTAACGATCCATGTAGCATAAACATTTAAACTTGTACAGGCGTTACTACGGTTTAAATCAAAATGAAAACTGTGATATTTGTAAGTGGCATTCACCCAGCTGTAACAATTTAATTACACCTCTCAAGGCCAAGGGTCCTGGCTTTAACAGTCTACTGTTCTGTCTGACAAAGTGTACATGGACAGACACTACCGAACACATGCTACAAGGCAGATGTGATAAAAACAAAATTTTACCATCGAGAGGCCACTGAAGGAATCTTCCACCTGCTATGACATGACACTATTGTTAACAACATATTTACCGAGCCAAGGTACGGAAACAATTTTTTTTTTCATGAGTGGAAACGCAAAGGAAAAGTAATTTTAATATTTGGCAAGCAAAAAGAAATTTTATCTGTAAATGACAACTATGATACAAGCTTCAAACTCTGCCCGTGTATTAATCGTATGTGCATCGTAAGTGCAGACGAGGCAAAATGGGCGCTCGAGAATGCTATGATGACAGACGTTTTAGATATTTACGCCATTATCCAACTTTTTTATTTTATGAACGTACCCGCAGCCTTTATTTTGTGCAAATCTTCTATGGTAATCCATTATATCTAATACTAAGTCATTACAACTAATGCGGATTTTGGATATTTTTCTTTTAGAAATGAGTTAAATCATTAACGATTAGAAAGAGACAGTATCTAAAATATATGTGCACTCAAGTGCATAATAATCACTTGGCAAATCTGGAATTACATCACAAAATAAGTAGATTGCACATGAGACCTTCCTGTATGAGAAGTTGGCCACTCCAAAGACGAGGAGCACCAATCTGATGCCAGATCTGCCAAGCGGTTCGTGAAGGGAAACGGTTTCCGCTATTTCACATCATCCCTAAAAACGTTCATGTTCCTTAACAGAAGGATCTCGGCATTACAGGGACCCTCAGAGAAGTTTTCAATTTATCCAATTTGCTCATTCATGCAGTTTACAGAAAGTGATTTACTGCTCACATACATACAATAACCTGCATTAGAAACACAGCTGTTAAGTCTTCTGCTTAAAAATACCTTTAATATAAGTAGATATGCTTATATATTTTTGTGATGAAAAGAGGAATGAATTATGGCAAGTTCCAGAGCTTCTTTATTTTTCGCTATTGGGAATAGATTTCGTCGACTGATTATCTTTATATACAGTATAAGAAAACCGTTTGTGTACTCTCCGAATGTTCTATGGTTAAAACTGAACATTCGTATGATCCTAATTCCAATGGACACTTTTATGATTGCACTGGGACCCTGACCGATATTCACGAAAGGTCATGGAATTTTCATTGACTTTGCGATTGCCCTACAACAGTTTCGACTCCAAGATTGCCTTAGTATTCGTCCATGATTCGGTTTATGATTGTCCTCCGTGATTTCTTCTATAACTTGCACTGATGCTACATTTTAAAGTTATTGTTATTGTTAACTTATAAGTAACATTCATATCGTAATGTTCCGTATGAATATTTTAACAGTTAAAATGTACATTGCTTTGAATTTCTCCTATATTATTACACCTTTAATATATTTTATAAGTAAACGTGGCAACCTCTACATTTCTTG
>NC_051418.1:13815068-13817076 GCF_015228065.2 Penaeus monodon | reverse complement strand
TCTTGTCATTGTGTCATCTGTGAAGGCACGCGGTACCGTGTGTATGTCTTGAATAGAATGTTGCAATAAATATGGAGGAAACGGTTCAATTAAAGTTAGACATTACTGATGCATCCACATCCACAAATGTATAACTGCATTTTAGAAAGAATATTTTAAAAACATACCTTATAAGGTGTCAAAGACATTTTCGTGTGGCATTAGATACAAAGCTGCTTAACCAAAGATTTTTTTATCTAATAAATTTCGGTTCTTGTGACTTTTTCGTGGATACCAGTCCTTATCCCTTTAACCCTTTTCATCCGAACTAAAAGGCAGTAGGCCAATATCCTTTGTGCAATTATCAGAAAATAGAATCCCCCCGCCTCCGCCACTCTCCTCCCCTTGATGGAGGAAATTCTTGGCTTTTGATTATACATGGGGAGTTAACGAATCAGGATCTTGTGTAAGTGTGAAAAAGGAAGCATTTCGAGGCCAGTGTAGTAGCATCCCTCTCAGGTCCCGGTTGGAAGAGGTGCTTCTGGCTGCAGGGAGGCAGGGCAACCCTTTCCCAACGGCTCACTTCAACCTCTTCCTGGCGTTCATTTACGTCCACTAATTGGCAATCAGACCAAACCGTTTGAATGATCTCATCTAGGGGGGCAGAAGTAATGGTTCTGTTATGTTAGGTGCTTCCTGTGATCGCACGCACCTGCATCTGAGAAGTTACCTGATGCAATCAGTACAGCAACATGAAAGTACTTTTTTACAGAATACACACGTCTGATTGCCCAAAGTGCCATCTCCTTTCCCAGGTCATTTTTCCTCATAAGTTTATTACTGAAGTTTCTACAGGTATGCTTTGCTATACAAGAAGGAACCACAAGTCCCCAAAGTTTGCATCTGAAGCATTGCGGGGACAGAGAAGATACAGTTGGGGCCAGCACCTTCACTGAATCGGTCCCTAATCACATGTTGGCTAGGATGTAGTAGGCGATCCTGCTTCATGACCTGGATAGATTTGCGAACACAGGGTCGATCGATGTCTAGAAGTTCTTAAAAGGACCCTTTACTGAAACTCGCACGCGAAGTGTCCGGAAGACTGCTTATCCTGCATTTCATTCAGAGAAATTCCTGCTGCAAGCTTCGTTCCAAGGCAAAAGCTAATCGCCTGCAATCAGCTTTACCGGAGGACGGAGGTTTCCGTGAGGCCGCCTCATTCTGCGCTCGCCGTTTATCTGCTCACTTTCTGCTCAGTCTGTATGTCTCCGTTCACCGCCAGCATGAAGATAATTTGCATTGTTAACAGTGGCAGACAAAACAAGTGTGTTGAAATTATTAAAATTGATCTATTTGTTATTACCCTTATAATATACTGTAAGTAAATTTAATATCCTTTCTTTTTACTTGTTTACCTCTCATTAACGTGTTACTCATATACAGTTATTTCTTCTACACGACGCCAGAGAGAATGTGGAGATAAAAATTGAGGAGTTTTTGTGGGGAGTGCGACGTGGCAACGCAGCATTTAACGACGGTAACACGGCAGGACGCAACAACGAAAACACTGAAATATTCACACTGCCACATATGTGTCCTGGAATTATCATACTGAACATGTTACGCAAACGATGCAGTATGAATTATACGAAAGTATCTACAACAAAAGACCAAAGAAAAGGAAAGGAAGGACACGAGCGACTTGAATGATTATGGGGAGTGGGCAGGGGAAAGCAGGGGACTACGGCGTGGAGGGGAAGGAAATTTTCAGATAAGGAGGAGGATACATGAATTAACAAAAGATTAACAGAATATGACAGCACGGAGTCGTGTGCCCGGCGCTTAAAATAGTTACACCAAGAATGGCGAAATACGGGCCACGACTGTGATGATACCAATGTCTATTAAAGGAGACTGAACATACAAGCAATTCTATGATATTTTTCAAGAAATCCTTAACAAATACAACCATGTATCATTGGTAAAATAATCGAGAGATATTTCCGTATGTGCGTTATGAGTCTGTTAA
>NC_051418.1:13812757-13814984 GCF_015228065.2 Penaeus monodon | reverse complement strand
GCCCCAGGTGATACTGATAACATAAAAACGGATAATATGCCAAAAAGTTAAAACTACATGATCAATAATACAACTGATAAGGACACCACCAATACCAGTAAAATGATAATCGTATTAATATAAATAACAACAATAATACATTATCTATTATCCCATGAACACTAATAATGCTACATCTAAAATAGATCTTACCAAGAATATTAACACAACAAAAGATTACAATTTCACCGTCTTTCATTATGAGAATAACAATAATAATCTCAATAATAATGAGAGTAACAAAAAATACAGAATTATTACTGGTATTATTAAATATTCATATATTAACAACCAAAATTATTTAAATCATCAGGACCATTTATTGTTTTAAAGATAGTAATAGCAATAGCCATTAACTTCAAAAACCCACTAAATACATGATAGGTTAATTCTATAATAGGATTTTCAGCTACTGTGACTATAGGTCGATTGTCATTCAAAAGGAATGAGATCAAATACCACAGCCATAAAGCACAAACCTCCGTCAAAACTCTGTATCACAAAAAAGAGTAGCCTTATGAAATCGGACGCTGTTTTGCATTGCACCAAACTCTTATCAGTTGGTCTATGTTACCACGAAAAAATGAATAATTTCCTACCGGCAGCAGACTCGCTTCTATTGGCTACGGTGACGAATCTTTGAATTTCGTCCTGGATCCGCATCGTTGCCAAAATGCAATCCAAAAATCCCTGGCCGCGGGGAACATCTTAAGGTTACTTCTTCCGCAAAAAACCGACTGAGAAACCGCCAAAAATATTATCTCATTTTCAGGAATAATAATGAACATATTGACAAGATGTTGAAGCTTAAAGGAAAATGAATGAAGAGAAAGGAAAAGGGAACATTGATAAAAATCATCATTAAGTAAGAGGAGGAATTAACACTAACGACAAATATCATAAAGTGTACGACTAAGTGTAGAATATTGTGTGCAGGAAATAATTTTCTTTAGGCGACGTTCTGCCCCGCCCCCTCTAACGCCATGAAGTACTCACCATGGGTGAGGATCGTGGCGACGACCTCGCAGAACTGAGGGAAGGTGATCGCATCGCCGCTGACCCCAAGGCTGGATACCGCCGCGGTCACACTCTGCCGGGATGGAAAGGACAAGTCAGGTCTGGGGTTCGGAGAGCAATAACAAACTCACAGCGGGAAGGAATGCAAAGAACTCCAAAGACTCCAACACTCATTTTCATGTGATGTTCACATTTTGTCACTATCCTTTTTTGGCAAACCTAGTCACTCATTTCTTGAGTCTCTCTATCGCCATATGAGACCACATGTAGTTATGAGAAAAAATATCTTTATGTAATTACATGTGAAGCAAATAACTTTAACAGGGGAGTCAGCTAATGAGAGCGTACATAACGTAGCCGACGCTGATGACGCCAAGGAGAGAAGGTGAAAGTGGCGAGGGAGACTACGGGAGGATGATGAAGCACACACATGTAAAAACTATCTGCTATCTGCGTTCTCTTCTCCATCACTAGCTGGGGAGGGAAGTTTCTCTGTTACTAATCTCGGGCATCTCTCGATTTGCCTCGCATCTACTGAACGTGTGATGTGCACTTCCGTTATTTCTCTCTCTTGAGACTTTCAGAAATCCTGTGAACATCGTATCCTCTTTTATTCAATGGTTTTGTCGGACCATTGAATCCAGATACAAAATTAAGAAATCCTTAACAAATACAACCATGTCATCATTGGTAAAATAATCGAGAGATATTATCAACTGATATGATGAGTATTCTAAAATAGTCTGAAGACTGCGCTTTATGTATGTGTGACATCCACACAGGATGAACACAAAGGGACGTAAACATCGGCGATGTTATGTTATTAAAAGTTGGAAACGAGGTGTCAAGACTGGGAGGGTGTCTTGAAGAAACAAGTAGCAGTTCAGCCACGAAAAAAGACGTCAGCAAATGGTATCAACGAGGAACACTGACGATTTATGTTTGTCTAACGAGATAACTTTCCAAAATATTTATGTCGTTTCTATATTACCATCTATATGACACAAGCTCTTATGAAGATAATTACAATCTAAATTCATCATCTTAGAAACGACAGAACGGCCGGGCTGTCTAACTAGATCACGGAGTGTCCAACCAAATCCTGTGCTGCTACGCCTCCAGCTTCTGACCTTATTCATATCTATATCTTATCGAAACATCCGCCCCTGGA
>NC_051418.1:13810711-13811494 GCF_015228065.2 Penaeus monodon | reverse complement strand
CTTGGTAAACAATGCTTCTTTTTTCAAAATAAAATGAGATTCTGCATTCGACTGTACTGGAACCTTATGGTCTTTCACGAACAAGTTTACCTTTTTTAAAAATTATCTAGGTAGCGTTTAGTGTGTCAATTACTTACATGGGTATAGCTGCCATCATCCGAATGAGGGATCGGAACCCATGTACGTGCGAGACAGTAGAGGGCGTCTGAGTGTTGTTTAAGTGTATAAGCGAGTGTCAGTCTGTGTGTAAAGGTGAAGTTAAACCCACGCAGGACTGACCGAGCGGCGTGGTAAGTTTCAAGCTGTCCTTCATTTAAGATGCGTTATCTAATTATGATTAGAAGTTGTTTTCAAAGCCAATTTTCGTAGATATATATTTCTAAACCTCTTATATTCAGTATTCCTTAAGTTCAACAAGACCTATATGTTAGTGTAGAAATACTTATTGAATTATTAAAGTTAAATCATAAAATGTCCAAGTCCAAGCTTCATGATGATGTTTGTTATTCATGTTTGTATTTTTGCATCCATATCCTTCCACTGATTCTTTAGATTATCCACTTAAAAAGATTGGTCCATCTAAAAGAAACGGCAAAAGAAAGCCATTATATTTATTAAGTTCCGATAAACGAAATGTCTCCCCCGTTATATATGAAATCATTCTTTGGTCTGGCCATGTTTCCTCCACGGCCACGGACCATGAAACACCTAAAAGACATCAAAACCGATTCTTAAAAATGAAAAATAAATGAGCAGCGCTCAAAATGAGAGAGCAGCGCCATT
>NC_051418.1:13807219-13809315 GCF_015228065.2 Penaeus monodon | reverse complement strand
TAGGATGTTCCGCCGGGCTCCCGGGCTATTTGTGTTCTTTCCCCGGAGTGGCAGCCTTGGTCATTCCGAGGGTGTTTCCCTTTCGTCAAGGGGATGGTTCTCATTTTCTTAGTCACAAGCGTTTGTGACGTGCGTTAGGAAAAAATTGTAAGGCATGGTGTGAGTTAGCTCCCTGCCTTTTATTTCCGTGTTGTTAAGATGAGGAAGAGGACAAAAACGTAGAACTACGCAGAGGATATCTAGTCTTGATCACCTTTCACGCCGGAGGTAAAAATCATCAGCTCAGTGCGATTATCACGATTATCGCTTTACGATAGCAATGTGTACTATTTTGCTTCGAGCGTCTGTGTCTGCGATTTTCGACGAGACATCTTTTTTGCGTCACGTGGCGGCATGTCCCATGCAGGCAGTTGCGAGAAAATGGCTTTGAGCAAGTTGAGCAGAAGGTTGTTAATTAAATGTCTACTAAAAATGGGTGATGAACAGGGGGAAAAGGCTAAAAAAAAAAAGAAACATTTTATGTTTGAATTGAGGAATGCAGAGCGATTATTTCAGAAAGTGAAAGAAATTGACCCTCCACAAGGATCTCATCCTGTTCATCGGAAAACCTGGGAACAAAATGATCGTTTGCGATTGCGATTATATTCACTCCCATCGTGCGACCATTCGGACCCAACGATGATCGTTAGCGACTCTAAAAAATTGTGCGCTAGGCAATTGTTTGACGACCATCGTTGAACCATGAACGTTCATCATTAACCATCGTGTTCCTAGCAACCCAAGGCCACATCGATCCAAATATCCATCCACACAACCGGTAAGCCAAGAATCTCGAAGTTCATCATTCTCCATTCAAATTCCAGACCAAAACGAATGGATCTCACGTTTTATCGCGAAAAGACCTGGCAATCTTACAAAATTAAGAACATTTGCCTTTCAGCTCTATATTTTGCGTGCAGTGCCAATAATCGCAGTCAGGAAAAAAATAAGGTGCAATAGACTAAGTGTAACAATTACTCAGTATTTAAACTAATCTTACGAAATAAAGGGTAAACGTTTCGGAGTTATCCAACATTTATTCTTAGCAGCATTGTATTATCGACGGTTGATGTCAGTATATCACTTACAAGAGAATAAAAAAATGCGAAAGGAAAAATAGTGACTGTCATCAAATAAATGTTCTCAAAACTCAAAGGAAGGATTATAGGCTGAGTGGATGTGTTGTTAAATACTTTCATAACCGGACAGCTGGTAGTTCCGGTGCTGGTTTTATGAAACCATAAAGCACTCAGATATTTTAATAAATTCTGGTATCATTTCTAATGAACGCTGCAAGTGGCAACCATATTTCCATACAAAGAGTTATTCGCCAGCTTCTCCCTCCGTCTCGCCATACCCTCCTGTTTCTCCCGCGGCGCCCACATGCTGCCAGGAAGGGCCGGAGTCCCTTGCCTGCCGCCAAGGTTATCTCGGCCAACCATCATCCTCACACCGGTCTTGGATTACCGCTGTCGGGCTTCGTTTCTCCTAATGACTCAACTTGTATCGCCTTTCTTTATGAGTGACATTTTCTCTGCTTGTTTTCACCGCTGTATAATCACCGGTTTCTCCGCACTCATGTTTTATAAACATATTCTGTCACTTGCAAACGTCGTCTTCCTGTCTCTGAAGCTCACTTTCAGCACCATATTCAATTTTTACTAATAACCTCTGGAGCAGGGCCTGTTCACATTCATCTGCATAATGGAAACAGTTTGCTTTTATTACATCCGCAGCCTAAGGTGAATAACGGCGCGCGTGTGCCTTATGTGTATTCACACCTCCCCCCTCTCTCTCTTGCAGCCGACAGAATCACATGTGCGCATAAGATGATGCGGAGAGTCGTAACGGTCTACTGCATTTACTTAAACCACACAGCAGGGCACAGCTATTAGCTTAGTGACGTTCATGCAATATAGGCGCTGGGTCCACGGGAGCGTACTTTCACGTGACAACTAGCCCGCCGAAGGCTGCGGACGCGGAACTCTTGGCAAAATTTGGTCCTTCTTCACATATGGCATCGGGATTCAACATTCATGCCACACAAACGTATAAAT
>NC_051418.1:13806469-13806567 GCF_015228065.2 Penaeus monodon | reverse complement strand
GAACTTGCTCGCGCGCGCGCGCGTGTTACATGAAGCAAATGGAGCAGTAGAACCTATTTAGACTATATAGATATATAGACTTTGCGCGCGCGTCTGTA
>NC_051418.1:13805057-13806373 GCF_015228065.2 Penaeus monodon | reverse complement strand
CATGAAGCAAATGGAGCAGAAGTAGAACCTAGGTAACGGAGTAGTTCAATATTCTTCCACCAATTCGTAAGTTAAAGGCGAGAGTGAAAAAGCTGGACGAGCATAAATTGCAAACGGAAAAATGAGCAGTAAAAGATTTTAATACATGGATGCGATAAAAAAATCATGCATATATGATCAAAGATAATGTATGTTTGCGAAACGTGGAACAGGAAAGAAGAAATGGAGATTTGATAGTTTAAGCCGTCGCACGTTTAAAGAATGCTCCAGTAGACTTATCCGAATGGAAATTGCGAGGCTTAAAACAGAGAGGGGGAAAACGGAATTAAAGTACAAGAAAGGAAGTGCTCAGCATATTAGATAATATTTTAATTAATAAAGACAGGCAATGGAGGAGACAGGCAGAAAAATTAAAGACTGGTTGCAACTGAATAGGTATTGCGATGATTCACAGCTAATCACTCCTCAGAGAGGTCTATTATTGCATTCCTCTTGCAATTTAATCACATCAAAACCCAGCTGAAGACTAATACATGTCATCGTTCGCTTTTCATCTGACGACGCCAGTGGCTGTCTTCCTTTTTCACACTGCAACTCAGATTTTACGCAAGATATGATTGTTGGTTCACTAAGTTTGCAAGAAATATGTTCGGCTGCTATACTTACACGCAAAAGTCTCACTATATGCAAAATGAATGAATTATCTGCCCGATGCCAACAATGGCAAAACTGTGAAACCTATTATTCTAACGGTGATATCCCAGGGTTGCGAAAACAATGCTAATTCATTCCTTCCTCATTACCACTCGACTTCCTCTCCCCACGCTGACCCAGCCTCCGTTTTCTCCCCTCCACTTGGGAAAAGTTACACTCAGACCCCACAAGTAATTATTAAATGTATCATGCAATCAATGTAGCGTTTCCTATAAAGAGGTTCCCGAAAACATGAAGTATCGATTCAGTAAAACTCAGTATAAGTTCCTCTTAGAATAAAATAAAAACTATCTTACTATTCGGAAACTAAACGAACATTAACAAGTACTCAAAACGCACGGGCGCCAAATAACGGTGTAATGCAATTCTGCCTCCCCTCAGGGCAAGTTCCCGAGACTAATAAGGCCGAGAATGGCAGTCGTTGTTTTCCAGGTTCAGAGGTCGGCTTATTAAAAGGTAACACGCGCTATGCCAATCAAAGGGAAGAGGTGGAGGACGCCCGACAGTTCCTCTGACTGGCGATGATTATTGCGGAGAACGTAACGGGAACACGGCCATGGAGAGAGCTGATGATGATAGATGCAAGCCCACTGCCATACACT
>NC_051418.1:13804057-13804786 GCF_015228065.2 Penaeus monodon | reverse complement strand
TCATGTAAACAACTATTTCTCCATCATCAAGAGGCGGAAATTACGCAACTCCTCCACGCGTTTTTCCCCGTCATAGTCTTTTCGAGAAATCGTGAGAGAAGTGTTTGTTTGCTTGTACCTTTGTCTCCCAGGTCGCGGATGACATTCACAATATGGGAAACAACGGGTGCATTGTATGCATGAAGGAGAAAATGTATCCATCGTGACGTGAAGGAAATGCATACATATGGACACAAATGCAACTTCGACAGCCACCTCACCCAGGCTCTACTTGAAACACCCTCTCTAATTGCCACAAGGCAGATGTTGCGGCGCTATAGAATGAACTTATAATTAGCCATGAACAATATGGCCTCATCCCGGCTGAGGGACCGTGACCACCACTTTCTACACAAACACGCGGATGACAAAGGCGGCCCATTTCATGCTCTCTATGTTCTGCTCATTTTGCCTCCGACTTGCGTTCTGCTGCCATGGTAAGAACATGAAAGAAGAGGCATGACATTAGTCTTGTCTTTTTCCGTGTTTTTTATCTGTATTCATAAAACTGTGTTGCGTCTGCAGCGGAATTGCCAGTTTTAGTAATAGTAACGCTGAAGTTTAAATGAAATTTACTTCATTGTGTCAGGCTTTTTACCATACAGGTGTCATCTGCCCTACTTACATCACCATTTCTTCTTGTCAGCTTTTATTACGTGCCTCTTCACTTTACTCTCCCTCCCCCCCTCC
>NC_051418.1:13803856-13803974 GCF_015228065.2 Penaeus monodon | reverse complement strand
ATACTCTTGATTGCCCTTACGATCTCACCATCTCTATTCTCTATTTATCTATCAGCGGGAAAACAGGAAAATTGGCGCTAAAGATGAGGTAAGCCCACAACTGTGTTGAAGCTAAGAA
>NC_051418.1:13802133-13803533 GCF_015228065.2 Penaeus monodon | reverse complement strand
CACTTCGTAAAAAAAAACATTACGCTATGCAAAACTACTATGGCATCCCAGAATATTGACATGAATCGTATAGATGTCTACAACTCGTTATGTACAGTGATGGAGCAAAGTACAGGACAGGGAGAATCTGTCGATCTAATTACACATAATTGATAGGCGGAAATGAGAGGAGACGTTCTTTCATAAGGTATATTCAGAGATCCAGCGTCATGACACAGTTTCAAACACTGTTCGAAACACAAGACCAGCTAGCATAATGCCACATAATAAGAGCTATGTGACGACGTGTATACTGGAAACTTGCGAACCGCTCTCAACACCTTACCATTCCATTCTCACACATGTCCAATGACCACGTAATCCTCTTTCGGCGGTAGATCAAATGTTTCACTTTACGGCTATTTTTAACTCTACAAGTATAATATAACTCGCCTCCTTCTCCTCAACCTCGCTGAAGCAACGATCTTAACGACATACTGTAGAACTTCCCAACTACGCCCGCCCCGAATGAAGCGAAGTGAGAGACTGCGTAGACTCTACGGCAAACCTAAATATTTCGCTCAGTATAAGAAAAAAATTATGTAAGATGTCAAAACACTGAGTGCATACAAGGTAATCTAGCTGTTACTGAAGCAAAGGTGTTTGGAAGTAAAATGTTTGATAAACATAATTTCCTGGTTTATGGCAAATAAATGCATGTATGAGAAAGGAAATTCTAAAGCGAATCCGGTGGAATAAAGCCATTTTTCCCTGAGTTGTAGAGAATTCAGGTAAATGGCAAGAATAAAATCTCAAGAGGCAACAACAGTACACCTGACGCTTTCAGGTCACCCAGCTCGCCTGACCTTGTAAGTGGATCAAGGTGATGATGAAGCCCAGGGGGTCATCTGCTCCATGACAGTCATACCCGTGACTATTCCGTTCTTTCTGGAGTCACACAAAGCTGTTATAAATATTTTCATTATGACATTTTTTAAATAAATTACATAACTACAACGTCAGTCATCTAAAATGATATAAATAGAAACTAATGAGACAAATAAGAAAAAAATATTGGGAATTCAAAATTATTAATATAAACCTTATATAAAATCTTTGCAAGTGGAACTCCAGGTATGGCCATTTCATGAGGCACGAAATAAGATACAGATCCGAAAAGTGTTTTGAGATGAGAGCGAGCAGCGTAGGAGAACAGGGGGGAGATGGGGAGCGAGGGCAATCTTCGTATCCCCCCGGAGTTTCCATGGAGACCAAGTAAACAAAAGCCTGACCCTTATACATGCCAGCGTGACACAAACGTCTTACTAGAAACCAGTAACTGATTATTGTCTTTTCGTCGCGGTACAACATCCACCTAGATAACGTTGGTATTGTGCTTCACTAAAATCTAAAATTGCCTA
>NC_051418.1:13801616-13801726 GCF_015228065.2 Penaeus monodon | reverse complement strand
GAAATGCTTTTCAATTTACATGGGAGCTGTTTAAAATTGTACATATTCTGTTATGTTCTTGTTCTAACTTCAAATCACCCTATTGTAGTACCTTATTTTTAATTAGGATT
>NC_051418.1:13796523-13801379 GCF_015228065.2 Penaeus monodon | reverse complement strand
GGTCTTTTGTATACTAAATGCAATGTTATCTATGTTTAAATAAGATATAGAAACAAGAAGAGAGAAAAAAATTTAAAGGGATAAAATTTTTATTTAATAAACTAGACACAATGTTATTTGAAATGTTGTTTGTAATTTTTGGGTTATATTTATTATAAAAGATTTGGTTTTCTTTATATTATTTAGTATTTATGTATTATTATAAAAATAAACAAACAAAAAATTTTATGAGTAAACAATTGTAATGTTACACATTATTTTTTGTTACGGGATTTTTTTAAATTTTTTAAATACTTAGTTTACATTCCCCGACAAAAAAAGGTTGGATACAAAAGTTAGGACTTTTTGTTTTTTAAACCCCTGGTTTGTATGGAAGGTAGATAGTTTTATCAATAAAAACCGGGAATTAGGACATTAATTTTAATTACTTATTAAATTTCTTGATTTTATGACCTCTTTTTAATTATATAATCTTCAAAAGTATTTTCCAATTTAATTTTTATATAATGGTCGGTATGGGCCCTTAATTAAATCATTAAATTTTATTTAAAAAAAAGAAGATATGAAATTATTTAGTAAAATATTTTTTTGTCAAGTATTAATTAGAAAGAAAAAAGTGAATTTTTTTAAATTTACATTAATTCATTAAACGAAATTATATTAATTTTACCAATTTTATTTGTAAATCCCCCATGAATTTGTAGATAAATAGCAAAGGTTAAAATATCGTAGAAAATTTAACTTAAATCTTAGATATTTTTTAAATATCCTCAATAATTATAATCCGAAATTTGAAGTTTAATTAATTTATTTTATTACAAAAATTAAAATTCAGTTTACAAAAATTCAATAAAGTTTAATATAAAGTTTTAAATTTTTAAATATTTATATATTTTAATTGGATAAAAATCAAAATATAGATTTATCTAAAATTTTGAAAATTGTTATTAATTATTTATTATCCTAATTAAAATTATATAAACTAATATTGAATTTTATTTTATTAATTATTTTAATAAGGTTATTAATTAAATTAAAAATTTCCCAAATAAAATTATTTGTAATTAAAATATATAAATTAATTGTATAAAAACTATTTTAATATTATATTATAAGTCTATAATAATATGATATTTAAAAATTGAGACATTAAATAAAATTGTATTAGAATTACTAGTTTAAGGGTAATTTTATTTTTAAACTTGAAATAATATTATATATATATATATATATAGGAATATATAAGTAAAATATTTAAATATAATATATAGTTATTATTAAAGTTTATAATAAAATATTAATTAATTTTATAAATTAATGATTTTTTAATAACATATTTTGAATTAATTAGTTATTATGTTTATATATAATTAGTTATATATTATATATTTAATAATATAGAAAAATTTAATTATAAATTATGTATAATATTTATCTAAATTAAAAATTAAAATTCTAAATAGGTTGTAATTATTAAAATATTTATAAAATATTTAAATTTTTAAAAATAAAAATTTATATATATTTAAAATTTATTAAATATGATTAACTTATATTAGAATATATTTATGTAAAAATTTTAAAATTATATATTTGATAATAATATATTTTTATCATTATTTAAATTAATTAAACTATATTTTAAATTAATACCATGTTTCTTTAGGGAAAAACAAAGGGTAACATTAGGTTTAGTTTCTAAATGAGGATACCCTATTTAGAGTCATAACACTAAAGAGGTATTCAAAAAGGCCAGGAATTTTTAAATTTAACAAAAAAAATTATATTTTAAACTTGTTATTAGTATAATAAAAAGATAATTTAACCTATATATATTATTTATAATTGTAAATTATTAAATTTTTATATAATATTAATAGTATATATCTATGTAATATATTAAAATTACAAAAACGTAGTTCATTAATAATAATTAAAGTACTAAAAAAAGCTCTTAAAATATAATTTATAAATATAAAATAACTATTATCTAAATCATTCTAGTATATATTATTATATATTTAATTAATTATTAATTTTTATATCCATAATATTAAATATTAATATAATATATAAATATTATAATATATAAAATATTCTATATAATAATCATTTTATAATTCTATAAATTATCATATATATTTACTATATATATATTCTCAAAGTATATATAATCTTTTATAATATGTATATCCTATCTATATATAAATCATTTCAATTATATAATATAATATACATATTTTATATCATTAACAATAATATACATATACTAATATATCTATAAATACATATAATATAATTAATATAAGTATATTACATATAACCAATATAAAAATATCTATATAATTAAATTCATAATAATATATTATAGAATATCTATAAAAATATATATATATATATAATATATATATTATATATAATATATATCAATATTATATTACAAATATATACTCTAAATATTAATATTATAATATATATTTATATAAATTTAATATATATCAATTATATATATACTGGTATATATATATATTTTATATATATCAAAGTTTATACATAGTTTTTACATATATCAAATATACAAATCATATGAATAAAATTTTTCACCAGTTTTCTTGCTAGTGTTCGTGCACTTTTATAGATTCATTTTTTGGGTTTGTTCATAAAAATGTTATTTACTAGGGTATCGTTTTTTCATATTAGAAACCTTTAGAGCATAATTTACTGTATTCGTTCATGCACGAAATTGGTGCATTTCACCAAATACCCCGCGTCATGTTTGTAGCATTCCAGTGTCTTTACAGAGAACTCACGTAACCTGCACCAAAGAAACCGTAATCTGATATTTTTTGGGTTCGAACTAAGAATGTGTTGTAAAATTTCTTACATTACCTATATTCTAAATTATGTTCCAACTTTTCACTGGATTTGAAAAATTTAAAGTTGTGTTTTAAAGGGTGTTACCTGAATTTTAAGACTATATTGGTGTCAATATTCAGGTTTAAGGAGGGACCGTGTTCTACAGCCCTTGGATTTGTGTGGCTTTGTTTTTGTTTATCCGACTAAATGGATTTCAAGTCTCTGGATATATTGGTGTGTCTATAGTTTACAAAATAGAAGATGGACATTTAACCTAGATATTATGAGTAACGCACAACGAACTCACCTTCCCTTTGGTATGCAGTAGTGAGTCCACGAAGGGGACGAGAACTTTACTTTCGCTTAAATCCTGAAAACAATGCACCGCTCTTGGTTTCGATACACCTTTATCATGATCACTATGCGATCACAGTTTTTTTCTCAGCCTTAATTCCCTTTGCAGCGCATAATGAAACCATTGGTAATGGAGATTTAAACGGTAAGCACAGCACTCACTCTGCCAGCGACAGGATCCAACTTCTCACTGACTGACCGCCATACATGCCATCTCTCGGCAACTATGGCAACTACTCCTGACCTCTCTTTTGACGAGCGTTTGCAGAGTTTGACATCAAATTATGTAGAATAACCCAGGAGGTGTTTGCAGTAACGCGAATTTCCTAATTTATGATGTTTCAATAATGTCTATTGTCAGAATGTGTAGCTATTGTAAATTAAATAACCATGAGCTTAAACATAAGCTTGAAAACCCAAAATTTGGGCAATAATTGTATAGTAATAAAATCTGAGATGATATCAGTAACATGCATAGGATAAAAAACTAATTTCGTAAATTTTGTTTGGAAATGCATGATTAAGTATGAATATTTCCAATGATATTATATAACTTTTAAAATATATAAGTTTACCTTTATGATTCATCTTCTTTGATTTTTCGTCCACGCCAATTTTCTTTCTTTTGCATTTTCAGGGTGACCAAAATAAAATACATGGAACTCAGTAATTTCATTTCATAATCAAAGCCGCGAATATTTTAAAACAAATATCCCGAGTAGGTTTAGAGGGAATTTAAAATACTGTCTATCTCGTTAAACCCCTTTTAAATTTTATGACTATATAAGTCTAACAACAGCATCTACGTGCGCGGGACCATGTTTACAGATTATACAGAAGTGTTGTTCAGATTACCACTATACAGTTTACGTTTAATAGGAATAATCAAGTAAATACACATTCACAGCTTTTGCTAAAGCGTCCATAGTTTGGTAAGCGTTTCCAAAAGAGCAAATCAAATATTTGTCAGGAAACCCTATCAATTGCGTTCAGTATCCCTTTTTTTTAATTTATAATAAGTAATAGCAACTTGAAGTCTTCGAACTTTAGAGCTGCTAAGAGAGAATAATAAACAACATCTTTACAAGAATTTCGGAAAATAGCCTGAGGAAACTAACAACACATAGAACAGCATTTCACCAGGTCAAGGTCTCACCGGAAGCCACACGGCCTAGTGACCTCACCTGACCTACAAATACAAGAAACCCTCTGTCAGATGACCATGGACGCTAAATTTATGAATATGGTAAACGTGACCTCCAATTTCCTGTTGTTTCTTCAAGTGACTTAGCATGAAATATTATAACACATGTGGCTGGTCCTTTCAACAACAGATCCCGTTTCGCCTGATGAACCCCCGGTGAGAAGGAGAGCGTAAATGAGATATAGTCAGAGGCAGAAAAGACAAAAAAGTAATTCCCTAACTAATCAAAACAGCTTCTACACAAACGACAGGCGTTGCTACTGAAGATCGGGAAGATGGTAAAGCTGAGAGAGGTCACGAAAAAAATAAGAAAAATACAGTCACAACAACAACATAATGTAGTAACATTCATTGTTACTGCATTATGTTATTGTTGTGACTGTATTTTTTATAATAATACATACAAATACCATAAATATATATAAAGAACAACTAATCTTTC
>NC_051418.1:13792254-13792443 GCF_015228065.2 Penaeus monodon | reverse complement strand
TTTTTAACAAAATTTTTTTAAAAAAAAAAAAATTTTTTATTAAAAAAAAATGCTTGGGGAAAAAAAATATTTTTTTAATTTTGGGTTAAACAAAAAAAAAATTTTTTTCTAAATAAAAATTTAAAAAGGTTTTTAAAAACCAAAAAAAACACCGGGGGTTTTTAAAAATTTGGGGAAAATTTAAAAATT
>NC_051418.1:13791457-13792042 GCF_015228065.2 Penaeus monodon | reverse complement strand
ACGGTTTTTTTTTTTTAAAAAAAACCAACCCCCCCCCGTTGGGGGTTTTCGTCCCCCTTTTGGGAAAACCCCCTTGCCAGTTTAAAAAAACCGGAAAATTTGGGAAAAGTTTTTTTTCCCGGGGGGAAACCCAAACCAAAATTTGGTTTTTTTTAAAACCCCCCTTTAAGGGCCAAAATTGGGGAATTTTTTTAGATTTTGATAATTTTTCCCGGGAATTTAGGAATTTTTTTTTTTTTCAAAGAAAAAAAAAGGTGAAAAACCAAAAATTGGGAAAATTTTAAACCCCCCGGGGAAAAAACTTAAAAAGGGAAATTTTTTTTTAAAAAGAACAAAAAAAGGAAAAACTTTTCCCCCGGTCCCCCCCCAGAAAAAATTTTTTTAAAAATGGGAAAAAAAAAAAAAAGGAAAGGGGGGGGCAGGGGCCCCCCCCCCCCCTTAAATTTTTTTTACCCTTTGGGGAAAAAAATTTTTCCCGGTTTGGGAATTTTTTCCCGATTTCTTCCCAAAAAAATAAATTTAGTCCAAAAACAAAAAAATTTTGGTTTTTTTTTTAAAGGAGGGGGGGGGGTTTTTTGTTTTGTG
>NC_051418.1:13791120-13791399 GCF_015228065.2 Penaeus monodon | reverse complement strand
CCCCCCTTTCCCTTCCTTTTTTAAAAAAAATGGGCCAAAAGGGGGGGGAAATTTTTTTTCCCCTTAAATTTTTCCCCCTTTTTTTCCGTCCCCAAAAAGGGTTTTTCCCTTTTTTGGGGTTTTTGAATTTTTTATTGGCCCCGTTTTTTTTTTAAAAAAACCAAAAAATTTTTTTTTTCCCCCCCTTTTAAAAGCCTTTTTTTTTTGAAAGGTTTTTTTTTTTTAAAAAAATTAAACAAGTTTTCCTGCAAAGTGGTTTTTTAAATTTTTTACAGGGGG
>NC_051418.1:13790572-13791068 GCF_015228065.2 Penaeus monodon | reverse complement strand
GGGTGGGGAAAACCCCTTTTTCCCCAAAAAGGGGCCAAAATGCCCAAATTTTTTTGGGCAAGGGAAAAGTTTTTTTCCAAAATTAAAAAAAAATTTGGGCCCCTTCCAAAAAAATTTTTCCCTTAAAAATTTTTCAGCTTAGGGGAAAAAAGGTTTTGTTCCCCCCTTTTTTTTAAAAAAAAATCCCCAAATTTTTTTTTTTCGGGGGGCCCCCCTTGCCCCGGGAAAAAATTTTGGGTTTTTTCTCTAAAAAAACCCCCTCCCCTATTAAGGGGAAAAGGGGAAAAAAAAAAAAATTCCCCAATTTTTTTTTTTTAAAAATTTTAGTTTTTTTTAAAAAAAACCCGTTTTTCCCCCCCCCTGTTTTCCCCCAAAAACCCCCTTTTTCCCCCTTTTTTGTTTTTTTTTGAATTTAATTTAAAGGGATAAAGAAAAAAAAAATTTTTTTTTCAGTTTTCCAAAAAAGGGGTTTCCCCAATTTCCCCCTCCTTGCAAA
>NC_051418.1:13790357-13790540 GCF_015228065.2 Penaeus monodon | reverse complement strand
GCACAAATTTCAAGGGGGTTTCGTGAAAAAATCCTTTTTTTTAATTTTTTTTTTCCCCACAATTTTTAAAAATGGAAAAATAAATTTGGGAATTTTTTGGACGGGGAAATTTTGGGTTTTTTAAAGGTTTCCCCCAAATTTTTTCTTCCCCCCCCCAATTTTAAAAGGGGAAAGGGGGGGGTT
>NC_051418.1:13789724-13790308 GCF_015228065.2 Penaeus monodon | reverse complement strand
CCCGGGGAAAAAAATTTTTGCCCCCCCGGACCCCCAAAAAACCCCCGTTTTCTGGGCATTTTTTTCGCAACCCCATTTTTTTAAAATTTTTGCTTTTCCAAAATTTTTTTCAGGTATTGGTTACAGGATGAATAGATGGGGGGTGTTTTTTTTTTCGGTATTCTGACCCCCCCTGCAAAAAGGCATAACTTATCTTGTATTTTCATGGGGGTGGGAAAAAAAGGAAACTATGCCATTTAGTAACAGAAAAAAAAGTTTTATAACTTTTGGGAGCGTTTTTTTTAAGACAAAATAAAACCCAAAACCCGGGCCTTTCCCCCGGCCCCGGGGGTTTTTGGCAAAGGTAAAACCACCCCATATCTTTAAAAAAAATTAACTAGACTTTGCTTTCCTTGTTTTTTTTGGCATAAAAAAAACGGTAAGGAGATTTTTTTCAAGGCCCATTTTTTGCCAATACGTAAAGTAGTGCAGGTTAATTGGGGCCTTTGCGGTCCCCCTAGTCAGTTTTTTTTGCAAAAAAAAATTTGTTTTTTTATTTTTTTTCGAGATTTTCATTGTAAAATTCATAAACCCCGTAAGGGGCA
>NC_051418.1:13789466-13789675 GCF_015228065.2 Penaeus monodon | reverse complement strand
GGGGGGTTCCTAAATGAATCTGAAAAATTAGAGAGGGATTTTGGGCCGTTTAAAATAGTTTTAAATTTAAAAAAAAAATATTTGATCTTATTTAAAATTTGGGCTAAATAAAATAAAAAAAAAAACCATGAAAATTTTTTTTGAGATAAAAAAAAAAAACGATACCATTTAATTTTTTAAAAATTTTTAAAAAATTATACCCCAATTTG
>NC_051418.1:13789255-13789440 GCF_015228065.2 Penaeus monodon | reverse complement strand
TGGCAACGTTTAAAAAGAAATTTGCCATGGGGTTTAAAAAATTAAAAAAAAACGGGTTTTTTTTTTTTTGTGGGTTTAAAAATTAAAAAAATTCATATTTTTAATTTCGCGTTACACCGAGGGGCCCCCCAAAAAAAAAAAGGGCCCTTTTAAAAAAGGGGGAATATTTAAAAATCTGACAACAG
>NC_051418.1:13788449-13789226 GCF_015228065.2 Penaeus monodon | reverse complement strand
GACCAGCTAACGACCTAAAAAATTTCGGAACTATTCCCCCAAAAAAAGGGCGAAAAGGAGAGGAGGAGCCAAGACAAAAAAAGGGAATCCCATAAAAAAACTTCCCATTACAAAAAGAAGGTTTTAAAAAATTGTTCCCTTTTTTCAATTAAAAAAAAAAAGGCCCAAAAAGTTCCCCCCGGGGTTGGTTTTTTTGAAATTATGGGGGTTAATGAATCGGTAATCCCCTTTTAAAAATGATGGCCTTTTTATCCCTCACGTGAAAAAAAAACAAGATTAGACCCCTAGCGCATCCAACTTGCCCAATTTTGCCACTTAATTCTTTTGGGGGACTCGTCTAAATTTAACTTGCTGAACTGGCCCCCCAAATGCCAAAATGGTTATCTAGAAAATAGTAAGGGAACGGCAAAAAAATTGGCTGCATAGCTTCACGAGTTTTTGCCCAAAACGTGTTTTAGATAAGTGATTGAAAGGGGAATTTTTAACCCATTTAAAAAAAAAAAATGGGGGGTTCGCTATCGGTTACAGGGGGGGGGAAATAACAAAATTCGTTTTTTTTTATAAATATTGTTTTCACATTCTGAGAGTGGGGAAAAGTACTTTTGCTTTGTAGATGAAAAATTGGTGATTTAAGAAAAAAAAATTACCCAAATTTTTTTTGCAAATAATTTTAGAAATGATACCGAGGGTTTTTTGGGGGCGATAAAACCAAGGTCCCCAAATTTATGTAAGCTTTCCAAAAAAAAATCGATGAGACCACTAAAAATGAGTATAAGG
>NC_051418.1:13788352-13788432 GCF_015228065.2 Penaeus monodon | reverse complement strand
GGAATTGACCATTATAGTTTTGGGGGTTACAAATAAAAAATGAAAAAAGGCTTTAAGAGAACACATTTTTTTAAATTTAC
>NC_051418.1:13787610-13788320 GCF_015228065.2 Penaeus monodon | reverse complement strand
TTTTTTTTAACAAAACTTTCCATTCCTATTTTTAAGTTTTATTTTTTACCTCAAAAGGCTAAAAAAAAAAACAAACGGTTTTTGCAGACCCCAAAAAAAAAAAATATGTTTTTTTTTGATTTCCTCTAAAAAGGGGGAAGGTGGAAGGAAATTTTTTGAATAAAAAAAAAAAAAACTTAGGATAAAAAGAGAAGCCTTTGTGGGAAGATTTTTTAAAACTAAGATGATAAATTTCATTTTGGCCCCCAACCCCCTAAAAAATGTCTGGCAAAAAACTGAAAATTTAAAAAAATTTTTTAATGCAAAGGTTTTAATTTCCCAAAAAAAAATGAAAAAAAAATGCCCAAAAATTTTGTGGATGAGGTGAATTTCTTTTTTTTGGGAACTAAGGGCCACAAATTCAAAAAAAGCATTTTTTTTTTCAGAAAAGTGGGAAAAAATGTGTTAACGATCCATTTTTGCCCTAAACTTTTAAACTTGTAAGGGGGTTTTTTTCTACGGTTTTTTTTAAAACAAAAAAAGAAAAAAATGTTTTTATTTTTGTAAGTGGCATTTTACCCAGCTTTTTAAAAAAAAAATTTAATTTCCCCCCCCCCTCAAGGCCCAAGGGGCCCCCGGCTTTAAAAAAAAAGCTTACTGTTTTCGGACAAAAAATTTTTTACTTTTGGGCAGACCCCTACCGAAAAAAAACCCTGCTACAAGGCAATTAT
>NC_051418.1:13785679-13787590 GCF_015228065.2 Penaeus monodon | reverse complement strand
TTTTTTTAAAACCAATCGAGGGGGCCACTGAAGGGGAAATCTTCCACCTGCTATGACATGACACTATTTTGGGTTAAAAAAAAAACAATTTAAAGAGCCAAGGTACGGAAAAAAAAATTTTTTTTTTTTTTAGAGGGGGAAAAAAAAAAAAGCAAAAAGGGGAAAAATAATTTTTTTAAAAAATTTGCCAAAAAAAAAAAATTTTTTATCTGTTTAAAACAATGGAACAAAAAAAAAAAAAACTCTGCCCCCCTGTATTAAACCATGGTCGTAAGTGCAGACAGGCAAAAGGGGCGCCGAAAGGGAAAAGCTATGGGGTGACAGACGTTTTTTTTGATATTTAGGGGCCATTATCCAACTTTTTTATTTTTTTTTGAACGTACCCGCAGCCCTTTTTTTTTTTTTGCAAATCTTTATGGGAAAAAATTTTCCTTATATCTAATACCTAAGGTCATTAAAAAAAAAATGCGGAAATTTTGGATATTTTTCTTTTAAAAGGGGGTTTTAAATCATTAACGATTAGAAAAAAAAAAAAGTACTAAAATTATTGCACTCAAATGCAAAAAAAAAAAACACTTTGGCAAATCTGGAATTTCTACAAAATAAGTAATTGCCAAGAGGGGGCCTTCCCGTATGAAAAAAGTGGGGGCCCCTCCAAAGAAAGAGGAAAAACAACCAATTTTTGATTCCAGATTTTTGCCAAAGCGGTTTTTGTGAAGGGGGAAAAGGTTTTCCGCTAAATTTTTTACATATCCCCAAAAAAAAAACTTTTTCATGTTCCCCTTAAAAAGAAGGAAAAATTTTTCGGCTTTTCAGGGGACCCCCAAAAGAAAAAAGTTTTCAATTTATCCCCAATTTTGTCATTTTCATGCCAAGGTTTAAAAAAAAGTGAAATTTTTTCTGCTCCCAATACATACAATAACCGCTTAAAAACACAGTGTTTTAAAAATCTTTTTGCTTAAAAAAAAAAACCTTTTTAAAATTTTGTAGATATGTTTTTATATTTTTTTTGGGTGAAAAAGGAAATGAATTTGGCAAGTTTTTAGAGCTTTTTTTTTATTTTTTCGCTATTTTGGGAAAAAAGATTTTTTTTGTTTTACTGATTATCTTTTTTTTAATAAATTAAAAAAACCGTTTGTGTACTCTCGAAAAAGTTCTATGGTTTTTTTAAAATGAACATTCGTTTGATCCTAATTTCCCAAAGGACCCCCTTTTTTTTAAAATTTTTCACGGGGGCCCCCGACCGTATTCCCCCCGGAAAGGTTCATGGAATTTTCATTTTACTTTGCGATTGCCCAAAAAAAAAAAGTTTCGACTCCAAAATTTTCCTTTTGTATTTGTCCCCCTGATTCGGTTTTTTTGATTGGGCCTTCCTTTATTTCTTTATAATTTTTAAAATGATGGGCCTAAAATTTTTTTTTAAAATTATTGTTTTTTGTTTTTAACTTATAAGTAAAAAATTTTATATCGTTAATGTTTTTTTTCCCTATTTTAATATTTTTTTTAAAAAAAGTTAAAATGTTAAAATTTCCCTTTTAATTTCCCTATATTTAATTTACACCTTTTTAAATATTTTTTTTAAGTAAAAAATGGCAAACCCCACAATTTTTTTTGTAAAGGAATAAGTCCCCAAATTCTAAGCTTTTTCCCCCGCCTCTTGTTCCCCCTTGTTCATCTGTGAAGGCACGGGGGGGTACCTGTGTATGTCTTGAAAAGAATGTTTTTCATAAAAAAATGGGGGGAAAAAAAAGGTTTTTTTAATTAAAAATTTTGAAAAAAAAAAAACCCGATTGGGGTACCCAATCCCCAAAAAAAGTATAAAAATTTTAAAAATTTTTGAAAGAAATTTTAAAAAACAACCCATAAAAAAAAACCTTTTAAAAAAAGGTTTAAACCAAAAAAAAAAAAGGG
>NC_051418.1:13785421-13785491 GCF_015228065.2 Penaeus monodon | reverse complement strand
AACGTATTATTTCTTGACCCTATTTTTTTTCCACTTCGTTTACATCCCCTCCCGCCTCGCCCCCTTATCA
>NC_051418.1:13783418-13783523 GCF_015228065.2 Penaeus monodon | reverse complement strand
TATATAGGGAAAACACCCCACGCACGCACACACGGACCGCCCACGCACACCACACTCACTGACTCCTCGTTCCACAGACACACCAAAAAACACCACACAAAAACT
>NC_051418.1:13782334-13782539 GCF_015228065.2 Penaeus monodon | reverse complement strand
GCACCGATATGCTCCTCCTATAGATCACTAGGAATGCATTCTTAAGACCAACAAGGACTGTGACGCCGCGCGGCATTGCAGATCACAATTAATCCGAGCAGAGCAGAGACTGGGGTCGAGCCGTCAAATTACTTGAGACGCAAATGCGGGACTTGCGCCGCACATTCCACGTCTGATTTTGATGCGGTCGTGCCAGTCGTTCTGA
>NC_051418.1:13781834-13782286 GCF_015228065.2 Penaeus monodon | reverse complement strand
AGACGCACCGCCCATTCAAATAGAATGGTGAGTGCTAGAATAGGGAATGTATCGCATTCGCTCGAAACCATGGAAATGAGGAGTAGCCCGAACATATGTAAATGAATAAGATATTAAGATAATATTTTCTATGACAACTAACGCACACACTCAACAGATATTGGACTATCTGTAGAAAGTACAAAATTTGTAGAGCACAACGACATAAGAGGAATATGATGTAGGGCAACGCCCTGCGGCTCCCCAGGCTCTCGCAGGGACCGCTCTGTACCAACCAAAATGGCCAAAGGGGCCGCCGCCAGCCCTCGCTTCCTCATCTGAGCCGCAGCCGAAAACGGACACCGCTGAGGCAGTGCAGCGGGAAGGACGTTACCAAGGGTCGGGAACAGAAAACACTACTTCACTTGCAAAGGGAATAAAAAATGCTTTCGGACTGGAAATTTAAACATCAT
>NC_051418.1:13780333-13781559 GCF_015228065.2 Penaeus monodon | reverse complement strand
TGGAGATTATATTCTCATTGTTCTCTTTCATCGCCATCATTATTATTGCCACTAATAATCATTACTGTCCTTTGTACTGTTAATATCATCCTTTCAGCAGCAGCATTCCCAAATAGTACAAGTAACGCTATCACTACTACTATTATAGCAGAAAAAACATGGCAGAATCGCCATACTGATCATATTGAACATTGCAGTCGCTTGCGAAACATTTTGTAAAGGCAAAAGCGAAGTGAAAGACGACCTATGGAGGATATTAACTCCAGAGCTAAATCGCTCAGTGCGACACACATAACTGCGAGTTGGGACAAGCTAGGCAGCGATTTTAGGGCGGGGTGTGGGTTAGTTGTCACCTGCATTTTACAGAACACGGGGAAGAGGGCAAAACAACTCAAACATAAAACCTGCACTTACGTATGCGGAGACAGGAAGAACTTACAAAGAGAACTGACATGCGGATCAAAACAAAAGAAGGTACGACTTTCTTGCACCAACATCTACTCTTGACATCTGACACCCTTGCTCCTCTGTTTCCTTTCCTATTTTCTCTTTGCAACCACGTGTCTAGCCTACTTGTGTCATCGCTGCATTTTCTTATCTTACAAGCACAAATGGATGGTACTTGATTTCAGTAATGAAAAAGTTATCGTGGCTCCTACATCGAATTATAAGATCCTGCTCTCCAACGCATGTCATATCGCAGTTTTGTCTCAAGAATCTGGTCCGTGAGCTTTGCCGACGACTACTGGTCAGTTGGTGAACTAACTATTGTTACGATATACATGCTTATGGGGATTGTGGTAACGTAGAAGCGTCGCTGTGGGTAATGACAACCATCATAGGAATGCATGCACTAAGCTGCATAGTGAAGGCGGCGACGATCCAGAAGTGACGCTCTGCTACTCTTACTGCTGCACAGGTGGACGCGAGAGCGGCCGTGGTGTCACAACAGCGGGTCTCAGGATGATGCCATATAACGCTTGGTCGAGAGACCGAAAGACTCACACACCGTCCCCTCGTAGCACAAGAGGAGGCCCTAGGGAAAATACATAGCGGCGGCCCGCAGACAAGTGCAGGCGGGCAGGAGGTTATGCGGGTAATGTGGTTGCAGGTAAGAGGACACTGCGATGGTCACATGTGGCTCCACCACAGCGGCATCGCGTCTCGATAAGGATCAAGTGATGGTCTGATATCATGGTTACGATCGGACACGCACACACAAAGGG
>NC_051418.1:13779552-13780144 GCF_015228065.2 Penaeus monodon | reverse complement strand
TCACAATTACAGCATCTGACGCTGTAGACTGGTCATTTCCCGGCTGTCACGTGGCTGTTCACTCATGTGTCCTCTTACTTGGGGAAACCACATACGAAAATAAGACTCGACACGTTCCTCGTGAAACATGAAACGCTTTAAATAATCTCCATCTTGCACGAGTCACATGCCTTGAGCAATGAATTGTCAAAAAACTGATCATCAGACTTGTGAGAAAATGTGTCATTACAGTGTTCTTCTTTTCTTCAAGAAGGGTTGTATCTTTGTTGACAGCGTTAAAACATTGGTTGATAATGATATCAACATCATATGCCCTCACCCATGTCTCTCATAAAGAGGATACAGCGCCGTCGTATGTGAGTAGTGTATTTATTCACGCACTGCACTCATGAATTGTGACAAATAAAGATTAGTAACTGCACAGGGAAACTGAAACACTTGACGCAGTCGCGTTGCCGTCGAGTCTACGCAGTGAAGTGCTGTTATAAGCATCAGAGAAGACAAGTGACACCATTTGAAAGGACGTGGGCGTCTCGTAACATCTGTCATCTACACACTACTAAACGGCGTTCTATTCAGGCGATGCTTCTCA
>NC_051418.1:13778708-13779457 GCF_015228065.2 Penaeus monodon | reverse complement strand
AACGTGTACCTCGACGAGATCGCACAGCAGTCACAGCAAGGAAATGTCATCCCTACAGTGGGTATAAATAGCGACAATAATTATTCAGAAGCATCGCTGCAACAAGAGCACATCGTACCTTGTCACAGCTGCCACCCTAATAGTGCATACTTATGTGCACGCATTATTGTGACTGTTGAATGCGAATTCCCTTTTTAATTAAGAAGCTACAGATGTGAGAGATATATCATATTTCATTAAGTCAAAAATGACATTTCCTAAACCAATAAACAAATAAATAAAACATAGAAAACAAATTGATTTAATGATCAGCTTGTCACGTCTTCCTGCTCTCCGCTACTCCAAATATGACGGGCTGTGAATTGGGTTAATTTTCACTGCCTCATTGTAACAGCTAACTACTATAAACTAGGGTGTCAAGAGACTTGTGGCTAAAGGCACACAAACACACACTCATTGGTTTGCTTGTATGCACCTTCATCTCTTCATCTCATTTTTGCTCTTTCATATCTAGTTTTGTATTTCATAAACTTCCATACACGCATGCGTTTGTCCTCGGTCGTGCGCGAGTGTGCGTTTCTGGTTTCGCGTGACAACGCGTGGTGCGTATGCGTCACAGTTCAAAGCCAGGCATCAATCTCCCGACACTTTCTTATGCGTTGTCGCCTGAGATGTTTTTCGTCGGTAAATAAAACTCCTTTATCTTTCAAATATTCGGAAACCTAACGATGGAAAACTTCCTAGTTAAA
>NC_051418.1:13778239-13778683 GCF_015228065.2 Penaeus monodon | reverse complement strand
GGGTTCACTCGACAGCCGGAATAAGGGCCTATCTTCAAATGTCTATTTACTTTCCCATTTTCGTTTTTCTTTTCCCTCAAGAAAACAAACGCAAGCGCAAGTAAAGAAAGGCCATCTTGGTTGTGATGAATGACGTGATTGGCGCCGCGACTGACGAGGGAGTTGCCATAAATACCGAAGGTCGGGTAACAGTTACTCTCCCTGAGGCACGTGGTCCGGTCCGGAAGGAGCGGCATCGCCTGAGCAGCAAGCCAGGGGGCAATGCAGCGCCGAGAGATAACGCACACGTTCGGCGTGAGCAGTGCAGCAGTGCGTGGCGCGGAGCTGCATGGCACCCAGCCGGAGATGCAAGAAGTGGGAGAAACGGAGAAATATAGAATGTTTATGTATACACAAAATGCGTGCGGGTGCAGGCAAGTATGAGTCTCCTTTCCGTTCCTGTTT
>NC_051418.1:13776341-13777214 GCF_015228065.2 Penaeus monodon | reverse complement strand
GCGAAGCGCACTGCAAAGGCCAATATAAATGACCGGCGGAATACAGGTCTCGCCGCTCATGTTTTCTTCAAACAGCCTCTGCTTCCAAGTACCTACTCATCGAAAGCTTGTTAATGTTGATATCTGAAACATTTTGCAACAATTTAATTAGCACAGCAATTCATAGGACGGGTGAGAGTACTCGTGCAGGTATATCTATGTAAAGCTTATATCAGACTGTTCTTGATCATGTTCAGCATCTTTCTGTGAACTAATGAAAGCGTAACGTGCTTGGCGGCTTCACGTCGCCATATCAGAGATGCGCCATTTTCTTTTTGTTGAAATGTGTTGAAGGTTGTCTGTAAAAACTATAGCATGGAATCATAAATCATCTTGAATACTGACTAATATTAGTCTATACAGATATCGTCCCTGTTTACTCTAGAATCATAAGTTTCTCTTGACAATATAATGCTCGATGATTCTTAACATTCCATGATCTTTCCATGGCGATTTTAATGCAGTTTCTCCATAAACAGTTTACACATCATGGGTATCGTTTGAAATACAGCGATAAAATACGGCTGTATTATCATTCATGTGTCATTTATCTTCCAAAAGCGTTTTAAATCACCGTAAAGCAGACTGTCGTAATGATAATAATAATGCTACAGAATCACCTTCTAGAATCTCTACAAAATACAATTCAAGTTTGTTTTTAACAATGCCTTTTGCAGTATACATTTCCATAGTGATGGAAATAGTAGAAAATGGTTTTGATTAAGAGTGATATCTACAAGTTAAAAAAAATGATGGAGCAAAGGACAACACAGCCAGTGTGCAGAATACCTGACGCTGCACAGGTCAACAACTCTCACAAGTTGACTTGGTAGC
>NC_051418.1:13775859-13776242 GCF_015228065.2 Penaeus monodon | reverse complement strand
GCTCTTGAAAAAATGGTGGGAACTGGGGCGAGCTTCCGCCATACACACCTCGCAGCCTAATTTCGCATTATACGGGTCCATTACAAAGCTCACACTACTGGGCAGTGGGGAAACAGCCATGATGATAAGAGAAGCGCCAACAGTGATGCAAAATGCACCTACTGTGATAAGGGAAGCACTTTAACAATAAGAAAACGTGACAACAGTGTTTGACTGTAATAATCATTAAACCTTTCCATGCTCTTTCTAACTTCACAGAGCTACGAGTATTAAGAGTGAACGAAATCAATGATAATGAAAAAAATCGTTTATCAAAGCCACGGTTCATCACGATTTACGGTATACATAGATATATACACGCATCCATACCCTTAAATGCACAC
>NC_051418.1:13775394-13775778 GCF_015228065.2 Penaeus monodon | reverse complement strand
CCAGAAAGAGAGGGGGGGGGGGTCGTAAAAATATTTATTCATGTACACACAGTATTTCAGCAATAACTACACAACCAAGGGCACACTCGCCCTCTGCCATGGCCTCGCAGAGGGCGCCATGGCACTGCCTGCGCGACGTGAGAGGTGTTGTGGTTCGTATCAGTCCGCCCCTTCCCGCCCCTTCTCTGGCGCTGATAACAGTCACGGCGTCACACCTGCACCAGGACCCGCACACTCAGTGCTTCATAACTGGCAATTAGTGGCATATCTATATAAATGAATCATGTATACAAACACGTCATAAAGAGTGTTTATCAGCATGCTTCTGTAATCTTGATTTCACAGAAAAACATTTACCTACCCGTAGTGTGTGTGTGTGTGCAA
>NC_051418.1:13772834-13774163 GCF_015228065.2 Penaeus monodon | reverse complement strand
ATCACCATGAACTGCCACGCTGAAACCATTTATTCATAAACATACAATAAGATTTTCATTATTCTTTAAATCATCATTGTCATCACAGGCGTTTTCAATTTTACCACTATTAGGTTGCTATTTGTATAGCAATTATTACCATTTTCATGTTGTTATATGGTTTCTTCACTTTCATATCATTGTTATTATTATCAATCCGTTTTTTTTATTCATTTTTTAAATGATTCTTGTAATACTACTTACGTTTTCTTCATTGTGACTCAGAATAGCACGAGAAAAATATTAATAACTAGGTTACGACCATACTGATGTCACACTGCACACGTGTCAGTGTGCATATATAGACTTCATGACAGTCGAGAACTGCGCTGCGGTCAGCGTGATACGAACGTGTATATCTTTTGTGCCTCATAATAAGCTAGTTATTTCTAGCAAGTTACTTCTAGCAAGTGAACCATCCATTATCATCTTTATACCCTATCAGCTTTATGTCCTTCCAGAGAGCTCCCTTGGGACTTGCGCTGTCCCACTGCCGCAGAGAACGCTAGAAGTCTTCGGGTGATTCTGAGGGCTTCCAGCTTTGTCTGCTGAAGCGGTTCAGCGCCTTCGTCGTGCGCGTCTTCTCAAGGGAGCTCTTTGGAAGGATATAAGGTTAACCTGTAATTATGCGACCAGACGGACCTCGTAGTCATGTTGTGCTGCACATGCAAGAGTCTGAATTCAATATAACGTTCCCTTTAAGGAGCTGAGATGGCGGCACAATTGTAATTGGTGTGACACTTCGCAATCACAACTTGTCTGAGTAAAATGCCTCTCCTCCATCTGGTCTTCTTCCCTATGACTCGCCCTTCGCCCGGTCCGCTGCCCTGCTTTACCCTCCTCATTTGTCTTGCGTGAGTGCTGCCTGTTGCAGCGTGCAATCGACCAATCAATCCCTCGCTGATGTCCCACTCTATACCGCAGTAAGAGACTTCCTTGGCCAGTGCGGAGGAGCGGCCAGGCCTCGCTGGAATCGCCGGGGTATAGAGATGCCACGGTATAGAGAATAATGCTTCCAGTATGATCACCCAAGCATATGATATCTCCCTTCACAAAAAGCTAAACTGCCACGGTCTCGGAGAGGGATTATTCGTAAATGAGAAAAAAACGTATCATGTGAAACACATTATAGTGCAAATAATATGTCTTATATGATATGATACACCCTGCTATATTTAAAACAAGAATCGGTTATCAAAACCAGGGCAAAAACTAGCTTGCCAGGCGATACGGCATTCGGTGAGTGGTCACTCCGCAGCGGCAACTCGCAGGCACTAAGGGGCGCCACTC
>NC_051418.1:13771853-13772385 GCF_015228065.2 Penaeus monodon | reverse complement strand
CCCATGGCGTTACTCTCCTTCTGCCGCACTGCCTCGCAAACAATGACGATCCTTACAAGTGCATCGACTAACGTCCGAACGCAAGGCAATTAGAATCTCAAACCAAGTCCTTGGCGAACTTAGTCTGGCCTCGCTCCCGCATCCCGTCGGCGTCCGCGTGGAGGTTTCTCGCCGTGGCACGGCGATTGGGTCTCTCTGCCTCCGAGGACCGAGTGCAGTCTGGACGAAAGGCACGGGCGCCGCCGAGCGTCTTTCGGTATTCGCCCGTTTTATCCGCCCAAGTTACATATTCTTAGTCTTTCCTTGAACAAGCGAGCGAATAAATATGGTTAACAAATATCATATATACTGAAAATGAAAACGAAAAAGAACACGTCGTTCTCATAGTAAAGGGCCATATGCTACTCATCGCCACTACTTATCTTCATGTTTTCCCAGTTTCGCTGCGACGTATGAGCAGATACAAGGGAAATATGAGGAATTACCTTCATCTCACAGAAACCGCAATTATTTAACGAAGTCATGGTAAAAC
>NC_051418.1:13771682-13771808 GCF_015228065.2 Penaeus monodon | reverse complement strand
ATAAAAATACCCCTTACGAGGCGAGTGAGCGTAGGAGCCTGCAGGTTTTCCTCATAGGATATTTCAGGGTGGCTGGAGCCAAGCGGGGTGCTTCTGTGAGTGCGCTTCGCCCGAAACGAGTCAGAC
>NC_051418.1:13771250-13771384 GCF_015228065.2 Penaeus monodon | reverse complement strand
CATAGCACATGGTTATCATATATCTACAGCATTTAATGTTTTTTCCTTCACTTTAAACTAAGTGAAAGTGTGGGAAGCAAACGCCTCTGTCCAGGCCGGGGATTTGGGCCTGACTTCTTGTCCTTCAATATATG
>NC_051418.1:13770927-13771098 GCF_015228065.2 Penaeus monodon | reverse complement strand
ACAAGGGCGCAAAACCCCCGAAAAAAGTGATGAGAGAGAGATACTCCCACCTTCCCGGACGCAATAATTTGATCCAATTTTCATGAAGTGTACGCTACTGTTCTCCTCCTGTATGGACGCGAGTAATGATTCATGGGCAGTCGGCTGCTCAAGTGATTAAAATGAAAGAAT
>NC_051418.1:13768957-13769091 GCF_015228065.2 Penaeus monodon | reverse complement strand
CGGATCCTGGGGTTGACCTGCCCAAGCATTGCGGTGGGGCTGTTTGTGAATGGGAGGATAAGCGGATCATGCACAGAGCCTCACGACGATCCTAAAAATCTTGCACCAGGCGGCAACACCATACGCCGTTCTTT
>NC_051418.1:13768795-13768862 GCF_015228065.2 Penaeus monodon | reverse complement strand
TATATATATATAAATAGAATTACGTGCATGCACCATGTGCATGCACGTCGCCAGAGCTCGTGTGTGA
>NC_051418.1:13767014-13767916 GCF_015228065.2 Penaeus monodon | reverse complement strand
GAACCTTATGTAGGAGTTTTCCCTGAAAGGTACACCCACACATGTACCAAGGTGAACTAGAACAACGGTTTTATTATTCACGGGTTTAACCTGAAAAGGCAAGTGGGCTGCAGAGCGCATGGCGCGAGCGCCACATTCCTTGTGTATTAATTTATCGGCTGTACGCTTCACAGCCCCTTGAGGAGGTGCCACTTTGTCCGTCAGTGCTAAACCTCCGAGGCGAAGTGCCAGCACTGCTTTAGACGTGAGTAAAAGTGAGGGGAGTTAAAGACTTTTCTAATCCGATCCAGTATCGAAGCTTTACCATTACTTGTACTCAATAATAGTCTAGTTTTATGTCTCTGAGAAGTGATTTTGTCGTAGCTGACCAAAAACACAGGCTAACATGGACCATGATGTCAGAATAAGCTTACGTTTTGCGAGGACCCGAAGTGTTCGCCAGCGAGCTTCAAAAGATGAGTAATGCTGATTGTCCCTCTGTTCTCCACATCACACACCTCGAAAACTTGGCGGAGTTGGCTTATGAACCCCTCTGATACTGCCATTTTTTCACATTACATGGCTCCTCGTCACAATTGCAATTTCCATTTCCTATACCACTATTCACTTAGACCGCACCGAAGTGCAGCGCGTCGGCCGAGAAACACATCCTCCCCTTACGAAGTTTCAAGCAAGACTGACGGTGAAGAGGAATTCTCGCTCTCGTGGCCCTGCGGTCCCGCTGCCGCTGCCCTCCCCGCCACGTCTCTTCGTCGGAATGGCTTTAACAGTGCATTTATTATACACTGATTTTAGGGTGTATTACAAATATGTCTCGACAACCAGGTGATAATGACAACACAGGATTTTCTTCCCCTGTGACCATATTACAGATGAGTTTGCTGATAATGTATGATAACCTG
>NC_051418.1:13760592-13760750 GCF_015228065.2 Penaeus monodon | reverse complement strand
TCAACATTTTGTTTGTAAACACAGTAAACCGTGGTATTACGTAAAAGTGCCTTCTACTCAATGGGATGTGCAATCCTTTCATCTCCGTTTACAGCAATTATTTCAGTTACAGAAAAATACTATTTTACGATGGGGTTAACTATATCTTTCAAGACACG
>NC_051418.1:13758970-13760474 GCF_015228065.2 Penaeus monodon | reverse complement strand
AAGGTGAGAAGAGAGGGGATAGAGAACGAGTGGAAAATAAAAAACGGGAATAGGATCATTAGATGTTGGGAAAGGCAGATATTATTTCTATAAGGTTTATCTTTTCCGTTTTATCTATTCGTAACCATATTCAAGAAATTCTGAAATGTATTTCTCAAATATTCCTTAATTCCTCGAACGAAGTAAACATTATCTGCGTGCCACACGTGTCCATTCCCCGAAACCGTCGGTGGATACTATTTGAGGTAAGCCAGAGAACGCCTACACGAAATGAGGCTTTTGTTTCTTTTCCACAGCTATCTGCTATTGGCTGGACATATGGCAACGACGTCTCAACACGTTGCCTGGTAAGACACCGTATATCCACTGAGCCACTGATATTATCATCATATTACCCAAAGGAACTTTTGATAAGTACATTCATTTACCTTGAATATATCTGGAAATCTCATTCGGCTACTTTTAAGGATTCTGAAGTCTTGATAGATCTTGACATAATCATTACAGCAGCATCCCACCCTGTTTTTTTCTATATATATATTTTAAGTAGTTTACATTTTCCCGTGATTGTCATACATGTGCATTAGTCCCATAATGGCAGAAACAATTTCAAGGATAAATAAACGTATAAAAACATAAGAAATACTTTATTATGTACATGATATATCTGTAAAACAGCAAACTGTGCATGTGTTATTATTCATTTACTTATTGTAGCTACAATCTTGGCATAGATTTGAAATAAGACTGTCCTTTTGTACAGCTTTTTGGGTTCCTCTACACCAGGCGCCCAAACACAGAAATGGTACCACTACTTAAGTCATAATAAATAAGGTCAGAGTGTGTGGGGGTATAGGAAGGACACTTTCCATAAAGACGGGCTTGTATGTGTGAGTGGTTAAGGTGAAGCTCACCAACACCCCCAAAACCTCCACATGTTACCAAACCCTAAAAATGGCTGGTAATTAAAGGGTGTAGGTTAAAGTAATATGGTTTGAGTGTCAAGAAAAGTATTATGTATGTACACCCACTGTCTGGAATTCACTTAATAAAGGTATTACATAATGAAAAGAAATTTTGGTATATTAGATATCTCTGCTGTTGAAATGAAACTGATCAGTATGATTTTGAAGTTAACTTATTTGGAGATGAATGACAATAAGGTTAAAATAAAATTCAAAATGAAATGCTTTATTCTAATTCTCCTGGATTGTAAAAGCAAATGACTGCAAAATCTTACTAAGGATCAAAGGCAGGAAAAAGGTGTAAATACATGGAAAGTATAAGAATATGAATAGTAGGTAGACATAAGTTATAAGTTGTTAAAAAGCATCAACAGGAAGTCAAGAGACGGACCGAATACGGGGTTTTATGATATTGGGACCGAATTGATAGCTATAAGATAAAAATAACCAATAAAATAATGGGGAGTAATAAAAAATCAAGAGCTAGAAATGCATTTGAAAATTTTGTATGTCTTAACATTCACCCAATTTATAAAGAA
>NC_051418.1:13758032-13758726 GCF_015228065.2 Penaeus monodon | reverse complement strand
AGAGGAGGATGGGGGTGGGTCAACAGGGTGTGGTGATGCATACAATGAAGCAGGGTTCCCCCTACCTGCCACAGCCCGGGCACTGGAAGGCTCTGAGGCACAGCTCTTGCTCCATAGTAAAACAATAATTTACAATCTATGCGCCCCATTACTGCCAAACAAAACTCCCATGTACACAACAGAATATAAAACACTGGACAAGTCAGAACAATGTGTCATACTTCAGGGTAAGAGGCACATAATGGAAGGATAAAAATTTATAACATTGAAGATAAATAGATATGATTAACAAGGAACAGGTTATCAGACGTGTATGGGGCGCAATCTCCACTATTTGCGGATGAACATTGTACTGTGTCAGCAAAATTATTAATCGCCAATGGCGTTCACATATCACAAATCAACATTGTCTTTCACAATGGAAGTATATAAAGTTTATTCACTTGTTTAATTTCTTTTACTCGGCTCAAAGCCTATGGGAACTGCATAATTTTGTGCATATTTCTGTTCTGGGAAAGTGAACTGTAAACACAGATCGATATAATCAATGCCTAATCTTAAAATTCTCTTTCTGCAATCAAACACAAGGGGGTTTGGCAGCAGCATGAGCTTCAAGCCCAGGCAGCAATCGGTACTAAACATTTTAGCATCCACACATGGTTGAACAAACACATGTGCCCCTTTTTGTCTCTAT
>NC_051418.1:13757701-13757805 GCF_015228065.2 Penaeus monodon | reverse complement strand
TTCTCTTTTTGCAATCACACACAAGGTGGTTTGGGAGCAGCATGAGCTTCAAGCCCAGGAAGCAACCATACTAACCACTTTTGCATCCACACATAGTTAAACAA
>NC_051418.1:13757141-13757588 GCF_015228065.2 Penaeus monodon | reverse complement strand
CAACCTCTCCCTTGCAGGTCAGCTGCCCCATTTCACTAGGGACACAACTACCTGCACCAGTAAAACTTCATTTCCTGCACTTGTAACTTCTACAATTTAAAATAAAATCATTGCAATTGAAAATATTGCAGTCCACTGGATTAAATTGACTTGGAGAGAATAGAAGAACCGATAACCAACAAAAAAGCACCAATTTTTTTGTCTTTGGCTTTGCCAATTTGGGGGAACATATATATGTGTATATATCATTTAATGAGCAATTTGAGAAAGGACACTGCACAGATTGGTGATATCCTCCAGTGCTCGGGCATACTAGGAAGACAGTAGGTTTACATAACATTAGGAGCTTGTGTCCCTAGTGAGGCCATAACCTCCTACCCTCATCACCCATGCTGGTTACTGCTGCTACCATCACCAGAAGTCACAATACAGAATAATCTGATTTGG
>NC_051418.1:13755116-13757084 GCF_015228065.2 Penaeus monodon | reverse complement strand
TCTGTACTAGGAACACTAGAATTAACATGGTACTGAGCCATCATTAATCCAAGACGAGAACAATTTCAATAATGCTGTATGGTTACCTAACACTCCAGACATTCTTTCTATCTCACTAACAGCAGATGAGAGGCTGCAAAGAGAGGGTGTAACTCACATGTGATATGTATCCAGCAGCAACCAGTCTGGATAATCAAAATAGGAAACAAGAAGAAACAAGTAAAGGGCCTTTCCTCAGTGAATGAGAAAAATCTCATCTAGGTTTGTGACAAGAAAAATAATTTAATGCATTCTTGGTTTGAAAATAATTTAAGATTACAAATACAAATATCAACTTCATATCATATCTATAACGGCACATGAGCATCGATAAAATTAAGTATACTTAACAATATTGTCCAAAGAGGACAAAATAATTCAAAACATTGCCATACACTTGTCATTATCAACTTTCGTCACTTACAAAAGTTCACTTTTCATGGGAATTAAAGCCCAGTACAAAGTACTATATCAGTAACATAGTTATGGTCAGTACCATTATTAAATCTCAAAATATGTACAAAAATATACATCTGGCAGGGAGTGTGTGCTCAGTTACATGCCACAATATATTAATTAAGTTGCCAAAAGGCCAGTTGAAACAGGCAGGTGCATATTGGCATGGAGGTTCAAGGCAACCTTTCAATAGCACAACCCTTGGCCTTAAACTGCTGCCAAGTAACCCTATTATTTTCATTTACCACTCACTCAGCATCTGGCATGTTTGACAAACCTTTTATATTTTCTGCATTATTGCCATTAATGCTTTCCTGAGAGGTGTAGAAACTATTTTTTCATCACTGACTTCACCTCAGCTGGTATCTCAAACTGGCACCATTCTAAGTTGCTTCACTGCCGGCCTAGTACAGTGAGTGTGAATCCTTCTCAATTTTGTTCCAAACATACAATGTGCAGAACAGTCTAGAGCTAAACAGCTAAAAAAAGAGAGATTTCTAGAAGTTGAAGATCAATTCTTGATATCTCACTTAAGTGTCATGACTGACTTCCGAGAAACTAAGCTGGCCATAATCAGTATATAAAGCTACTCTCAAGTACCATAATAAGTAGAGAGTTGTTTGGAGCACTTGTCAGGAGGTTGGCCATGAATGCACTTCTTTATAAGAGCACACAAAGGCATTGTCTTCACACACATGGACCTCTCAGCAAATTTGTACATTTTGGGTGGGAAATATAACACAAAAAATAAAAGTGAGAAAAAAGATACTATCTGTATAAAACCATCCATAACTAAATTTAATGATAAGGCATCACAGTTGTCACACCAGGAAGCCAAACTTTGGGTTCTTGGGCCCCTGACACTGCACTTACTAACTTCATAGAATGTTAGCCTTGTTAAATGACTGCCCAAAAGCAGCTGTTTTATTTTCTTCTCCATATTTTTTTTCTCTGAGATCTGAAAACAACCTATGGAAATTTTACAAAGCCAGATTGCACTATATATTCCTTCAAAAACTTAAAATTGATTTTTTCTTGAGTATCCAGATCCTGTGGGTTAAAGCTGAATAAACCAGCATCCATCCACTCTATTGATGACAAGGCAATGTGAGCTGTGCAGGTTTTGAGGCTTCTTGCTACAACAGAGGTCCCATTACCTACTGCAGATGAGTAAATAATTTCTTTTTTGTTGTACTATCTCCACTCCAGGTTCTCTTATGCTTACTGCTTGGCTTTAACAGTGCAGTGCCTGGGTGTGAAGCATTATGTGGGCAGAACCTAAATTTAGGTAGCAGCCAAAGTGGCTAACCCCTGAGGCGATCCAGGCCAAACATTACATAGCACACAAGTTCATACAGAGAAGAGTGGAGGGTTAATTGGCCTGCCTGACGATCGAGATCTGAGAAAAAATCTGTAAAAGAGAAAAGGAATTTTCAATTAAATTCAGTAAAGCCATATCTCAAACCATATCCT
>NC_051418.1:13753838-13754011 GCF_015228065.2 Penaeus monodon | reverse complement strand
AAGAGATGGAAGTGCTAAAAACAAAACCTAAATAATTGTTTAATTAATATTTTGAATTACAGAAATTACCTAGGGCTACCATGAAATCATGGTACTGACCCTTGGATCCAGGTGACCTGACAATCAGATCATAAAAAATTTGGTCGAGGGCTGGGTTTACATGCCCTTATGGG
>NC_051418.1:13750029-13750548 GCF_015228065.2 Penaeus monodon | reverse complement strand
ACTGTAGTCTCACCTTCCATGCCATGCACGTAGACATAATGGTCTGCTTCTATCCACATATCATGGGCTGAGGCAAGGTGGCCAGACAACTGGTTCTGTTTGATGATGAGAGCATGAATACTGACAGGTACAGGAACTGTCTGAATTGGCCCATGGGGAGGCTGTGGATGAGGTGGGGTGTGGCCTACAGGAGCAGCTCCACTCTTTTGTCTTGTACCCTCTGTACTTGTTGTGTAGCCTGAGGACTGTGAACCTTCTGATCCTACTGAACCAGCAGGTGAGGGTGTCTGTGACAAGTGAGACGGAGATCCTGTTGCCCGTTGGCTGCCCCAGTTTGTGCTGTTTCCATTTCCATTGTTACCATGCCCATCCACTCCTCCAGCCCTTGCAGCAGCAGTCTGTTTACAATAAAAATTATAAGGATACAAGAATCTCAAAAGAACACGTTAATAAAAGGCAGTTTCTTTACCAATATATATACCAATATGTGAGTGTGTGTGCAAGCGTGTATGTTCTGCA
>NC_051418.1:13747881-13748110 GCF_015228065.2 Penaeus monodon | reverse complement strand
GAAGTAGGAACATCAATTGTGAGAACCTAACATACCTGGAAATATCTATTCAGTTGTCTCTGATTTTCCTTGTGCTCATTTCTGCGCATCTTGTAGATTTTAAGTGACAACAGACTCTGACATCTTAAACTGCAAGGACAAAAAAAGAAATAAATATAGACATAGGCACCAACACTTATATCTATTACATCTACCAAGTTTGTGCATGAAATAAAAGTGCCTGTATGCC
>NC_051418.1:13747707-13747786 GCF_015228065.2 Penaeus monodon | reverse complement strand
CCTCCTATAGATGAACACCATCACAACAATTAACAATTGACTAACATTCCCATGAACAATTTAAAAAGATGAAATAAGA
>NC_051418.1:13747382-13747685 GCF_015228065.2 Penaeus monodon | reverse complement strand
AAGATCTTTGCTTTTTGTTTCAGATGGAATGTTTTCCCCTAATCATTAATAAGTAACTAACTATTTCTAAAAAAGTTTTTTTTTCATACGTTAACACGTCTTGAGACATCTCGCAGTTATTGCGTTAATAATTTTAACAACTAGCATTCAGAATAAATAATTCTTCAACAATATATCCCATCTTGTATCCTATATAATAAATATCAACACTTGGCCAAAACAGAATCATTATTATTATAATAATAATGTGAACAAAGTAACCTCTACAATCTGGATGAATGACCACCGCACTGTTGGGGGGGG
>NC_051418.1:13746420-13746594 GCF_015228065.2 Penaeus monodon | reverse complement strand
TCCTACAGAAAGTGTTGATCTTGATATTCAGACTTCATATTGATCTGAACTGTTTGTGCACAGGTACATGGACTGTAAAAAAAATCCTCTGCCACCAAGAGCCAATTAGTAGCACAACATGACTTCATCTGATTTACCATTCTTTTAATTTTGTGGATCTCTTTTCTGTTGCTA
>NC_051418.1:13746035-13746100 GCF_015228065.2 Penaeus monodon | reverse complement strand
ACGTGAAGAAAAAATTCACAAAACAAATACCACAGTGAACACTACATTTTCCCACTGACAGTGGG
>NC_051418.1:13744572-13745858 GCF_015228065.2 Penaeus monodon | reverse complement strand
CAGGGTCCATGAAAATTATGAGTGAATAAAAAAAATGTAAATGTAAACAATTCAGGCAGTCCAGCATAAAAAACAATTTTCTTAATGCTGCTTAAATTATGATTTGCACCTTCAATAATAAATGACTGATGCTAGACAAATGGGGAATGGGGAATATAAAAATCTAACTAACAATCTAGAATTTGGAACTATACTCACCTAATAACAGCTAATTTTAAATTAATGGTTCCCTCTTGATTTTCTCTTCTAAATACAGATGATACCCACCTGAAAGATAACAAATTTCTCATTACAATATGATTCTACTATGGTGTACTTTGTCTAAATTATGAATTTTTGATGTTCATTATCAGAATTAATATAATTTCAAGTAAGAATATCATACTTGGTTAATATAATAGTTAAAAAGACTTACTTGATAAAATTCAGTGTATCCTTGTACATTGTGAGTGGTGCAGAGGTGTCATGATCATTTTCCATTGCCCTGCCACTCAGTATGAAATAGAGGGCAGCCTCTAGGTACTTCATGGCCTGCATAGAACGGTCAGCTTCCCCATCAGCTATATGCTTTAGCTCCTTTGCTTTGTTCAGGTAACATGTGTAATCCCTGGAATTCATATAATACTTCTTCATATTTTGGAACAGAAAGTTTACACAAACAGACCATAACAACTTAGTGATAAAAAAAAGGACAATTAAATCTATGAGTCAACTTACTAATAAGTTTAGAATTCATTATGAAATATGAACTCTTACCTATTAACTTCTGGTAATCTTTCAAGATAAGAGCCATAATGTCTCTCATGAGGGTTAGCATAGTTCCCATGCCCTACAGCTCTGTAATGGAAAATTAAGAATCATTATAAACTGACAAACATTCTACTCCTAGATACGATCAATTCTATCTAATAACAAAATTAACCTTTTCTATAACTACATTCAAATCTTAAGGTACTTACTGGTCTACAGCTGGCCGACCAGTAGCAAGAGAAGGGTGTACAGCCCCAGATCCAACTACTGTGGTTGCACCTGACAATCTATGAGTGACAGGTGGTACCATAGATGCACTGCTTTCTAAATGAGCTCCAGATGTTGAGGAATCCATTGCAGCTGCCTGAGTTGTCCCCGTTTGGTCATTAGCTGACCTATATAGTGCACTGCTGGCATTGGATTCATGTTCTGATGTGGGTCTTGGCTGATAACCAGACATCTCTGTGCTAGCTGTTGCACCATTTGCTTCACCTTTTTCCTGAAATTATTAATTTAATATTGACAACATTAACTTT
>NC_051418.1:13743612-13743939 GCF_015228065.2 Penaeus monodon | reverse complement strand
GTGTGTGTATAATTGTGCATGTGCATGTATGCGCACATAAATAATTTCTTGGTAACCTCACATGACAAACCCTGTGGATACCAAAATCCTCAGATGTTCAAGTCTGTTTTAAAATCTATATATAACCTGCAGGAGAAATATAATAGTTGTTATATGGAATTCTTTATGGAATAATGAATGAAGAAAGTCTGTATGTTCAGTACAAGCTATATAGAGTTGGAAAATCTATTTCCAAACAAAACAGGTTGTTTTTTTAACTCACTGGATCTGGATGCTTCCTTCCCATCATGTGGCTTAAAATATGGGCATCGGGTGTGTGGCTTGTAA
>NC_051418.1:13741923-13742423 GCF_015228065.2 Penaeus monodon | reverse complement strand
AGTAAAGTACAGAAATGTACAAATAGAAAAAATAATCATATACAGAGAAAACATAAATTCATCCTGAAACCATGCCCCAACAAGTGACCAAGAGAGTCTTCAAAGTTGAAAGGCTACAACAGGAATCCCTAAGTAAAATCTCATTCATGGAGATTTTGTGTAGAGCTTTGTAGAACTTTGTCTTAGGATCTTGATATCCACATAAAGTCATTTAAAGCTGCATTGGGTCTCTTGTGGATATGGTGATATGGAGAACTAAATGTTTATATAATCATACACATATAAATGTGTGTATATAAGCTGATCTGTCTATATTCATATACAGCGCTATGTGAATATATAGAGCTGTGTAAAATATTAAATACCAACCTTGCCACTAAAAGCCAGCTGGTTTGTTTGACTGGTATTTGTAACACTCTCCTCTTCTTCACCAAACTCTGTAGCTTGATTTCTTCCAGAATCTTCTGGTAAGCTCTTATAATCCTTCTGAAAACAAAGAG
>NC_051418.1:13741373-13741861 GCF_015228065.2 Penaeus monodon | reverse complement strand
CACTATGAAGCATAAATGAAATATAATTTTCCCCCCCCCTGCCAACTCAAGTTTCCCTTACACATTATGTTTAAACAAATAAAATAATGCCACAAACTGAAAAAGCAATATAGTAATTTACCTGACTAGAATGTTGAGAATGCTTTGATCTTTGAGTGTATTTGGATTGCTGTATGTCTTCTTCTTGTGGCCATACATTCTGGCTATTATCAACCATCTGCTGGCTTGCTGATCTTACATCTGGACTGTTCATAGGAACTTCAGCTGTATCATTAGTCCCCTTTGACAGTCTAGCCTTTTTGCTGCGCTTTTCCGTTGATTCACTGGTACTGCGCGAGCTGCTCTTAGTACTCTCCAAACTGTTGAGTTACAACTCATATCAATTGCCTATGTCAATTAAACAACAATCTTCTAAAAATATCAGATGTTATCCATTATGAGGAAGCACACAACAAGTTTTTTTTATGTACAGAATGAGGGAGATATGA
>NC_051418.1:13741005-13741355 GCF_015228065.2 Penaeus monodon | reverse complement strand
AAAAATATATGGGGAAAGAAGTCATGACTGAAATTTCCAAAGCCAAAGGAAGCTTATGTTCAAGTTGGTTACTGGCTAGATTTATCTTCCCCTGCATACACTAGTTCCAATATTCAAGAAAATACCAAGAGTAGAATCTTGTAAATGGACTTGCTCTGTCAAGAGGTATCTTGGAAAACCTCTACAGGTAAAGCCTTTCACTTAAATATCTTGGAGGAATTATTTAGCAAATAAGACAAATGAGGATAATTAAACTAAGACATCACCTAAAGCATGTCGTAAGTTGCAGTGCCTCTCTAAATCTCAAGGGCTCATTCTGTCTGTGTGTCTCACACATGCTTCCTCCCCTC
>NC_051418.1:13740147-13740785 GCF_015228065.2 Penaeus monodon | reverse complement strand
CAACTGAAAGTCATGCTTTTATGGTAGTTTTCATAAGTTTAATTTTTTACCTGCTATCCCGTTCATGCTCCCTTTTACGTGTGATGGTACTGCGTTCACTCTCGACACTTGTGTCTCGCCTGCTTCTACGGACTTCACTGGAACTGCTATCAGCTGGAGGTACACTTCCATGTTCAGATGGGATACGTTCACTATTACTCTGTAATATTTTGAAAGGAAAAAAAAAAAAAAATTATCAAAACATTCAAGTGAAATATGTTACCTCTGTTTCTAAGTTTCTGTAGAGCATTGCTGATTCTGACAACAGAGATATCTCTTTCATCAAGATGTTCCACTTACGTGTGCCCTCTTCCTGTCTCGAGAAGGTGGAGATTTTTCTGGCTGTTTATCTTTCTTTTTCTTCTTCTGATGTTGACGTGATGTAGAACTATCTGATGCAACAGATGACATTGGACTGGCTGAGACATTACGCTGTCTTACACTACCAGGTCTGACCAATGGTGTGTCATCAGGTTCCCTGATATAATGAAATTTAAATTATAGCAATTGCACACATATGAAAATTAAATACATTTGAACATTGTCTAAAGGTAGGTCATGTTCCAGAAAACGGAAACTTTGACTGCGGCTAAACATAA
>NC_051418.1:13738727-13739577 GCF_015228065.2 Penaeus monodon | reverse complement strand
ATATCTCCTACTCAGTAGTTACAGTTAATAAGTTCTAGCAATACTGCCTGCCATAAGCTGTTCACCTTTTGTATGTCCTTGTCAAAAAATAATTTAAGTAGTAATATTGAGTGAGGACTTCATCTGTGTATCTTTATGATAAGCATGCATGATGCAACTGTCTTGGTAAGAGTTAAATTCACTTGACAATTGTTACTATAACCGTTTTCAAGGAAACCCTCATGTTAATTACTTTATATAAATAGTTAAGGTTTCCACATAATTATCTCTATCCTGCTTGCTTGCCACAGTTAGTTTTAATCTAAATATTTCTTTATCAATTTTTGTGTAGATATCTGACTCCTTTCTGTATTCACATAAAATAATATCAAACTGAATATGCAATACTGACTCAACTGAACATGTACAAAAAGGAGAATAATAATGAGGGGAAGAGCCAAATTTTGAAAAAAGCTCACATCAATCTCTTTGGATTTTATCGATGTTTATGCTGATTTTTTTCATTGCAAAGTATGCAACAGTGTGGGCCAATAGTGGTATGCAAGAGATGTGGTAAAAAATGTCCCTCTTCAGGGAATTTCCATAAATTTTGTAACAAAGATGTGGAATGCTACGATAAACAAAATATCCAAATTTGAAGAAAATCTGCAAGACATTTTGTTTTCATTAGTATTTGATAGAAATACCCCCATTACCCCCCCCCCCCAACGGTCCCCTTAATCTACTACCTTACGCTCTCAAACTACTCACATACTAAGTGATCGTTTTCTATGTAAGCTGTAGTATACATGATATTTTTACAAATCAATAATTAAGCCAACTAAAGATAATAGAAATGTGCCTCTCCCTG
>NC_051418.1:13738475-13738601 GCF_015228065.2 Penaeus monodon | reverse complement strand
ACATTATCATCAGAGATAATAAGAGGATAGACAAATCAAAAAAGCAAAATCAAAATATTGTATATAATTATAAGACTTCACCACAGATGTGAAATTTGTGAAATACTCACTTTAGAAAAAAAAAAT
>NC_051418.1:13738159-13738439 GCF_015228065.2 Penaeus monodon | reverse complement strand
TACATATAAACTTCCCTTTACAAGTCACTCTTTTTCATACAATTATTCAATTCCCTTATCTCACACATCCTCCCTAAAGCCTTTTGAAAACCACAAAGTATTTTCTTCCAAATAAGTAGTTTTGGTAAGATGCTTATTTTCTTGGAAATGTAGGATAATTCAGTGCCATGAAGAAGGATAACACTGTATGATACCAGGCCTTTCCCTTGATTCTGAATTACTCGGGACGGTATTGCACAATACGAGAACTTATACCGAATAAAAATCATATCAACCTGGG
>NC_051418.1:13737126-13737209 GCF_015228065.2 Penaeus monodon | reverse complement strand
TTGCAGTGGACAGGGATTATACACATGCTGACCCTGAGCGGATTAAAAATGAGAATTGACACTGACAACAAAAACATGGAGGG
>NC_051418.1:13736507-13736814 GCF_015228065.2 Penaeus monodon | reverse complement strand
TTTTAACATTAACAGTAGAGCTATTCTCTAAAATACTGAAAGTAATTAATGTATTAGTACTATAGATAATAACAAGAATTTTAATAATAAAAGGTAATTATAGTGGAAATAATGATGGCATTGGCAAAACCATTACTGATAACTAAAGGATATGAAACTGAAGTACTAATATTTGGAACATTATTAGCAATAACAACATTATCATCATCTTAACATGGAAGGCATTAATTCTTGAACTGAGAAAGAAGAATAGAAAAGATGAAAGGGCTGGAGAGGTGGCTACAACATTTTAACAACAAAGGAGGTA
>NC_051418.1:13733216-13733671 GCF_015228065.2 Penaeus monodon | reverse complement strand
CGCAGTCACAGGATAAATGTATAGAAATGGAAAAAATCAATAAACTCCTGAGACTGTTTCAAAATTGAATAAACAAAGAAATAAAAAACAAAAAGGAAAACACATATTGGGAGGAAAGGGGGGGGGGGAAGAAGTACATTTCACATTACTCATACTTAAAAATAATGAAGGTTGCACATGATGAGATGATGCTGATAATGCTACCCTCAATGAAAATGAAAGTGATAATAATACTACTTTATAATTTTGATAAAAAAGAACAATTACTCACTCTTTAACTTTGTGAGAAAGCTTGATGTCAACTTTCTCTGAATCTTCTTCATCACTATTGACTGGTTCAGTTTTTATTTCCTTTTTAACTTTCTCTTGTTCAGTTTTGTATTTAAATATGGACGTTAAAATTATAGACTTCGACTTATCTTCATTACATGATGCTTTAGTATTAGGATCACATG
>NC_051418.1:13731267-13733182 GCF_015228065.2 Penaeus monodon | reverse complement strand
ATCAAGTATATCTTTTGTGTCTACTTCCTGTTTAATATCAGTTTTGGATATACTTGATGCACTGTTTTCACTGTGTTTGGGCACTTTATCAATAAAGCTAAGGGGAATTGTACAAGTGAGTCTTGCTACACCATTTTCATACTGTATTTGGGGTATGGGCACTTTTGGTTCTGCACTAACTATAGGAGACTCACAAAGCTTATTACTAACTATAGGAGAGGCACCTGGCCTTCCCTCATTTCTGCAATCTGCCAGGCTGGGCTCACTCACTGTTCTGCTTCTATCGGTTTTACTCCTTTCAATGATGTCTTTATTAGCAGCACTACCTTTCCTTGTATCACAATTTTTTGTTTTTCTACTATCTGAAGGGTCTTTGTCCCTTGCCATCTTATCTTTTTTGGATAAAGTGCTAAATGTTCGGTTCACCTTTCCCCCTTTGTCCCTGGCCTGGTCAAGCTTTTGAGAACTACTCTGACTCTGGCCAGTGTGAGGCTGAATTTCATCATCACTTTTACTCACTAAAGATTCGGAGCTCTGGGATTCACTGAGTCTTGCACTACTGGATCTCTTTGCACTATTTTTACTAGATACAATGACTGAAGTCATGGGAGATGCATGTGGGCTGGCCTGGACTGACTTCACAGGACTGGGAATAACCTTTGGGAAATCTTTGGGTGTTCTTGATGGAGTACGTTGTGAAGTTGGAGTACCTCTAGACTGCACCTTTTCAGGGGTAGTAGTCACTACATCTATAATGCTGTCATCACTGTCAGTTTGTATTTGTGATTTGCTGGTACGTTTTGATTTTACACTTTCAGATTTGGCACCAACCTGATTATCTTTCTTTAAGTCAGGATTCTTCTTTGAGTTTCTTCTACCTGTCTCACGAGATATGGGGGGAACAATGGATTTGGCAGGTTTTTCTGGAATTTTTGACACACCCTTTCCAGAAATATTTGAACCATTCAGGGACTGAGTTGATCCAACTTTCCATGATGAAAAAGACTCCTGCTCATCTTCACTATCTGAGCTGAGTTGAGGTCCATTTGTCACCCTCATCCTAGATAACCCAGCTTTGGACTTTGAAATCTGCGATAATGCAGTGGCACGGGGAGTGGGGCGATGGTGACTCTCGCCCTCACCAGAGCTGTCAGAGTAGTGGCCATTATTTTCAGGCTTGGACTGCACTCTCAGCTCTGTGACCGAGCGAGATTCACGGTGGGAGGAACTTGAAGGAGCAGCAGTCTTATTAGTATAGCGTTTCCCTTTTGTTGGAGCAGCAGTAGGTGGAACAGGCAATGAACGGACATCCTCAGGCTGCTGGCCAGGTATGGGTCCAGGTGCTGCCGTCTTTAGAGTACATAAATGTTAATGAGAATTCTTTCTGAAGGAGTTAAATATTTACTATGTCTTCATGATAAACAATGCCTCAAAGTAAACTTTACTTACTCTTTGTGTTCACAGTACTAAAAAGATGATAAAAAAATGCTAAAGATAACTTTCCAGTAAATATAGAATTATGTTTTACTTACCCCATGGGAAATTGGAGAGCTGGGTTTCCTTTGCGGAATAAAATTTCTAAGTTTCCATGTATTAGGAGATTTATCTTCTTGAGGCTGAAATAAAAATTGTACAATAAGTAACAGCTTCTTTACTGACTAACTCACTAATTATAATTAAAATTCTACATGTAACATAAATGGATAAAATCCAAAGCATATATTGCCACAAATTACTTAGTGTAAAATAATTTCCTTCAAAATATAAGTTCTAAACCAAATTTCAATATTTTGCTTACAAAAATAGATCAGCATATAACAAATTTCTGAATACAAACCACAAGGATTTAGACACTCCCTGTGTGTCTGTCTCTGACAAATGTAACATTAAATAATCTAAACCATATACTGGTCTT
>NC_051418.1:13730339-13731217 GCF_015228065.2 Penaeus monodon | reverse complement strand
ATTAACCTGCAAATATTCTCAATATCAACTGTAAAAAGCTAAATCAAACTTGTCATGCTCCTCACCTTTGGAGAAGCTGATGGGGAGTCTGGGCGTTCTTCATCAGACGTATTGTTGGAAGACACATCTGAATCATCACTTGATTCATCTGACGTGGACGACTCCTCTGATGTCTTTGGTGAAATTGGCGAGAGTGGTGGCTTTGCGTTACTGGATAAGATCACTGAAGACTGCACTTGGGCTGCATGTATCCCTCCGTGTGTAACAGCCGATAGTCTTACATCTGTTACGGGTCTGTCCCGTTCCTTTAAGCAAATGAATATGCCAAGGTAAGAACTTTTTTGTGAAGGTTCAGTCCCATTTCCATTAAAACCATAATCAATGTTTTCTATTTAAAAATATTCTAAAATATGTAATCCAGTCATAAACATAATCTAATAAGGGACTAAGAAATAAAGGCAAATATTTCTCGACATTAACTTCACTTAAACTGACATCAACGATGCAAAATTATGATCTGTAAATAACGGCACACAAGACTAAAATGAAGATACTATACCTCTGCAGTACGGACTCTTACCTCATCCTCCTCACTATCCTCCGAGAGTCCGAGGTCATCATCAATATTACTTCCATCACTGAAAACATTTAATAAATTAGAAACGGAAAAGAGTTCAACCTATACTCTTCAGCTCCATGTAAATAGCATGAGACTACTTTCTAAGGGAAAGTATTTCCACTTTACTCACGGTTGTTTTGTCTGCCTTGGACGTGACAGTTCAACTGTGTTGCCTGGAAAATAAAACATTACTAATAACATGTATCACTAAGATATTATTCGAGTATCAGATTATTTCTATACCTGAATAAAGGAGGAA
>NC_051418.1:13729895-13730229 GCF_015228065.2 Penaeus monodon | reverse complement strand
CGACATAACATCAATAACCATTTCAATTATAGGAAACAAATTAATTCACTACTTCTTCATTGATGGAAAAAATACATTACATATCAAGAACTGCTCTACATAAAATGACAAATCCCTCCAAAATCTTTCACCCCCTCCCTTCTTCTTAATCAGCGCCGCATAGGCTTGCAGCCCCAACAAACAACAAAATTCCTTCTCTGGAGTAGACAGTTAAAGCGAGAGTGCGCGTACGGCCTCGGCGGTTGGGCATGAAGGGTCGAGGTATGACTAGGTGGCGCACGGTGCGCAGGCAACTGGCTGTTGCTTCACATTCGCCTACCTGCAACCTGACTTG
>NC_051418.1:13728709-13729808 GCF_015228065.2 Penaeus monodon | reverse complement strand
TGGTGGGGTTTGGCCGCGGAGGCGGTAGCTGCAATACCGGCGGCATGTGTGGTACACTTCTGTGGTTCTGACCACGACCCGAAGAGGTTTGCGATCCGGATACCCTGCGTCGGGGCCCAAGGGGTAGCCCTCCTGGCGCCGGCAGTGGTCCCTGGTACATCCGCATCACGCCCGTCCGCTTTACTTGCCGAGTCTACGTAGCCAACTACAGCACCAGCACCAATACAGATAATGCGAGGCGGGGCACGATTCACTGTACATGACACACGGATAACACCACACACAACAGTGGCAAGTCTCTCTCCCACACATTGCCAGGTAGCACTACTGCTGTACAACATGAGCACTGCACACTCGCGACAACAGCATCAACACCAGCGCCCACTGCCGTTTGCACGTCACTCGCGCCCCAGCTGAGTCCTCCCTCTCCCGTTGTGGTGATAATAACTCGCAGCGCAGAGTGACAAGCCTGCTCTTATGTCGGCGTGTCAGGAGGTAGGGGTGTCACCAAGTATATGTGTGGCGAGTGTGTTTTGGTGGTGTGCGCGCGGCCACTGGGAGCGTGGAGTAAATGGTGCTGTTGGCAAGCGGGGGCGCCTGCCGGGAGGGACGGAAGGAGGGTCGTCGTCATGGCAACGGCCTGATCAATGAGGCTCCTCCGCGTCTCCCGCCACCGACGATTATCACGAGTTTCCCTTGTCGCTACCTCCGTCTTTTATGTAACCGAGACTAAACGCACGCACGCACAAGGATGATGTGTGAAGCAGCTTACGGAGAGTGACAGTACTACGAAGCCTCGTTCTACATGCGAGAACATGCAGCGTCGTAAGCCACCGCTTGATATGCAGACTCCTCTTAAAATAAAATTCTGCAAATACATGACGAGAGATCTACTGAAAAAGCTGTTTATCTCTCGATAAGGTGCCGAAAGCTGTGGGAAAGTCGCGGGGAAAACAATGTGACACGCGCTCAGATTTCACCCATTAACCGGGCGCGTTTCCTTTCCGAATTTTCTCATCGGAGGAAGAACTGCGTCGAAAAGACCCAGCGTTCGCCTTTGGGACCCATCGATGGGTAGTCTACATATTTCTAAGCGCTT
>NC_051418.1:13724317-13727369 GCF_015228065.2 Penaeus monodon | reverse complement strand
AAAGACTGCCAGGAAGCCTACCGATTACCTCCTACCTCCCTTGAGGACAGATAACCATGGTATAGTGAAAGTCACCATGTAAAGGTGGACATTTAGTAGTGCCACTAGCCTGTCATCTTTCAAAACTAGCCAAATTTTAAAAAATTTTCCAGATGACAAGCTGTAAAGATTCACTATGCACAGCCCAACTAGTTTTCTACCGCAGGTGTCCCCCGCTATGACTCTGAATAACAGTGATGTGTAGTGGCCTAGCTGTTATACATGGTTGTGCACTGATGAACTGCTATATGAAAACAGCTATGTTGATTGGTAGTGGATGTATGGGAGAGGTTTGTTTCCAGACCTTTCTGCCTAGAATATTGTGGCCAGTACGCTGAGGGGTCACCACGGAATAATGTGCAAAGCACATCACTGGCCAACTCAGGTGACAATATCTTGTAGTGGGTGAGCACTAAGTAGGAGAGTGTTGCCTACCTGGGGAGGAGTACCATGAGGGAAGTGTTCAATGGGATGATGAGAGGAGGGTGTCTTCCTATACTCACTTTCCTCTGTTGCTTTCACATTTCCGATGTGATGTTACACTCTTTCTCTTGTTAATTTTTAGCACTGAAAATGCTCCAACCTTCACCAGTTGGATGCAATAAGGTATAGTGATTTCCTTTCTGACATGCATGATGACTACTCTGTAGTTTTCATGGATCCTTAATAATATTTAATTTCCAGGATTGAGTGCTTCCAAAGAGTCGCTATAGTAGTAGTATCACACTCAACAAGTGACTGGGTGAGTTCATAGGTAAGTGCTACTCAAAAGTAGCTGGCCCACATCACCAACTTTAGGCTTTTTAATTAACTATTCCATGCTCTGGACATCTGAATGTTGGGCATATGCCTCTTCACCACACATATACCTTCTTCTGGCATGAAGGTATTTGTTCACTGACTGAGTAGGAGTAATTTGAATGCCAGTATTAAATCACTCTCTATAGTACATGGCTTGATCAACTCCATCACTGCTCTTCTAATGTATGACTCCCACAAGGCACAGCATGCCTCAGGTCCCACTCAATAGACAATAGCATGGTGTGAGGTTCCACTATCTTCCAGATTGCTCCTTTTGTACACATAGACAGCCCTGATGTTTAGAGACTACAACTCTCCAGCCCTAACCTCCTGTACTGGTTACATATTAATTACATTCAAAAGGACTTGTCTAGGCTGGCTTTGAAACATTTTAAATAATGATATTGGAGTATATAATTTCTTACATCAATTTTTCAATATGATCATAGAAACAAATGTATAGTCTGGGCAAAGAACAATCACTCAAGATTTGGCCAGCCTAAGTCCTCTCATAGTGTGTCTCATCTTGACTAAAAGGATGATAATCCATAACTTAGGTCTAGTGGCTTCAATTATTTTCTTACAACACAGGTTGTGTGATAGGCTATGTTCCTGATTTTTTTTGGTAAGTGATAATGCTACTGTATGTAGGCTGCCACTAGTCCTTTAGCTGACATTTCTGAGAAATTCTCCAGAGGTGCTGATTCTTAGTGTTTCCAACATTTTCCAGTAAGTATGTGGTCCACTTTGTCTTTTTATAAGATTGATATTGTTCTGGGTCATTTCTCCTGTTGTTATTGAAGAAGTTTGCAGCCATAGCATCACCTGTGTTCAAAAATGGTATCATCAAGTGTGAGCCAGAGTGTAGGGACAGACACTAGAACACTTGAACAGCCTGTGACATACTCCCTACAGGCACCTTTGATTCTTGCCAATGTACTATATGTTCCTGTTAGCTTCAGAGACTTCAATTATAGCATTTAAACTCACCACACCAGTGAATAGTTGCCACTTTCAATTTGAACTGCCTCCTTTTCTGTGAGGTGACCTGCTGTGTGGGCTGGTAACCCCTGCTCTCTACAGGTAATTCTAGGTCAGTGGCTCCCAACCTTTCTATGCTCACATGTTTACAAACCTCCATGACATCCATCAAATTTTCATTTATAATTTTTCTATCTACATATTTTTATACCAGAATAAAAAAAGACTAACCAATTTACATAACTGTAACACAATATTCCTTTTAAACATGGATTTATAGTATTTATTTCATGCGAAACAGGCGAGCACACAAAACAAATAGCTGTAAAAAGTTCAAATCTTTAAGGCTTTGTGACCCCCTACCAACTCTCTGCAACACCCTTGGGGGTCTTGACCTACCAGCTGGAAAGTTGGATGATGAATGATAAATGTTTATAAGGAAATAGTCTGCTTTTATCAACTGTGTCATTGGTCCACCTTATGATAAGGTTCATGTACTGAGAGGAGCAGGCCTAAAATCTTCCCAATCATTCAACTGGTCACAATTTCCTATGATGGAATTAATACCTGTACTAAACAACACAACATGAACACAACTCAGATAATAAAAGATAATAAAATCATGTAACTCTCATCTACAATGCCCACAGGCTTTTGCCATAAATGTGTAGCTAACTTGCTTTGTGATCCTATAATGTTCATGGCTTGAATAGTTCCTACCATTAGGGCAGCATGGAAGAACTGTGAGGATCTTGGGTTCACCAAGCATGGATATCTGCTCTGCTGGAGTGTGGTGAGTACAAACCACCTCTTCTGTGACACTGACCATATTCCATAATGACAGAGAGGGTAAGATTTGGAGGTAGTTTGCTTTGTGAACAACCAAGATGACAACCAACTTAAGAGCTCAGAAGTATCTCGGTCTGGATTGCAATATATTTAATTTTACCTTCATATACACTAGTCATTAATGTGTAATGAAGAAACCATCTACATCAACTCTGAGCCCTTATTACACTCTTATCAGAAAATTTAAGAAACCTAATTCCTTGGCAGGAAGGCTTCATCTATGTTAAGTAAATCAAGTATCACATTTCTCTCTTTTTCTACCTTCCCATGACCAACACCAGCCTGGTTGACAAGAAACACCCTAAGAAGCCTTGGCTTTGTCCATTTAAGTTTTGATTTATTTACATCAAGGCAAATGAGGTCAAGTACTTACTGGGTATAC
>NC_051418.1:13723790-13724167 GCF_015228065.2 Penaeus monodon | reverse complement strand
ACTATGGTAAAACAGAGAGCCAAAAGATTAAGTGTATGACTAATGAGCTCAACAGTGGTAACAGATGATGGGAAGCTATAAATTATTTTGTTTAGGAAATCTACACATGACACCCAACCATACAAACCATGGATGTGAAATTTTTGTTTAAAAGTATAGTTCCCACTCTACAATCAGTTTCCATGAAATATTACATACAATTTATACAAGTTTCCATTACCTATCTAACAAATAACAGCCTGGATTTTGATGACAGCTGAGACTAGTCCATAAGGCTCCAAATGAGACAAATTCATTCAAATACATCATCTTTTCTCAGACCACTAGGCGTGCAATGCTGGTCAGTCATACACCTTCCCTCAGTCTATTCATGTTAC
>NC_051418.1:13722621-13723773 GCF_015228065.2 Penaeus monodon | reverse complement strand
ACAACCAATGTAATGGAGAATCCTTACCCATTTTGTGTGGAAGTTCGACAGGGTCCCGACGTGACCTGCTTAGATTTGAGCCCTCCTTGGCTGGTATGGGATCCTTGATGGGCGTGATGGGGAACTGGAAGTTAGAGTCATGGTGGGGAGTTTTGATGATGGCGGAGACTGGTTTCTTGATGGACATCTCCGACATGATCTGCTGGATTGCGGTGTCCACAGGCATCCCATCCAGACCCCCGACCTTGAGGTGGGGCAGACTAGGCTTGTGCATGGCTGAACTTGTAGAGCCCCTGCCTCCACCCTCCCCAGGTCCTGGCCCTGGTCCACTCTTCAGGTTCCCCTTGACTTCGCCATTCTTAGGGTGGGCGTGATGCGAGGGCGGGTGAGGGGGCTTTATGGTGGAAGGGAGGGACTTGGGCGGTCGCGTCGTGCCATTGTGGGCTGACTGTGGTGGCGGCGGCGGCAAGGATCGTTGTGACTTGGAAGAGCCTGAGGTCGACCCTGGTCCTGGCCCTGAAGGCTGTGGCGGTGGCGAGGGATAGTTGTCAGGATCATGGATGGGTTGTCGTGCTGGGGCGGGTGTGGGTGGCTGTTGATCAACACCCACCATATTCATTCTGTTTCCACCCACCTTCGTAAAGGTATCATACTTGCCCAGGACCCGTTCCACATCGTTGTTAATGACTTTGGTGTTGGGAGACCGCCGGACCACGTCGAACACCACGGGCTGCGTCTCCCGGTCCTGGATTGGCACCGCAGACGCGGCCTGAGACTCCCGCATCTCCCGCGCCAGCTGCTTCTGCCGCTCCCGGTCTTTGACGGAGCGTTCACGTGACATACTGCAAAGAAAATAACAGTGGAGTTAGTTTGGTACATGATCTACTTGAAGAACAATCATTCAAAATTATATTTAAAAAGAATGAAAATACAAATAGTCACTGAAACATGATTTAGTAAGAATTTATGCTTGTCCTCACAAGCCATTCAATGGCCGAAGCTAAAGTAACTTCAACTTTTCGAGTACGTTGACTGATCAAGTTTACTGGAATCGCTTTGGGCTATATCATATGTGTGTAGTCTCCATGTTTCAGTTCTATGCAAATGGCGATAAACTTTGTGAATTATTGCAAACCATAGCTGTTTTCGTAT
>NC_051418.1:13720571-13721391 GCF_015228065.2 Penaeus monodon | reverse complement strand
AATCAACCATATAGCCTTTGGTTACAGTTCCCAACAAAAACATTACCATTTCTGATCACGAGATACACCTGCTGAAGAAAGCGCGGCCTCGTCACACCTATGTATTCGTTTTGGAGCAAGCTAATCGCTGTTCATCGCGCAAGAAAGACCGACGAGGCGCCAGTCGGAAGAGATCTTAGGATTAGGGCTCCTTTTCAGGTGTCAAATCGAAAAAATAGAAGTTGATTGTGTGAAAGCCGTTCCGCTTGATGGATTTATGCAATACAACATGGTTTTCCCTGCATTCTGTTACGGCCGCTTGTGTTATTTCTAACTAAATAATGCACTACCTCTCATTCCCATATCCCGTGTTTCTTTCTCCTGCTCCACACCAATCAATAGTGAGATATGTCATCGGTCTCCACATATCACTACAACCAATAAAATCAACCTTCACCACTATGTCTCCCTCTAATGCATCATACCATTGTGCTGTATCTGCAATTATTTTTAAAACAAACGAATTAAAAATAATAATTTGGAAGTAAACTTTTTAAAATTTGCTTGCTTTTGGAATAAAATTGTCCTCAACTGGGTGGGAATTTCTGCGGCTTCAGTTTTCTAACAAAGGGATTTGAACGAGCAGTAACAGAACCACAGGTTTTGCACTTAGCTTCCGCCATCATTCGGAAAGCTGCATTTCCAGACACATTCTGTTAAACAAGGGCGGTATTTACTAATCCACGAATTGGAACACCTATACATTATGACTTTCCAGGAATTGCCTTCTTATCATTTTATGATCTCAATGAACGTAGTTTTATTTTACAAGCAGGGAAAT
>NC_051418.1:13719065-13720444 GCF_015228065.2 Penaeus monodon | reverse complement strand
GAGAGAGAGAGTAATGTTTGGGTGGGCGTAACTTGGTGTGGACACGTCGTCATGGTAACCGGGAGGCCACGGGCGCGGGTTGAGCGGTGGACGCCTTGAGTGAGGTCTTGTTCTTGGCTCCTGTTGCGTTGCACGATCCTCCTCCCGAACTCACTCCTCTCCCCTGTGACACAGCACTTCTCTTTCCCCATTTCAATCCACCTCTTCTATCATATCTTTGCTCTTCTAACCCGCATACTTTTGATCTTGCTTCTTTCGATCTCGCCCCTTTTGCTTTTGTTCTCAATATTCTGTATCTCTATTCCTAACATTCGTTACATATTCCATACCTTCTCACTTCAACACTCTCCTGATTCCCCTTCATTTTTCTCTCTACAATTCTCTACTCGCTTATCCTTTTTAACCAACGAGATAACAACAGCACTATGTAGCGATAAAGGATGCAAGGATTCTGCGTATTATAATGACTGCCATGATATAAACGTGACGTCCAAATGCTATACAGTATATACTGGGCTTCATATACGTTCGCACTGGCTTTATCATCATCATCTTCCATATAATGTACATACCTAAATATATGGTAGTTCAGGTCTTCGGTTCACAGATTTTCAAACCGAGATTCAAGACTTATCAGTAGCAACTATGAATTCTCATTCACATTAAAACGTACTAGTAGTGCGCGTGTTTGTGTGTTCGATATGCTTATGCTAGCATAAGCTATTTTTCTACATTCACTTGATTTAAGCTAACAAATATACTCGTGTGATTTTGAACTGAAATCAATTCCTCGTCATTTTTCAAGTGACTAAAATAGTATACACTGATCTGTCAGTTGTCATAAACTTTTTTTTTCGATTACTTCTAGTAGCTCCCAATGATTTAATTCAAGGGTGATATCTACAGCACGATAAACGAGTAGAGAAACATAGTGCCTCCTTGATGAAAAACGCCATCAAATACATGATTACCAGCATTGTTGCAAAGATGATTCCTGCTAATTTGCATGAAAGGAAATGAGTACAAACTAATGTAGATTCACATGGGTACAGAGTCTTCATGTTTCATTTATAATTGTATATTAACTTTCTTATTCTATATCCCAAAAAATTAATTTTTAGGTCAAATAATTCAAACAGGTTGTGTGAAAGTACTGGGCAAGCATCGCCAAATATGGGTATTTTACGAAGTTAATAATAATGGTCACCAGTCGCCCCAAATGACAAAAGAAAATTCGAAATTCGGCAGTTTTATTTGGTCGCGCCTTAAATAGTGTCCTTCTGCACCTACAACTAACGACACGGTTCAACCAGGCCTTCCCTACGCCACGGTTATCCAAGGTACAGGTCGCGAGCTCATGATACTACTACAAACACAAC
>NC_051418.1:13718475-13718938 GCF_015228065.2 Penaeus monodon | reverse complement strand
GCAGAACCCTGTCCTACGCGAGCACGAACGAGTGCGGCACAAAGGTTAGAAATTAGCACATGAGGAGTAGTCACGGTGCCCAGAGGGTGCTTTCAATGCAGCAAGTTGAGGAGGACGCACGCATGAAAAAGAAAAATTATTTGGATGTATGCATGATGCGCCCCTTGAGACTAATTGTATGAGAACCAAAGTTCGAGGTGTGAAAAATGCGGTTTTCGCCTCGGACTGCACCCTGATACGTGTCTCCTAGACGTCTGATAGAAGCAGGCAGGAATCGCCGTTTTTCCAGACAAGATCGAAATTAATTTACAAATGGAAAAAGAGGAAGAGTAGCTCTGCCAATTTAATGATGGCCATAAAAACTGTAAAGTCTACCATTTGAAAATATGAATAAAAAAGACCCGGCTGATTTGCGACCGGTGAAAATAGTTACTGACACTATATGGCCTACAAAGTTTCGAGT
>NC_051418.1:13717983-13718187 GCF_015228065.2 Penaeus monodon | reverse complement strand
TCTAACGAAACTCCCAAGGCCGCTCCTTGTGCAATGATATGGGGGGACGGAATCGATTTCCATGCCTCGTTTACGAAAATAGGCGAAGCATGTAACTGAAAAACATTTGCGGTTGTGACAAAAGAGAACGAAGAACCACCAGTCTGTCCGCCATTGCTATCCATTTACTAGTTATTATATAAGCTGCCCCTGTTCGAGCCTTCC
>NC_051418.1:13717015-13717087 GCF_015228065.2 Penaeus monodon | reverse complement strand
CACACATCCTACTATAAAGAAACTTACACACGAACATATAATTATATGCATAAATAAAGTGTACTTAAGACC
>NC_051418.1:13716024-13716818 GCF_015228065.2 Penaeus monodon | reverse complement strand
ACATCATTTAGCTCTGACAGGAATTAAGAGAGGGTAATCTGTGTAATATATATGGGCTTTACAGTATATTTTCAACATATGCAATAATGATGGTTAGGGGATAGATAGGATTTCCATCGAGAATGGTGGTTCGTCTTATAGGTACCTAGTATAAATACATGTATTTAAAAATATAAACAAACACAGAAACTAATCCAATAATCTGAAATCCAATAATCTACAATAACTAATGGTAACTTTGTAAAAAAAAACAACCTTGGTTGAATTTCTAACAAACTGCCCATACTTCTCTGGGGTCCTTTGCACAGGCCGAGGCAAAAACCGTAGTGACTTTGTAAGGAAAGGCCAGAGGCAGAAAACGGAAATGTCAACATTAATGGGTATGAGAAGAGAATAGGTGAGTTGTGAGGGGCGCAAACAATATTGTGAAATGTGGTGGTGTAAAGCGGAACACTGCGACAACCGAGGGACTACCCCAATAACATTCGTTCACTGCAACTTCCTGTCCGTATAACTGGGGGGCGGAAATTGCTATTTCTGTTAGCCGTGGTGCTGTTACCTAATGACGCAACGCCTGGCGAAATCGCAGTCTTCGATGGCCCAACGCTTACTTCCGGATACAGTGGCGATTTATAGAGTAATTTCAAGGTCAACTTTTGAACGTAAATCAAGAAAAAATATAAAACATAACTTCAACATCCACAGTATATACAAAATATATGTAACTAAATAAATGCAAATGAATGTGCAATTTACTACATATTCCTTATCTTACAGTTTACACGATACTGGTT
>NC_051418.1:13713963-13715992 GCF_015228065.2 Penaeus monodon | reverse complement strand
TCCTAAAGCCCTGCAGTGTAGAAAATTGGTATATCAAATAAACCTAAAGCTTTCGCAATAATTTTACTGTTACATACGCATTAATGATATTTGACAATCGGTACAGTAACATCAAAGACTAACATATACAGTAGACAAATGGTGATTAGGTGATTTTAATCATAAAATATACAATCGTCAGAGTTTGCGAGATGCATAAATATTATCAGTACCAATACACGTGGAGGGGCGTTCGAGTAATTTTATAAATGCCACAATTACCATCAGCCGCGGTTCCAGTAAATGGAAAGTTGTAAAAGCTAAGGTGGCAGCAGCAACCCCCCAGAAATGGTCTAGGGACTGCTTGAAACTTTTCGAAACCGTCGTGGCATTGGAAATGCCTAATGCGCATTCCAGTTGCATTTAATCGCCTCAATAAAGGTGGCAAAAAGCGACAGACGTAACACTATTCTCTGACCAGTTTCTCAAGCACATATTTAAATGCGGGAAATGGACTTCACTCGGGGTTCAGGACTTTCAGCACGATCAACACCTGGGGCTTCAGTACAGTCGCGAGAGCAGCATGAACTATGATTATGAAATGTATAAATGGCATCAATAAATTAAACAAGAGCATCATCACTGGATAATGATGGGGAGAAACGTAACGACAGTAATAACAGAAACAATTGTATGCCCAATACAAAAAAACAGATAATAAAAAGAGATAAACAAAAATAATAGCATGATAAATCAATGAACAATGATTCAATATAAAATAAAATATTAACACTAAAATAAATATCTACAAAATCAATATCATTACATTGTGGCACAAGTATATAAAAATATATAAACACCAATAGAAAGTTTTATATAATAAAACAAATAAACCACCAAACTTACTTATGAAAAGTAAAGTTGAATTTGTAAGCGCGATACGTAATGATAACAAGAAATATATAAACAAACTAAAAATAACTAAAATATGAATCACCAATTATCGACCGAATGAGCCACTGAACAGGGTGCCAAGAGTCCGGCTCGACTGGTGTGATGCAGGGCAGCAAATCCAGAGCCGCTGTATCTTCTGGCTTGGAGTGTGGCACACACAAGTGGGTCGTTCTATTGATTGAGCCGCTCTTCGCCGACGCCAAGCAAGCCATGAAGACCCCGTGCAACAAGTGCATTCGGTCAGATCTTATTCATTAATCAGGGCATTGTTCAAAGCTTGGGTCAAAGTATAATATATCTCGTATTAGTTGCAATAATAGGTTTAGCGATGGGGAAGAAAGGCAATTATACGCTCAAAAGAAAGTAAGGCAAATTGAATCAACTGTAATCCTAGAAGAAAATTACCCTCATATCCAGCAACAAATGAATTCAGATGACAAAAAATGACAACACATATTTGTTTAAAATTATTCACTTCAACCACGAGATAAATCACACATGCCGTTAAAGAATCTGAGGCATCCATATTCCGCCCGGAAATGTACAAATGGTGTACAAACAATCAGTTATACAAATGCTGATAACTACATACATGTTTCGACATTATGGTACATTGGTGATAATCACTTCGTCAAATTAAACAGAAACGGTGAATGGAAGACGTTTGTACTTTACACTGAATATATACAACCATGAGCTGAGAAGCTTCAGTATTTACTATTAAAAAAGCTTCTACACCTATGCCTGCGACTTTCAAAAGGCTCGCACAATCTGCCCAAGCTCATTCAGCCCCCATCCCCATCCCCTCCCCCTCCTCCTCTTCCATGGTACCACGCAATGACGGTGGTGTATGTCAGCCAGAGCTAGTGACTCGGAAGGCCCTGACCTACTTCCGCAGGTCCATGGCCGCTGCCGCCATCTCTTCTCTCTCACCCACACTATATATATTTATTTTCAATGGCATACGAATGTATGCACATACTCATGGTTATGATAATACTCAGGAAGAGAGGGAGAGGTGAAGAGACGAGAAAGGAACAAAGAGAGGGAGAGACGTTGAAGGGAGAAAGGGAGGGAGGGAGGAGGAGGGAGGGAG
>NC_051418.1:13713474-13713624 GCF_015228065.2 Penaeus monodon | reverse complement strand
GTTGCCATACCCATTTCAATATTACAAAGAAATCTTGAATAGCAATGCATTCCTAACAGCAATGCAAGTACTTGACGTACGAGTTCTCTCGCAACCTATGCCTCCATTCAAGCACGTGGGTCCAAGTGTGCATTCCACTCACGAGGGGGT
>NC_051418.1:13712382-13713357 GCF_015228065.2 Penaeus monodon | reverse complement strand
ACTGTGACTTGGAGATCCAATTATAGTTTTTGCAAATAAAACTAATAAAGCCGAAAAATATTTTTCATGCCCAGTAATTTAAAAGCTAAGTGCCTATCTAAAGTATGTTCTGTCTAAATGCTAATGTTGTAACCAGTTACAGGCTATTTCACATAAGCCTACATTAATTGTTACGTAAAATGCAGTAAGCTGGGAAAATCAGTGGGAGAGACTGAGAGGCTGATTGGGCACCCATGTACGACTTGAGATAGCGGTCGGGATGTCATCAAGATTTCCATACTTGTATCTTCATTTCACGTAATTATGAAGTAGCGATAAAAACGCCAACTAGCAATCCAGCATTGTGAACATTATTCATCTTCGTCCACTATTTACCCAGCTTCAGTTACTATGAGCTTTAATAAAGGGAGAAAAAGAAAGGGGAAGGGAGCGGTGAAGCGGCCGGGTGAGGAAAGGAGACAAAAGATGCATTATACCAGGAAATTTTAACATATAGTGTGGCAGTAATCAAGTAGTAAAAAAGAGGATTCTCGGGTCCAGGGTCTGACGAAAAAAGCAAAAGACGTGCGGCTGAGCTGCGGCTAGACAGGCGCTGGGGCGAGGGAGGCGCGGCTGAGGCGGCAAGTGCCAGCTTGAAACAACGAAGGTGACACTAAACCAGCGTATATATTCATCAGAACAGGTCTGACGGGTTGTTCTACACATCAGACTTTCACACTGCCCCCATCATAATTCTTAATTGGTTGAATCTGTTACTCTCTAATTGCACGCAGTATAGGATTCGAGCAATTTTAAACAAAAGTATCAGCTTTACATCACAAAGCATGATAGCCCTCTTCTCCTGTGATAGCACTTGGAGAGTGAGAGACATGTCCTAAAAACTACAGATAATATTGCCTTATTTAGTATACTAATCCATAAGGTTCCAATGCAAGCCAATCAATACCGGAATTTCAAGCCAGCTGACATCATGAA
>NC_051418.1:13711896-13712338 GCF_015228065.2 Penaeus monodon | reverse complement strand
CAAGACTTACGATGGCTCGATGGCGTAACTTGTTTTCTTCGCAGTCTAACATGACCAAATGCAAAACGCTGAATAACATTGGAAAATAACAAGGTGTATATATCAATGACAAGCTTGTAAAATGAAATATGGAGGATATAAAGAAAATGAATGGGCAGGGAGTACGAGGCCCCCGCGTTTATCTTTTTTATTAGTTTGGTGCCAGGACTCGATCAGGAAGCCTGGCAAGGATTTATGAAATCTACTGTGGGACATTTTAGAGCACTGACTGGTCGAGATGGAACAACCACACTGAACTGAACCGAGATAAAAAGACTAAATCGTAATGAGCCTACCAAAATAAACTGGAATTACTGTAAAATGAATTGACCTGCGTATTGTAATTACTTGTGCGGAATGAACAAGCTGAACAAATTTTAGTAGTAAAGATAACGAATTTTTC
>NC_051418.1:13710260-13711840 GCF_015228065.2 Penaeus monodon | reverse complement strand
TTGAATTATCCAGATTTGGTAGTTCATATATCAATTGCAGAAACACGATCTAAGACAAAAACACGAAAAAAAATGAGCAACAGGATAGGAGCTTAAGGAAAAAGAACTTAGTAGTAGTGGGAGCACTCGATATAAATAGTCCTGGTTGTCATTTGACTTTATATAACTTTAAGACACTTGGTGTGGGGAAATAGTGTTGAATTTTGCCTGTATGGCTGCATAAATACCAGAATTATTCGACCCCCCTGCATTCGAGAAAGCATTTTCAAAATCATACGGTCTGAAGAGACCGTATACTCTGAAGAGAGTATACTTGAGTTATCTGTGAATATCGATTAAATTGCTATGTCCCCAATTCAATGCCTTGTTTAGACTAAACTCAGATTCAGGTTTGTTAGACTTTTGTCAAAATGTCGGGTATATTTTTACCAGTAATTAATAAAGATAATACATATTATCATATAAATAATCTACTTCACAATTCATCATTTTTGGAAAATATCAGATTCTAAAATTAATTTTAAAAACACAAGATACTGAGAATGTACTGTCACAGTGAATATGTAAAACATTGATTACTTGTAAAGTGACAAAATTCCAGGACTAAACCTATTGCCTCCCTCGATTCAATCGGGCATCGTTTAGGTTTGTTTAGGTTTATCTGAAATAACTCAACAGATTTGTAAATTGTGTGCAGTTATCAGCTGATTTGTAACATGATATTATGTAATCCGACAGCTTGTAATATATTTAGTACTGATAAAACTTATAATGTTATCTAATTAGTTGATACACTACTGGTCATTATTTGATTTCTTTGTAAAACATACACGTGGACAAACTACTTACGCTTACTGTAGCCCTGATATACGCCTGCCAACAAATAAACCAAAATGCTATGAGCAAAATATGGGCAACTCACTCAACGCGAAGAATTCTTGGTCTAGAAATCTATACAAATAAATTTAGAAAAGGGATTTCATACTGCCAACAGAAACTGATAATTCTAAATTAATTGGCCTACAAGTGTTGCATTTTCGTTCGTATCAAAAAGCTAACACAATAACAGAATATGAAACTCTACCCACTAACGTGAATGAAACCGCCTGCCTAGGGCATTAATCTCCTTAGAAACCACTCACGACAAGAGGAGCAACACCTGTCAGCCCTCGTGTTAATTCTGGTCTCAATGAAGACCAAAACAGAAGGCATGAAGCAAGTCTCGCACTCGAGCACCCCGTCCCGTCCCTCGCACACTAACACGGAGGGAGCGGTCACGCTGCACACCATCCCAAGGACACACGTGCGACTCGCCTCCGCCCACCGCGCGAGCAAATAGCTGGTTCCTTCCAGAGTATCAGGCTCTTCTCTTGGAAAATTATAAGATAAACAGATGACCCACTGCTTGGTCTATCTGTCTCAGTTCATAATATTAAAGAATAAAATGATGAGGAATGATTCCGCTTCAACATAGGAAAAGACGACTGTTTGTTTTTTTAATAGCACTGACATAAAAGTGCTCTTATCAGAGACTGTCAATCTTATCACAGACAGCAGTCTGTCATCAATGGCGTGTTCTT
>NC_051418.1:13709748-13710175 GCF_015228065.2 Penaeus monodon | reverse complement strand
TGGAGTTACTTAGAGTGAGAATCGGACTGATACAAAACAGCTTAATATCGACTGAACAATAAACGTCTGTAATTAATATTGTTTGTTATCAATGAATCGCACATACACGAGTACACACATTCCTTAAAAAAACATACATACATACAGTTGTAACGCGAGATGCATGTTCAAGTCACAATGCTACTGTATCATATATCTCGGATGTTGTATATAACACTGAAAAAATATTATATGATGACGTGAGATATGCTTTATCTCACTATATTAGAATGGATTCAGAAAACTTCCAGTGCTGGCACCTGTGTTGGTGGTCAAGAAACTCGCAGCACCATCGCTGGAGATCGACGGTTGTGCGCTCCCCTCTCGCTTTCTCCTTCTCTCTTGCTCATTTTCGGCCATATGCCTACGAAACTCGGCGTTCTCTCTC
>NC_051418.1:13708424-13709612 GCF_015228065.2 Penaeus monodon | reverse complement strand
TTAAGCCGTTAAATCTTCCGGAAAATTTCCCCCCGGTCCTGTAGGCCACGCGTTACAGGGAGTTTATTTGCTATTAACTTTAATGTCGTTTGGCCAATTTTGTTGGCGCGTTGGCACATGTTTTGGTTTCATATTTTACAATGGGGTCGATATTAGGCTAAATGCCGTTGCCGTTTTCAGGAGCAAAATTCAGACAAGAAAACAACTCTCACAGGAATGACACACTGTTATAAATCGCAAACCGATAAAACAGCATCATCCATATAGGTTCTGCTTCTACAGAGGGCTACTTTCACTTTACATGGGTGATTGCCCCGGCGGTCACCATGGGATTCGTACCAGCATGGCCGCAGGCGTGTTCCCCTAAGACATGACCGGAATCAGTGCCTTCTTCAGGGAGAACAAATGGAATTGCACTCGCACGTTACTCCTGGATTCAGGAAGTAGCTACGGGCAATCTTGAACTAACGTCTCGATGGGGCTGGTCGCCATCAGTCTAAGAAGGCGAGAAAGCAGAAAAACTCAATATTCTGTGGCTTTCTCAAAATGTAAGTCAATAGCCTAAATCCACAATAAATTCTTATCCCTAATAATGAATCTATTCTAACCAATTGTTCTTATTAGCAAGTGATTCGCTTCCAGGTGTAGTATGTCATTCATACAACATATCTCCCAATACTTTTTTCTACAAAGCCGGTGCCTGAAAGTCCTACATCAAGTTGGAAATTAATGATAATACTCTAGTATCAGGTCACGGACAGGCTCCCACGAGAAAAATAATTTTCCTGCTGATGAAACACACTCGATGAAATCAATAGCTCAGCTAGTAGGGGCATTTTGAACAGCGTTGAACGACAGGTTACAGATTAATTCAATGTCAAATTCTGATTACGAAGAAAAATATTAAAACATAAAGCATATTAATACATGACAGGAATTGCCTTCGTCGGCATTCTCTTCGATAAACAGCATTGCGAACGGGAAGGTCTTTTGTAACAACAATCGTTTTTTCAACAGCTAGGCGAGACGTCGAGCATCGTCTCCGTTTGGGCGCCGTCCATCCGAAAGTGGTTTTAGCCGCCCGGGGTCAAGCGCGTGATTAACAAAGATTTAGTTTTCAAAAGCAATCTATGCGATAATGCATTTCGTCTTATCCTCACACTCACACACACACATTAATATATACAT
>NC_051418.1:13708160-13708288 GCF_015228065.2 Penaeus monodon | reverse complement strand
TGATGTTAAAATGGTTAGTTCGGTCCGCGGGTGTCCTTGGTAAGGACTTCGACTCACAGACTGCACGGGAGGGCCACAGAGTCAGGTGGTCACCCGGTGGTGTTACATAAAAGTCAACCGATCTCCTG
>NC_051418.1:13707530-13707654 GCF_015228065.2 Penaeus monodon | reverse complement strand
ATTTCTTTAAACGTGATGTTTTATGTTACCGTCCAAAACAGCTGTTTCGTTTATTTGTTCGTATGTACATTCATAATATATCTAAGCGTTTGTGAACATGTATGCACTCAGATATGTCGTCTGA
>NC_051418.1:13705358-13707462 GCF_015228065.2 Penaeus monodon | reverse complement strand
GTCATTAAACACCGCGCTCCGGGCATGAAGCAAGTCCGGCAGCCTCACAAGTGCACCTCCGAGGGCGGGCAGGACACGAATGACGCCGGAAATAGTGTCCGTCTTCAGCGGAAGAAGCTCAAACCGCGTCTACGCCGAATTGTACAGAGGGAAGTATTGACAAAGTAACAGCAAAAACTGTTGAAATAAGGTTGGTTTTAGAAATAAAGCTAGTATAGCTTGTGACACAACAACTCTCCGTGTCGACTGAATGGAGAGGAGAAAACATGGGATAAAATTGACTTATGCCTTATCTCTATGAAAATACCTGCAGGCGAGAAAATGGCATGCAAAAATATTTTTTTTTAATCATAAAGGGAATTATCAAATACCAAGAATAGTATTTTCTCAATGTGGCCGAGTAATACAGATGTATGAACAATTACATACCTCATTAACTGTTATGTAAAAAATCAGAGAATGGCCATGCAAAGTGCATCTACGAACGAAGGCCTTGAGTTTTTCTGACTCCTGTAATGAAACCATATAATTGCATTGCTAAAATGTGTATATTAATAAAACGCTAGCCCTTTTCTTACGGTCTCGTAAATGAATATATATACAAGTTCCTTTACAAACAAATGTGTCTTCTCTTGTAACAAGCTAATTGCGTTAAGCGGAATTCAACTATCCTCTGATCACACATCACTGGCGGCAGTAAAACATGCGAGTGAGTGACAGCACAAAAAAGAGGAAGCAGGAAAAAAAAAGCGAAAAGGCGGATAGAAAGCGAGTGAGGAGGAAGGGGGGGTGTGGGGAGCGAGGAAGAAGGAGGGGGTGGGGGAGCGAGGAGGAAGGAGGGGGTGGGGGAGCGAGGAGGAAGGAGGGGGTGGGGGAGCGAGGAGGAAGGAGGGGAGTGGGGGAGCGAGGATGTGGAAAAGAGAGAGTGAGTAGTGACGCGATGGCTCCGCCCATCGTTTTGACGTCAAGGTCTACACAGTGTGTCGGGACTTTAAAATTTTTCTATGACGTCACATTAAAATGCCTGGGCCTTAGGTTGTGGACTAAAAACAAATGACATTCTACCGCACTTCGTTATGATTTTACAACTGATACCAGTATACAATTCAATCCTGGTTTGTATTATCACAACACAGTTCTGAACAACCTTGGAATAATTTCATAAGATTGGACAGATAAGGTAGGTTGATAAAGTTGGATGAATAATCTAGAACCTTTATTGCTTATGTCAGTGACGTGATTTCCTGTGAAGAACGTTGCACAAAAGTCCCCTCAGCATCGGTCTGACCTTTGGCATTTGCTTTTTTTGCTTTCTTAGGTGGAGGACTGACCAGCGAGTTTTAAATGTTCTTATTGTTCAATGTACTGCCTCTTCGTCGCAAGATTTCACACGATTTATTGGCTAAAGACAACCACTGGAAGTGCCATCATAGCAATACGACTATGGCAGTGTAAAGAGTTATTTTATAAACAAGGAGAGTATAAAATATAAATTCAAAAGCTTTGTCTTTTACCAAGGAACTCTCACGTTATTTTCCTTTCGGTTACACAAGAATGCGGATTCAGACTTCTCACCCATAAAGAACCCAAAAGGATAACGGGAGAAATATACACAGGAAATAATTCATTTTGTACGTAGGTTTATTTGTATCATGGTACTATAACTTCTGCCGAAGTATCATCGGAAAATGATACTTCACCCCAGTATGTATTTCCATCACAAATGAGTCAAGACAGTTAGAGAGACATTCATTAAATTTCGTTCTCTTTATTTATTACATTAAATTCTTATTAGTTCAATGATCAGATAGTGTGGTAGCTGCGCATACGACAAATCTGTAGTCTCTATCTCCTTCTCTGGACAGACCAGTCGCACGCTTTCAAGGTACGAATGACAGGTGACCCTACTGAGGTGCAAGACGGGCGGGCCTGCAGACGCAGAGCGACCGCTGGATTTTCCCGGGGGGAAAACCGACCCAGTCATTATCCCGCTCTCCCTGCCTATCCGTCACTGCTCTCCTTTCGTATCCACCGCCACAAATGATCTTCCTTATCTCTGGTTACACTTACCTATACCATAAGCGTTTAACACAATCCTAGCATT
>NC_051418.1:13705168-13705295 GCF_015228065.2 Penaeus monodon | reverse complement strand
CGAAGTCGAAATACGACACAAGTCACAGGAGCCTGTTCCCACTTCCTAATTTAGCAGTATCCTCTTATTCCTGTCCATGTCTATCACCTATCACCACACATCCAAACACAAGAAAATGTTGCCGTTA
>NC_051418.1:13702363-13704314 GCF_015228065.2 Penaeus monodon | reverse complement strand
CATCCATAACTTTCGTAAATATAAGTACTGAAAGCAAATACTTGTTACGATTTTATTGGAATGCAGAAAAGTTACAAACTGTAAATATTTGCAATCATTTCTCATACAGCCTAAATAAGGAAAACTGTATTTTCGCTCTTAAAAATTACCATATTATAAGAAAATCCGCACCTCTACTCAGTAGAAATGTTTCTCAAGTTCCATTTATCTTCCGAGGCGGACCCAGCTCGGTGACTCCATGTGGAACATAAGGGCAAAAGCAATCATATCACTGCCTGCAAAATCCAGGGAAAACGAGACGGCTCCCTTGGGTTCGAGCAGCTTCCCGTGATTACGTGAATCTGAAAAAGATCTAGCATCACTATTATCTTATTCCAAAGGCGTTAATTTTGTGCCCCCAACGGCAAGCAATATGGAAGGACGTACATGGAATTCTACAGCGTGAAATGTCTAAACTATCTCTGCGTTTTTTTCTGAAGGGCAAAATGATCATTCAAATTGACTAGCACCAAAGCTGCCCAAAGCTGACTACTTTAACATCAGTCAAAATGACGTTATAATATTACTCAAGTAGTGATTTAATACCGACTGGAATACTCAGAGGCTTGCAATAGAACAGAACCCATGTTAAGAGAGTTAACGCCGGAGATGGAATGACCAAAAACGTAGCGCAGCCACCACACCGGATGTCGTAACATCACTTTCCTCCACCCGCTGTGCGCCTCCCTCCTCCCTTCTCTGAGACGGACTGCCAGCGTACGCAGCTGTTCAGATACATGGTAGACTGCGTGTCCTGATAAGAACCGATGCATGGCGGTCTGGCAACTGCCATTACTTACGTACACCAGAAATGTATTATTTCTTAGAGATAGAAACTACAGTTAATTATGGATAGCTATTTTTCTAACACAAGAACATTCAATAAACCTAATGGTAAAAATGAAAATAATCATCCGTAACTAGAACCGGCAAATAACGACTAGTGCATAAATAAAAGAGAGGTAAGCTTCTCGGTGGAAACGTGTACGTGCAGAAATGTTGAATGACACGGCGGATGCGACGTTAACGTTGGGTTGGGGTAGGGGGGGCAGGGGCTTGGAACGGTTAGGGGAGAGGGGAAAAGGGCCAGGAGAGAGTAACCATAACGGAGAAAGAGGTAAGCGAGTACACATGAAGTTGTGGAAGACAGGGTAACATGAGCCTAAAAAAATGCTACGTAAAGGGCACATCGAGGAAACTATGATTAAGATTTAGTAATGTTCAATGATGAGACCGACAAGTGCTTAATTGTGGCAAACACTAGCGTGTTTCACATAGACATCCGTGGTATCTTTGCATGGATTCAACACAAACCGATCCAACTACAACATTTCGGATGTACTGATATAGTATTTATGTAATGAAAGTGCCAACCCCGCCACACACGAATACACTTCCATCATCAAGCGTTGAAGCATTGGAACTTGGTGAAGGTGGCCGAATGGTAATTGTACTTTGGAGTTTCTGCCTACGTGCCGCTGCTCACGGTGCACACGTTCAAAGACAATGATGTGATTGTAATGTCTTATATAAATTATACTTGACTAAAATTTAATCTACACTGAAGTTTTAGAACATTTCCCTTTCTTACAACCGTAAATTTAATATTTAAGATAATTTCATTACACACTTATCTAAAACAAAACCATCCAAGTAACCTCTTACGATGAAAGAGTCGCATTAGCAGTTGTCCTTATGGTGCTTATATACTGTTATGTGTGACGAGCAGGTTTGCATGAAGCCTGTCTGCCACGCACCCAGTGACCCGGCCCTACTCCGATACCTACCGCTCCCTCGCTCACCCTTCCTCGCCCCCGACTCGTCCGAAAGCCGTTATAATGTACAGTACCTGCGCCGGTACCAATCTGCAATCTGCAAAGGCGCCGAGGTAGGGATTCTAAGATAATCAAGG
>NC_051418.1:13702060-13702131 GCF_015228065.2 Penaeus monodon | reverse complement strand
TGACCTTGAGGATAGTGGAGGCAGAGCCAAGGCCTTTCAGGTATTAATAGCGCACCATGCCTCGTACTTTG
>NC_051418.1:13699591-13700952 GCF_015228065.2 Penaeus monodon | reverse complement strand
TTGGAAGGGAAATAAATGGTGCATGACCTAAAGGAAATGGAAGCATAGTGCAATTCCTGAATTCGGTTCCTGCACGATGACAGTTCAGTTCCTCAGTGTTTGTCTTAGACAGGACGTCAGGTCCGGAGCACGACCTAGGTCAAGGTCGAGGTTCAAGCGCGAGTTTGTGACGTCACCGAGGTCATGAAGCCACGTGCCTTTCAAGACTGTACGCCGCTCGTAACGGAAAGCTTGTCACACAAAACGTCCTCTCACAAACGGTTTTCGCCGCAATTTATAGTTTGCTTTACGGTAATATTGTAATCTATTACCATTATTCTACTTCTGAAGTTATTCACATTTTGCTAAACCTCGATATTTATTGGTCACTCGACAATCACAGTAGCTCAGGCCTGGCCAACGAGTCGATTGCGAGCAAGTTTTCGTCAATAACCTAATACTGATCTCTCTTTGAAACGTCGGCCTAAGTTGCCACAATACCTAACATGAATACACTTGAAAACTAAACAACAAAACGACTTACAGATCAAGAGCCATGGCAACAGGTGGTAGTACAGGTAGTTTGTGAAACCTTCTCAGTAACGGAGCGTCTCGCTATCAAAGAAGCGTCGTGCGTTTAACAGCCTTCTTTAGTTCGGATCAAATCCATAGACAACTTATAAATGAAACACCTGCGTACATTCCTATAAAACCAAGCTAGCAGACTTTGGGCAGTGCCAATCATCCAATAGTGCACCGTAAAGATACTCTCTTGTCAAATTTACAGTGCTTGAAATCTCCCTCTTTTTATCTCTGACGGAGTCTGTATGATGGTGGGAGGGAGGAGTAAACATAAAGCTGAGAGATCAACCAAAGTACTACGGGAAAAGTCGATCGCATCAAGTAAAAAGTGGCCACCGGCTATTTTCCAGGAATAACTACCAGAACATTTATTTCTTGCCTTAAATTGTTCAATATTTTATATTTCTTCTTAGCTACACTTTATTGATTCTTAAATGTTATGTTACTACATTCTGCTTCGCATTTTCCCATTTAGGGATGCGCTATCTTATTAATTCTAATTACCGACTTCAAATATTGGTTTGAATTTTACAACCCCCGTTCTTAGTCTTGTTAACTTGTTTGGAATTCTAGAGATACAGTAGCGATCCTGTTTTGCAGAGTGATTAATTCTCATGCATACCTATTTGATCTCACCGCCTGTCAGACGGTTGTCATGCTCCCTTTAGGCGTCACGTGAGGCAAACAGTCACTACAGCAGCTTCGTCTCTTTCTCAAATTGCTTCACCTACAGCTCAGAACAACCTAGTTTTCGTGCCATGGCCAGATATAGCAGACTTCACGCTGTCTCAGCATGACAA
>NC_051418.1:13699317-13699504 GCF_015228065.2 Penaeus monodon | reverse complement strand
GAAAGATGGGAAAGTGAATTAAATGTTTCTGGTGCTTTCTTTCCTCCCTTCCGCCTTAGCTCAAACTCTGTGCTAGACGGCCGGCCACACCTCAATCCTCCAGAGTCTCATGGCTGAGACCGGGGAGATTCCGAGTGAAAGCTGCAGCAGCGCCTGCGGCAGGTTGCAACACAATCAATGTGATGTC
>NC_051418.1:13699043-13699125 GCF_015228065.2 Penaeus monodon | reverse complement strand
TCAAAATTGGCTCCATATCCAAGCAGACGTAGGAGACATGTCCACAAAGGAGTACTATGCCGTGGATGATGCGGAAGAGTGG
>NC_051418.1:13697578-13698577 GCF_015228065.2 Penaeus monodon | reverse complement strand
TGTAATACATCCTTCCACAATGCTGTTGCTTGAACTACTAAACAGGGACGAATTCCTTGGTGAAGTGCCACATACCGGTTCCACTCCGCACGGGCGACGCCACCTTCCCGGCGCATGCAATTCCCGACTCTCATCCTTCCAAGTCAACTGCTTCAAAACAGTGTCAGGGAATATCTATTGTTACGGTCGTCCTAATAATCACAAGCCCCGTAAACGTTCGATGGCGACCCGTCTCGCTATGCCGCGTAAACCAGCCTCGTGGCATCGCTTCAGGCACAGCCGTATTAGGAGTGCGCAGCGCTGCGATGAGTCACCTTAAGGAGTTAAAGCTCAGTGCGGAAGCAAGAGTAATAGATGTTTCACTCGCCTTCCCCCGACACCCATCTCCTTAAACATTTACGTGTTACCGCCGAACCTCTCGTGCCTCACAACCCTAACGCATCACCCAAGTGCCCCGCACACAACAAACGGCCAAAAAAGGTAATATTTACATACAAACTTTAGCGATGCCCCATTACCTTATCTAGCCTTAAACCGCGTAGAGAATTGGAGATAAGAACAATACATCTCAATCTTTGATTGCACGGCAAATTTCCCTTCTATTTTCTATTTGTTTCACGTGCATATGACGACGGATGGGAAGCGATCATTGGTATTTGACAAACTTACGACGGATGGGAAGCGATCATTGGTATTTGACATCCCACTGTTTTTACCATCATATAATCTCATAGCGGTAGGTTTGCTTAGAACCGATCCTTAAAAACAACTGTTCATGTAGAATGACTACACTTACAGTGTAAAAAACCGTTTCTGCTGCACCCTCTACACTAACAACATTAGAATCTATTACATCAATCTGAAAATATGACCTCGTAATGCTGTGACCCCCCCCCCCAAGACTAGCGGGGGGGGGGTCTAATCCGAATAGGTTTTGATTCTTCATGAGTTTAAAAAAGGAACAAACTGCTGGTTATACCAAACAGTAAAATCTTCGGG
>NC_051418.1:13695976-13696142 GCF_015228065.2 Penaeus monodon | reverse complement strand
ATTCTGAACTATTCATGAGTAATTTTCCAGGTACGAGATATCCGGGTATATCTAATGGAGCAATTCCACTATGGGGATGAAGTAAGGATCAAGTTCCCAGACTGTATACTAAACAAAACCGAGGTTCCGTAAATACTAACACACAGCCAGACATATGCTCATGACA
>NC_051418.1:13695432-13695932 GCF_015228065.2 Penaeus monodon | reverse complement strand
ATAAAATGCGGGTCCTCGTCCTACATAGTAGACAATTCTAATTCAAAAATACTCCGTAACGATGTAGGATCTTGTGACCCTAGGTATCAGCGTTACTCGGACCGTCTCTATAAACAAAAGTGAAAGTAGCCTTAAGGCAAGTTTCCCGTCCATCCCCGACCCTCACAAACGAATAACACAGGGATTCATTCTTCCAGGAAAGACCGACCAACTTAGGGCTTCGTGGTGGGGTGCATGGGTGTGTTTACAGTGAAGGGAATATGATTATTTTGTCATGTTTACGATCTATTTAGTCACGTTTATGAAAAAAAGGTAAGTAATGTGACAACACTGATGAAACACAAAAGGTAAGTAGAACTCTTACGCGAGGGCCGTGAATTTACGAGGAGGTGGTTAATGGTAATTCTCCCTACCTGAGGAGCTACCTGAGCTGAGTGGAGCGGATCTCCCGATCTAGGCATTAACTTCGAGAAACAGGCAGGATATAGTATAAGGAAAAG
>NC_051418.1:13694711-13694795 GCF_015228065.2 Penaeus monodon | reverse complement strand
CGAAACTCTCGCAGCACTATTCCAGTAGTAGATGTCCTTTCCTTATTCCCGCCATCGTAGCACTGCCCAAGAGAGAGTAGAACA
>NC_051418.1:13694498-13694669 GCF_015228065.2 Penaeus monodon | reverse complement strand
ATGTAGAGCAGATGAAAGGAGACGGGCGGAGAAACGGGCGGGAAAGGGCGAACAAGACCTTTTACATAAAACCTAAAACAGGGATTTTACACATAAAACTAGGCACCTGGTCCCTATTTCGGTTAAGGATCTGCAGAGAATACAAAGAGAGGACGGTCACAAGACAGGAGC
>NC_051418.1:13694269-13694421 GCF_015228065.2 Penaeus monodon | reverse complement strand
AGACAACGAGATGTATAAGAGTATTATAGAGGGATTTTCGTAGTAGGGATGGTGATGGCGTGAGTGGATGTAGTAGTTGAGTGTGGATTGTTTTGTACTTGTAGAGAGTGGGAGAGGTGAGGTGATGTGCTGATGAGTGTGTGATCGGTGGT
>NC_051418.1:13693013-13693258 GCF_015228065.2 Penaeus monodon | reverse complement strand
ACAAAAGAAGGGCCCCCCCCGGGGGGGAAAAAAAAAAGGGGGGGGGGGGGGAAACGGAGAGGGGAAAGGGAAAGGATAGCAGTGCGGCATATTTTATCGGCGTTGGAAACAACAAGATTTTTATCTATAAAATCCTAATACACGGGATTTACAATCATATAAATAGGGCACCCTGGTCCCTATTCTCGGCTTCCAGGGATTCTTCAATGTAAATAAAAGTCCAAGGACTGGATAACACATATGAC
>NC_051418.1:13691444-13692176 GCF_015228065.2 Penaeus monodon | reverse complement strand
TTTGAGTTTTCATTTTCATCTGTAAAAATCCTATTAGTTCATCAGATATGAGAGCATCTATCTGTATTATGAACGTGTAGAGAGACGAAGAGCGTTGAATGGATGTAAATCACAACCGATATACTAAGGTTAAATTTGTCTTTTGCATCTCCTTTCTTTCTTTCCATTTTTTCAATGCAAAAGCCATAGTTACGGGGAGAGCGCGGGCACTGTTGCCCTCAGTCTCGTGCCGGTGGCAGAGGACGCAGAAGTCGAATTCCTAGTTCGACGTTGGGTAAGCAAGGCCCGAGCACGAGGCCACAAATAGGAAGCCCGATATCATACGGTCCCGCCATACATATTTTATATTTTAAGTTTTCACATTCTAAGACTTTTCTTCAGCACAGTCACAAACTCTATACTAAGAGAGAACCGATTGCAAGTATTAAAGTAAGCATGCTTTCCACATTAAAGAACTGCAATAATATCCTTGAGAAATTACGGAAAAGGTGGTTGCGATTCTACAACTACGGAAGAAAAGGTGTCAACAGAGCGATGAGTCCTCGCTTACTTTGATCGTGTGGCGGTGTGGGTGGGGGCGACGACGACGGGCAGGCGGCCTCGAGGGCTCCGCCTCCAACGCCCCGGTGCTCTTTGGTACTTAGATCTTCTGACAAAGGGACACGCACTGGCGAGCGCGTCGTGAAGTTATCATCAGGGATACCAACCTGCAAATAACAGAAAATGAAGTAA
>NC_051418.1:13687999-13688414 GCF_015228065.2 Penaeus monodon | reverse complement strand
CGATCAGCGATAACTACTAACCTTCTGGACTTAAATATGTTATTGAACAATCTCCAGTCCTAACAAATACAACTCAAATTTCCAAACACAAAATACGACCACATTACAGCCACCTATACGGTTTCACCTTCCCCTCGCCTCCTCTAAATTTAATGTAGCATGGCTATACAGCTCAATTTAACAGCTCTGATATAATATTTACTTTTTAACAAATTTCCCCCCCCCCCTGTCGGTGGATGAAACTAAGCCGAAAAAATACCATATGTATACACACAGAAATGTATGTACTTCATTTTCTTTTAGCGCAAGTTGAGTCCGTGCATACAAAAGAATGGAGATGGATTTTTGCAGGAGGAATAAGTTTTCATTTCATGTGATTACACCAAGAAGGCCAGCTTCGGGGAGCCCCCCCCCC
>NC_051418.1:13687685-13687950 GCF_015228065.2 Penaeus monodon | reverse complement strand
CTCGTTCAGGTTTTATTATCTGACTGACGATGATGCAAGTAGCCTCACTACATTAACAAAAGACGGTACAGTAGTTAGCACGTGTTTCTCCCATCCCCCCATTTTTCGCATACTTTTCACAGAAAATGAGAAACAAAACAAAAACGGCTTTTATATCTTTACCATAGACTAAAAACCATATCTAAATCGAATAAGAAAAAGAATATGGAACGCCGAGTCTTAATGCAGAATGTTTGTTTTTATGAGGTCAACGTTCTTGGACGGC
>NC_051418.1:13687044-13687650 GCF_015228065.2 Penaeus monodon | reverse complement strand
CTACTATAACACAAAATATTTAATTAAATAAATCTGAAGATTAATTTATTAACAAAGTCCTGAGAGACTCTATATGTTTTCTTATATACACATAATGTAAAGGCATACTTATTGACATACAGGTGCCTTTACAGCCTTTTTTCATTTAAGACATTTCAACCATTCCTTATCAATGCAGAGATTCGTGTTCAACAACTTTCCTCCAGTATCGACAAAATTTCTTTTTTTCTCATCGCCAGAGAAAATCGAAAAAGAAGATAAAAAGAAAAGAAAAAAGTGAAAAACTTGTTTGAAAGAACTCGCATTAATTATTTTACCAAAAACGCTGAATTATCGTTCGACTTTTGTTGGTCTGTTAACTGTTGGTCTGTGCTGAAACTGTGCCGTATACCTTAATACCGTGTCCGGTACTTTCATTCATCACATAACCTTTTTGTGATAATTCAATTTATTTCTATTATATACCCCTAACAATGATTACATATATTTTTATAAGCATATATCAAATATAAATATTAGTTGGGTAAAATTTCACTGATAAATAGGTAAGTTTCTGTAATTCAATCACTCTCAATAAGGTATAATTCGATTTCATATAGGTTAAAA
>NC_051418.1:13683635-13686209 GCF_015228065.2 Penaeus monodon | reverse complement strand
GTCGCGGTAAATGTGTAGTAAGTGAATAAGTGAATTAATATAATAGAAAAATATATTGCTTCAACGATTCTTCACATACAAACAGCAAATACTGATAATACTTGATTTCTGAAAGTCGTTTCCCGCTGCTGCATATTTATAAGATACTCAGGAGCCAACCATAACCTTCGAAAAAAGTGTTTATCATTACATACTGAGGTACGCGTTTGGTTAAGCACAACTTTCGTCTGATAAGGAGAATAGACCGGTATTCTTGAAATCTATAACCACTTTTCTGATCGCGTATGTGCTCAAATAAGCTTATATCTAAGCCGGTAAAGAAACTCCCATGTCGTTTCAGAGTGAACATTACAAATTATTATTATATTTATCTACGAGAATTATATAAACATGTGAACGCAACGGTACCAAGCATCAGCTTACTGTGATAAGTCACTGATAATCCGGACCAAATGATGCAGGTACGGGGAAAAGCGGAGAGGGGAGAGCGAAGTGGTACACCAATAAAATTGTGATACTTGACGGTCTATTCGCAGTGCCAATTCAGAAGGCGTCCTGGCCACATCCCGCTCGGACATGTTCTATAAATAAAGGTTATTGCAACTGTTCCATTACGGTGTCCATACACGCACATCGAAATTCCGCAAATGCACTGCGTCATCGGTTTATGCGTGTATGGAAGTTGTTCGGTCCAGAGTGTGCACTGTGCTCATTCAGTTGCTCCCACCGCAATACAAACATCTGATGGAAGTGTAGGTGTGGAGGCGCGGTCTGCTGAGTGCACCAACTTCGAGACAAGATGTCCGTTGTACGATGAATGAGTATAGAGGTCCTTATACACACTCAGTGACATTGCATTGTATATTTGGTCAGCGAACGCCAAAGCCACAAGCCATGTACACTGAGCTCATGATTCTTAATCCAGTCGACATCAAGAACAGCCTCGGAAGACGACCTGATACAGATTATGTTGGCCGTTTCCGACAAAAATCTAGAGGTGCCCACTTTCATTAGTTTAGCGGTTCTCAAACTTCCCCACGTAACATCTACCAGCAAACCCCTCTCCCCCACCCTCATCTTCTCATTTTATTTTACAACATACGTAAGAACTGTATGCAAGTTAAATAGCTACCTTTACACAAGGTACGTTTTCTAATATCATTATAATTATCCTGGTTTTGTTTCTCATTTCATGTCATTTGTCTCATAAAATGACATAAAACGAAAACAAAAAAACAAAGTTATATCTTCACTCGCATCAGCCAAGTTTCAAGGAGTATTAATTTTCAGTTATCGGTGGGTTTCTTTCGTCCGTTCGTATGAGGCAACGAGCCCAAACTAACAACATTGAGCGAAAATGCTAACTGCGGCATCGGTTACGTTTCAACTCAACCGTTACCTCCGCTGAAGTACACGTGAATGTCATAAAATATTACCGATTAATGACCCGTTAAAACTTTTAATGAGGCAGAAACGTAAACTTTATCATTACAAAAGTTTTCTTCTTCGCGCACCCCGCTAATATACTTCAATAAGTGGTGAAACGCGGTTATCCTTACATTCACTGATCGTACTCACTGGTCCGAACCACAAAACTACTTCCATACTGCAATATTGCATCTAGTCTGTGCAACTGACCATTTGAATTGGGCATACATAGGGGCTTTCATTAGAAATGCACATATTCGTACGAATTTACTGAAAATCCACTGGGCACGGGTATTTAAAAAGTACAAAAATATAGGTATACATAAACATGGTTTAGTATAAAATTGCCCGTTTTCTCTGAACCCATACAACTTTCTTTAACTCACCCTGAAATTATCATTTTTACAGTGCTTGCAAAACACCTTGCATGTTTCTGGTATTATTCGCTGAAATACAGTGACTACACACACTGGATCTGGTCGACATCCAGGAACGCAGGCGGCTGTCTGGCCCCTCCCAAGCTCTCGCGGAGGTGCCAGATGGTAAATTTAATGTATATGCTAAATAACATCATTTTACGTATAACTCTACATAGAATTAAGACAGATAAGTCAAAAGATGATAATCACTTACGCTTAGTTCACAAAAAGGGATACGTAACCGCTCCTATAACCAGAAAAACTAGTCAGTTCTGGCATCACCTCGTTTATGGGTGTCCCGTTACATTCACTACGCTCTAAAGAATACGGTATCGTTATTTCCTAAGGGGAAACTTAAAAATATAGGCAAACAATACGTGTGGCGGTTGATCTACTAGATCTCGGAAATATCGGTTTCGGACACTGCTCCAAGAATAGTGTTCACTACAAAAAAGGATAAGGATTAAAGATATTATTCCACAAAAACACTCGAGGCAATCAATTAATCCGATAACCAGGATACGGTAATGCCTACTTAGAAACTTATTCAAAGTCGCATTCTGAAATAGTATTCATATTTAAGATGTTTGTTTAAAGACTATGGCATAATCACAACATGCATGCAATTAAAAGGCAAGAGTAAAGTGTATCGAAAGTAGACAAAATAATGGGCGGAAGCGGTTCTTCTGCATCTAACCACTGTTATCACATTTTTTTTCCAAATCAT
>NC_051418.1:13683251-13683549 GCF_015228065.2 Penaeus monodon | reverse complement strand
GCAAGGTCTATGATACAGCTAATTTACTTCAAACTTCAAAAGCCAAAAGAAAAGCTTCAAGATACTGTACATATTACGACAAAATCAAAAATGACAATATGAAAAATTGGAACGCTTAACTGACGATACCATGTACACAAAATTAGAGAAACAAATTTGTCCTAATGTTGAAAAAGGATTATCAGAAGGAAAAAAAATAAAAAATAAAGGTAATGGCAAACAAAGATAGTGAGAGCGGGGAGACGCAGGGAGGGGTTCGGAAGAGGGCGAAGAAAAGAATGAGAATGAGAATGAGAAT
>NC_051418.1:13682733-13682943 GCF_015228065.2 Penaeus monodon | reverse complement strand
GGGTGGGGGTAACGGCGCTGTCGAAAAAGAATATTCGTGGTGCTAATTTATATTTTTGTTACATTTCCTCGTGTGTGATTTCCATTCGCATTCTGCAATCTCCAAATCCTCTCTGAGAATAGACGTCCATGATACTACATGAAGCTAAATTCACCATAAAGTGGAGTTGAGGCACGAGCCTGAGCGAACCAAATGGTCAGAAGGGCATTC
>NC_051418.1:13681994-13682697 GCF_015228065.2 Penaeus monodon | reverse complement strand
GATGAAAAACAGAGTAGCAGAGTATGAGTTTACCGGAGGCACATTCCGTACTGGAGGCACATTTACAATATAACTGATTAATTTTCTCAAAGAGTTATGGCTAAGATCGGGCAAGGGCAAAAAGAAAACAAATGTTCCATATCAGACGCAAATGGTATAATAACGTCACCAGTTGTTTCCATGCATGGGAAAAATTAAATGTCAATCGCATACCCAACCAAATATTATTTACTATCATGGGCATTAGTCCATCTCTGTGAAGTATATGTAGAGAAAGGTATTTGTTTGTTTCCAAATAATGGAACTGATAAATAAGCAATCTACAACTTAGAGTCGGAGACCGTACAACACATTACGAACTTTACTTGGAGGAAAGGGTGTAAACAGGTAGTGAGGTGTAGTGTTAACGCATTCCTCTCCAGCCCCTAGATCCCACCCACAACCCTGCCATTACCTAACAGGCGCAAAACACCTTGTCGTCTCACAGCTGTCTACACTTCGCCGTCCTTGTCACCGTCACCTTTAAGAACTACGCACTACGAACGTGTGTGTATTGACGCACGGGTCTTTTAGATATGAAGAAACTGCTCCAGCCAGAAGTAGGGAATTGAAATATTAATTAACGACGGCTGAAATGCGAATTGTTTTCGCTATAACAGGTATCATATCAAGCTCTCCTTCCATTAATAGAGAAATATTTACT
>NC_051418.1:13680117-13681896 GCF_015228065.2 Penaeus monodon | reverse complement strand
CTTGGTTCTTTCAATAAGGAAACGTAAGAAGCTTAGCAAGCCACCTCCCATCTATATTTGCATTGATATTTTCAAACAAGAATGACATATGTATAAGGTGTATGAAACCTTCCCAGGTTCTTGTATAAAAATAGTAAGTTTGGGGTATCTTTCCTTCATAAGTTTCAGGCGCACCATGGAGCCTGTGGTTGCTGCTTACCTTTCCAGCCTTCCAATGACATACGATCACAGGGCTACCAGACGTGCCAACTTCCTTGCACGTCGCGTTCTCACCACCACAACAACGGCATGCATGAGGGTGTGTACTACGGAAACCGAAATTTACATTAACACAATCCTGAACGTCCTGTTTAAGGTCTACGATTCGGCAAACAATTGGAAAAATCGAGCATATACAAAGAGTAAAAGGTATCTGTGAAAAGACCCGAGTGATGTTACCTTCTGATACAAATACATTTGTCAGCATCAGTGGAACATGGCCAACTGATGATTCGTGTCCGTCGTTAAGTACGAGGGTTGCTACGATAAGCGAAACAATTTTAAAGGTTATGACAAAGGTCGATCTTGAAAAGACCCGAGTGATGTTACGTTTTACAAATACATGTCACTCATGGAACGGCCACTGTGTTGTTCCATCCTGTACAGTAGCGAGTCTCAGCAAAGGCGAGAACAAATAAAGTATAACTTGATCAGATTAGTTACTCGCACATGTGATCGTACGAGGTAAAAGAAGGATTTTTTCAATCTTTATACAGTTCGACGTCGAGAGCATGTTACCCTACCCAAGATCCATCTTGTTATACCCATATAATTTATTTTTTTTCTCATTTGAATTAGATACTTGGTAACAATCCTCGCCTTTCAAAATAAGACAAAAGTCAGGTTTCCTCGACGAGCAGTATGCTACCAACGTTTAAAAGGGAGAGAGAGAGAAAAAAAAAATGCTCAAGGGATCTTTAGAAGTTTTTCTTAAAAAAGTTTCTTGCGACAAGTAGGCCTAATAATTTTGCAACAATTGTCTGAAAAGTTTTCCTCGCCCTGGTCTCTCGTCACGCCGCAGGTAAAAGGGGGCGCTGAAAATAACCTCGCTGACCGAGCACCAACTGCTTAGTAGTATTCATAGGCAGACCAGGTCTCGAGGAGGCCATAAATCTGGCCAATTGTATAAGCTGTCTAAACACTGAGACACGAGGAGTGCGAGGTGACCAATTGTTAATCCTGAGGGGAAGGGGGGGGACAACCATGAAAATAAAAATGGCTCGAAAATGTTGAACGAAACGCCTAAAATTATTTAGATTAACTGGAAAGACTATCTAGACTGGTAATCATGCAAAACTAATTAATAAAACGTGGGTATCAATCAAAATGACTTTCAATAAAAAGACAGGAGAGGTATAGATTCACAGCCGAAAAAAGAGAAGATAAAGCGAGGCATGAAGGAGACGTGAGTAGGCTAAGGATGATATACCAAGCGGTAAGGCCACATTCATTATTTTAGCGCGGGCGCTTCTTCGTCACACCTCTTAAGTTTCACACTAAGTATCACTTATCATCTGCACATAAACTTTACTTTTGTTTCTCCTACACGATAAGTTACATTATTTTCTGGATCGGGCATAACTGGATAGCATCACTAATGACTGAAGGGGCTATACCACTGACGGGCTCCCTGGTGGACTGTGAGCGGAGGCAACTGGATATTTACTTCACATTTTACTTGCCCCTTCTCACACATGCATGCATACATTCATGCACAAGACACATACACACGATGAAGAA
>NC_051418.1:13678860-13680009 GCF_015228065.2 Penaeus monodon | reverse complement strand
GCAGAATAGACACTTGAGTTTTACCAAGAAAGAGAGTACGGGGGATGGAAAGAGACGCGTGGGATAGGAAATACGAAAACGAAGACAGACCAAGAAGATAAGGAAGAATATGTAAGGACAGATAAACAGATGATAAATGGCAGGAGAGTGAGAGAAGAGGAATGATAAATAACACCTTAATATGGTTTCTGCGTCCTCATTATGTAAGACAACCAATAAAAACAATATCGAGAATAATAACATAATTCCTCTTTTCTCTTTTTCCTGATCCTAAATTAAAACACAAGACGCCAAGCATATTTGGGGAAGGCACACAATGAGGCAATTGTCACGGTGCCGATAGCGGCATCTGTCACGACCACCGAAACTTTCGAAAATGCTCCATTTCACTGCGATGCTCCCACAGTCTGTCACACATTCTCAGTGATGTATAAACTAAGGTCTAGTATTTTTCATTATTTTTCTAATAATTTCTCTTCGTTACTTACGACGATATCTAGAAAAAGGTATATTCATGAAACACTTCCTAATTCATTTAGTCTCTGTAAACACAGAGGATTCTTCCTACTTCTCAACCACAGGCAGCTCAAAAGATTCTCGGGAGTGAAAATCGTTCCAGACAAACCGGCCGGGGAAGTCTGGATAATCTCGGTAGACTTGAATAATTTGTAAACAGCTATGAATTAGCCGCAGTCAACTTTGTTTTGGCGATGTCATAAAAAGAATCTTTCAACGATAACTAATATTTCCAGTCAACTATAGACTGTATTCATCGAGCACAAGTCTTACAAAATGAGGGTATACTTATTCACTCAAGTTTCTTACGAACGATACAGTTCGTGCGCGTGAAACTAATCGATGCACACGAATCTTCGCCGACGCAGGCACATCCTGGGGCAAGGGGAAAATTATGACAGATTTATTGGTAAGAAGATGCTTCTTTGATCATAGTATATGCAGTCATCAAAGAACAATTAATTCACGAGTAGGATGTCCTAATACGAGTATTTACAAACAAAAAATGCATACAAAACACGAACAATATTCATGCAAGACCTTAGAGCAGAGACAAATCATTGACCAACCAGTATTCCTTTACCCAGCGCGAATGTTTTATAGTAACAAGTCTGATAAAAAATTGGCTATCGA
>NC_051418.1:13678025-13678809 GCF_015228065.2 Penaeus monodon | reverse complement strand
TGCATTTCAACGTTGTCATTTTTATGAATGTCATAACATTACTCTTCTATTCTCGCTGTATGCTTGTTGTCAAGAAAATTCAGCGACTTGTTCCCAAAATGTGATGTTAGCACTGTGATATTCCTCGCCTCGCAAACTTGCCAGACTTTTCCATGTTTCATCTGCTTGACTTTCGGTGCCTCTTCGATGTCGATGAGCACACCCAGAGCACTCGTAGGCAACGCGTGCATGTCGACTGCTCCTCTGGAATGCAAATGGGAAACCCTTGCTACGGATCACCTTCTGCCCTCGGGCTAACGGGGATAAACGATAGGCAGAGTCTGATAGTTTTATGTAACTGCTCTTTTAAGTTTCCTCCCTAGAGGGAAAGAACATGTGTGTGGTGTTTTCACTTGATGAAGGTCACTGCTACTGCTATTCTAATCACCCTTTGGTATATGCCTGGTTGTTATACATTTTGATGATCTTATCATTTGCTGAATGACTCATAAGTCAATTGAATACCTTTGGTATGGTAATTAGTTTCTCGGATATTAGCAATGTAGACTTGCATATAAGCCAAGAACAAATTCAAGTAGAAAGAAGCGGTAGCTGTGTCAACAGTGACTTGCATTTCCCGCTTTTCACTCGGCTGCTTTGGGAAGAAGGCTCGGTGGCTCACGTCCCACCGACGCGACTGCACACCAAGACAAATCTCTAATGCCTGTCTGAAAATGCAGTAACCTTATCAAAAGGAATTTCATATATAGTGTAATAGACGAGCAGCAGATGACATCACGTGTGT
>NC_051418.1:13674908-13676747 GCF_015228065.2 Penaeus monodon | reverse complement strand
TCCTAACGTTTCAAGATAATACTATTCGATTTTCCCGATTTTTTTCCCTTGTGATTTTTCAAAACTCCACTTCATTTTATTATTATGTTTGTGCATTTTTACAGAGTCTACAATTCTGTTACGCTTAACAGCAGCTACAGCGAACATATAGCTGCGAAATAAGGCATGATGTCCCAACAGACATAGTACTGGAGGCATTGGCGCTACTTCCTTCCTGCAGTGGTTTTGGGTTGGAGAGTGCAGGTCATACGAATCATGCGGCCACGCAGGGAGAAGAGGCTTTCCACACTATGACGCCAAAGACAAACATTCAGTGAATACACTCTGGACACAAACAATAAAAAACGATTACTCCTCTTAGCTAATAAAATTCTCTGATTTCCTTAAAATTGCTGCCTTTTCCCTGACTGGAGAAACGGGCACTTATATTCAAGGCTTTCCTTTTCCCCATATGTAACGCCTTCAGACCTCGAAAACACTACTCTGCGGGGGAGAGGGAGAGGGAGAGACGGGGGGAGCTAGAGGATGGGTGCGAGACACACAAAGAAAAAGGGTGCAGAAAGGCTGACACTGCTTGCAACAAAGAACATAATATAATGCCGTTTAATAATCCTCTTAAAATTACTACATTCAACATGCTCCGTGGTGACGCATGATTTAAAAATGTACGCTCTTCTAGCCATTCGTACACCACACAACAAGAATGAAAAACGAAGCGAATTCCTTTACTCACCTAGGATCGTGCCTGGGAAGGCCGTTGATCCACTTCCCGTGGTCTGGTCGGTTGATCATGGTTGACCATAACGCAGCGGTAAGCCCGCCGCTCTATGGTTTCCGATAAAAACACTCACTTGCTACATCGTTACTCTAAACACTTGCTTATCCACCGCTTGATTTATCATTTGCACTTTCTAGGGTAAAACACTGATATGATTACACTTTTGAACACCTGGCGATAACAAACACGAAACCGTCCATAAGACAATTTGAGACAGTAGATAACGCAGACGGGCTCCGCAAGGTGAGGTGAAGAATGGTAGACAATGTTACATCACTGCCATTTCAGGACAGACATCCAGCCCTTCGTTCCACCACACTCACCCCCCCCCCCCCCACCATCATTTCGTTCAGCTGGAAGTTTGGTTTGGAGGTAATTTCTGCTTGCCCAGATATTGCTTAGATAGGACTAAAGGGGCGTAGAGAATTGAGTGAATCCCAGAACAAGCAGACAGTACCACAGAGCCTGATTTCTAAAGTTCTCACTTCAGGATATAAAATAACTGAAGTCTAGTCATTCATACTATCTTATGACTTGTTTTTCATACAACTGACTAAGAGCACATTTTCATTAATGAAAGGATATGACTGACGTTGTGAAAAATTAAAAAGTTGGAATTTGATCAAAATGTTGCTGGAATTCAACTTCAAACGTATGACGCAATCACTGTCCATTAGATATCTTTTCTTCAAGATGACGAAGGGCAAACGGAACCAGCTGTCATCGAAGTAGCAGAGTAAGTGTTAATGGCGGAAATCTGAGCAGAATCCTCAATTCCCATAATGTTCTACACACCATTCGAAATTTCTTAACGGCAACCTATGCAAGTCTTCGTGTCCATGTTTAATATTTATATACAAGGGGCCGTATCTTTTCATCTACACGACCATCCTATAACGACGAACCATAATTTAAGAAAGAAAATTTAAATATGACACTTGCAGAGAAGCCTCGAACAGCTCATGAGATAGTAAGTTCGTGAGTGTGTTGCCGTGCAGTACGTAGCATCAGAAGCCGTCAACTGGGGTTGAGTGGCCAGGTGCAACTGATGTCATGGCCTA
>NC_051418.1:13673390-13674602 GCF_015228065.2 Penaeus monodon | reverse complement strand
AATTACGTTAAACCGGGATACATTAATCTAATAAGTCCCAACGCTAACAATAAGTTACTAAGCCCATCACGCAAAATATTTACTCTCGAAGACAAAATAGCAATCGCCCATGTCGTAGTCCAAATATTGGTATGAGGCAAATCCCTATATTCGATTGTGACAAACACGAGTTAACACAATATAGAAATATGGCGCGTGCGATAACCCAATCGGAAGTCCAGAGGTACAAGGAGTGCTACATAAATTATAATCGTGCCATTACGACCTCTTCAAAGGCAGTATGCCTCTAAAATCGCGACATGGACGTGATGAAAAAAGGTGGTAGCTGACAAGGTCACGCCACTCTCCCGCCACAGAGGTGACCTCAATTCGGAATCTGTTACTCTCTCTTGTGCTATTCCCCCGATGATCTATATGTTATCCATTATTCCGCTCTAATCGAACACGATGTTCACATTGCGATACTATATATTCCCTAATGTTTATCATCAGCGGCGAAAATATATCAAAGAACGACACGTGCAAACCTCCTGTTGCTATAAGGTATAAACGTGCCAATAAAATGAAGTACAGTATTTTAACACCTCCGAATACCATGCCATGTAACTTGGGGCCGTCAATCTCAGCACACGCCAGTGTTATGGGATGAAGTTTGCCATGTGAGCCCCTGCGCTTTCTCTAAGCCTCTCCGCCCACTATCGGCTTCGCAACGATTACAATGTGACAGAATCAAGGCATCCGTGGCTTTGTCTGTTTTCTTGCGGAAACGAGTTGATTCTCGTTTCCTTCCTGCAACATAACACATCTTTGCCTTCGTCAACTTCCGTCCAAACATGTGTATCCATTCTAGTTTCTTGCATACAGCACACGGCCCTGGCAGGAAGACAGGCAGGTCAGGATCATGAGTCGCCAAGATCAGCTGCGGGGAACTCCTTTTGTGACGACCAGTCCGGGCGGCATCAATAATAATTTGGCTAACTAATGGGCTGGAACGGGGAAGTTTAAATCAATAAATAATTTCAGACAAATTTCTTTCGCGTCACTACTATATCAGCACAGTAAATGTCAGTTCTAAATTAATATATTTTTTCTTATGTGTGAACTAATTCACTATTGTTCCAAACCCACCACGACATGTTGTTGTTCTATAAAATATATAGTATAATATTCGTCTAAAAACAAAAATAATCAAAATAAATAAATTATATCTTC
>NC_051418.1:13671901-13672181 GCF_015228065.2 Penaeus monodon | reverse complement strand
ATATCTTATTAATATAGGAAATCAAAAGGAAAATGTATATTCCCTACAATATCATGATAACTTTCCAAAACCGTCAACCTTTTAGACTGAAGAAATACCTCATTAAATTGGTTTATCATTTCGCAGCCCGTGATGCCCTGCGACCACTGCGTAAGTACCGTCGCAAGAATACTGCCTTTCCTCTATTACCTTGGCCTTGGATTATCAGCTTACGTCGGAGGTGGCTGGACTACGCCATTGCCTTGTGCATTTATTTTTTCGAACAAGGCACTGCGACCTC
>NC_051418.1:13670874-13671825 GCF_015228065.2 Penaeus monodon | reverse complement strand
TTTTTTTTTTTTTCCCATAGTGTGCGAAAGCCTTTCAAAAAATCAGTCCCTAACAATTTGTTAGCAAATTAGAACAAAAAATTCTCCCTTATCTGAGAGGGGATGATGCTTCAAGTGGATTCAGCAGATTACTGCCAAATGCTCTGGACCGATTTCATTGTGCCTGAGAGGTAATAACAGTATAAGAATGGCCCACTCGACCACGTATTCGCCAGTATTCCCCTCGAGCTGAGACCAAACCTGACGAACGCACGCACATGCTCTTCTCGCGCACGCATACAAATGCGCGCCGTCCTGACTTAACATCCCTTGCCTACAAAGGATTCAAATGTTTTTCTGATGTACATACTTTTGATAAATCTTAGTTTCGCTCTGTAAATTTAATTCCCTTACGGTTATAGGAAGAAAACAGGATGGGTCCGTCTGCTGAAGGGTTAGGCAGAGCCTGGATGTATTATCGCTACCACAAAATCACCTCAATCTTCTCGGTCATAGTGTAGGCGTTAAGCGCTTTGCAAAAGGGAAGAAATAACACTGACACTTAAGGGAAAACTTTCATTCGCGACACAAATCTGCACTTCCTGCACAGATCTCGGGAGCAGAAGAGGGCGCTCATTATCATTATTCACAATCACAAAGACTAGGAGTGTTGCAATCCGCTTTTCCTGAGCCTTCGCGAAACGCTCTTCACCATCTCGGTATTGGCCACCGAAATATAATCAAAGGTGGCATATCAAAAATTTCGTCACACCAGACACGCCAAACACCGGGGAACTGATGGCCCCTCTCCCAAGGCCTCCGTCAAGAGAGTGAATCCGGATAATAAATCTAGATCATGCCGGATTCCTCGTTTCTGGTCACTAATAGATGATAGCCCGCGGTGAGACAACACTGGCTGACTTCCTACGGATGTTCCAATGGCCGAAGAGGCGGCACTTGGGCCATACAAAC
>NC_051418.1:13670217-13670823 GCF_015228065.2 Penaeus monodon | reverse complement strand
CACGACGATTGTTGGCGAGCGCACAATCAGGTACGGAACTCCCGCCGACACACTTTTAACTTCTTTATTCACACTATTCCATTGAACACTAGCATTCATGTTAATTCAATCACTTTCCAATACTGACCACCACATAAATTCACCTTGGGTAAACCCAAAAATAAACAATATCTTTGAAAAATGCCAGAAAATCAACACCACTACCTCTTCCAACACAGCGAAAACTTCGACTCCCTTCTCACTGTTCAAGAGAGTGAGGATGCCGTTACTATGCTCGCTCCAGGGCCACCCGTAGCGGCTGCAGCAACCTTCATGCTCGTGATAGGGCCCGCTCTATCACTTATTGTCAGATATGTCATAATAATTAATTATTTTTTCTAAATTACTGATGTTTAAAATACCATTTTTTCACGTGCCTAACAAATGTTAATTTTCAAGATTTTAACAAATATATTCTCAATGCACAGAACCGATAAAATCTGTTTTTGATTTGAAGAAAATCCAATCTTTTGCAGTCTAGTGGTCAATAACGTTTGATGGAGTAAAAAAAAACGTATTATCCAATATAACTAATATGAAATTGCGAGCACTATGACCAAAGCAAGC
>NC_051418.1:13669922-13670166 GCF_015228065.2 Penaeus monodon | reverse complement strand
CGGAGTCAGGAAGGTAGAACTAATGATAGAGACAGAGATCGCGTGGATTTAGTGGCCAGAAGCGAGAGCCACTTGATCACAGAAAACGGAGGATTTAATCTGGGAATCGATCCAAGTCCTCCCGTAAAACTTACAATAAAGAAAATGAGCTTCAGAGTATCAGCAAGTAAATGACAATCAAATTTAGCATACACAAGAAAAAGTTTTTTTAGCATTGACGGTATATATGACCTTACAAAAATCT
>NC_051418.1:13666823-13666906 GCF_015228065.2 Penaeus monodon | reverse complement strand
CGGAGGGGGGCCACTCCCCATCTCTCTCCTCTCTTCATCGCGTCTCTGTTTCCTCCTACCCCCACCCTGGCTCGCCCCTCCGC
>NC_051418.1:13666191-13666361 GCF_015228065.2 Penaeus monodon | reverse complement strand
CTGTTTTATCCTACCAGGGTTCTACATTCTCACAAAGATGCACTAGTGTTGATTTATACAAGTAACTTTCGTTTCTTTAATCTGTTATATTTTTTTATGTTATAGACACTTCTACCCGTACTTTGTTATTTTTTCAGATTTTTTGTAAGGTCATATATACCGTCAATGCT
>NC_051418.1:13665944-13666168 GCF_015228065.2 Penaeus monodon | reverse complement strand
CTTTTCTTTGTGTATGCTGAAATTTGAGTTGTCATTGTACTTGCTGATACTCTGAAGCTCATTTCTTTTATTGTAATTTTAACGGGAGGATTGGATCGATTCCCAGATTAAATCCTAAATACTCCGTTTTTCTCTTGTGATCAAGTGGCTCTCGCTTCGGCCACTATTAATCCACACGCGATCTCGTGTTGTCTCTATCGATTAGTTCTACCTTCCTGACTCCG
>NC_051418.1:13665219-13665875 GCF_015228065.2 Penaeus monodon | reverse complement strand
TGATCAGAGGTTGCTCGCAATTTCATATTAGTTATATTGGATAATAAATACGTTTTTTTTTTTTTACCTCCTCCAAACGTTATTGACCACTAGACTGCAAAAGATTGGATTTTCCTCTTCAAATCAAAACGCTTTTATCGTTCTGTGTGTGCATTGAGAATAGATTTTTAAAAATCTTTTAAAGTTACATTTGTTAGGCACGTGAAAATGGTACTTTTAAACGTCAGTAAATTTAGAAAAATATATTAATTAATTATGACATATCTGACAATCAAGTGATAGAGCGGGAGCGGCGCGTGGCCCCTACACGAGGTCATGAAGGTTGCTGCAAGCCTCTAAAAACCGGGTGGCGCGACCTGGGCGAGCATAGTCACGGCAAAAGTCCTCACCTCTTGAAACAGTGAGAGGGAGTCGAAAGTTTTTCGCTGTGTTTTGGAATAAGGTAGTTGGTGTTGACTTTCTGGGCATTTTTTTCAAAGATATTGTTTTATTTTTGGTTACCCAAGGTGGAATTTATGTGGTGGTCAGTAGTGGAAGTGAATTGAATTAACATTAATGCTAGTTTTTTTCAATGGAATAGTGTGAATAAAGAAGTTAAAAGTGTGTCGGCGGGAGTTTCCGTACGCTGATTGTGCGCTCGCAACAATCGGTCGTGT
>NC_051418.1:13664156-13665166 GCF_015228065.2 Penaeus monodon | reverse complement strand
TCGTTTTGTATGGCCCAAGTGCCGCCTCTTCGGCATTGGACATCCTAGGAAAGTCAGGCAGTGTTTCTCACGCGCGGGGCTATCTATCTATTAGGTGACCTAGGAAACTAGGAAATCCGCAATGATCTAGAATTTATTATCCGGATTCACTCTCTTGACGGAGGCCTTGGAAGGGGGCTCAGCATTCCCCGTGTTTTGGCGTGTCCTGGGTGTGAACGAAATTTTTGATATGCCACTTTTGATTGATATTTCGGTGGCCAATAACCGAGATGGTTAAGAGCGCTTCTCGCGAAGGCTCGGAAAGCGATTGCAACACTCCTAGTCTTTGTGATTTTGAATAATGATAATGAGACGGCCTCTTCATTCTGCTCCCTGAGAATCTTGCGGAATTGGCAGATTTGTGTCGCGAATGAAGTTTTCCCCTAAGTGTCAGTGTTATTTTCTTCTTCCCTTTTGCAACCTTAACGCCTACACTATGACCGAGAAGATTGAGGTGATTTTTGTTGTGGTAGCGATAATACATCCACATGCCAGGCTCTGCCTAACCCTTTCGCAACGGACACCTCCTGTTTTCTTCCTATAACCGTAAGGGAATTAAATTTACAGAGCGAAAAACTAGGATTTATCAAAGTATGTACCTCAGAAAATACAATTTTATTGAATCCTTTGTATGCAGAATGGATGTTAATGTCATGACGGCGCGCATTTTGTATGCGTGCGCGAGAAGGAGGAAGAGCCATGTGCGTGCGTTAGTCAGGTTTGGTCCTCAGCCGAGGGGATACTGGCGAATACGTGTCGAGTGGGGCCATTCTTAGAATAACGTTATTACTCTCAGGCACAATGAAATATCGGTCCCAGCAGCATTTGGCAGTAATATGCGAATCCACTTGAGCATCATCCCCTCTCAGATAAGGGATAATTTTTTGTTCTATTTGCTAACAAATTGTTGGGGAGGGACTGATTTTTTGAAAGGCTTTTCGCCACTATGGGGGGGAAAATATAATTTAATA
>NC_051418.1:13663623-13663939 GCF_015228065.2 Penaeus monodon | reverse complement strand
GGTAAATAGATATATGTCATATGTATAATTGAGATCGCGTGCTTGTTTCGAAAAAAATAAATGCACAAGGCAATGGCGTAGGTCCAGCCCTCCGACGTACGCTGATAAGCAAAGGCAAGTTCATAGAGAAAGGCGGATTCTTGCGACGTACTACTTGTACGCAGTGGTCGCAGGGGGGGCATCACGGGCTGGAAATGATAAACCAATTTAATGAGGGATTTCTTCAGTCTACAAAATGTTGACGGTTTTGTAAAGTTAGCATGATTAATGTAGGGATATACATTTTCCTTTTGATTTCCTAATATTAATACGATGT
>NC_051418.1:13659978-13661129 GCF_015228065.2 Penaeus monodon | reverse complement strand
TTACGACGGAAATTGTAGACATCTAGTAACACATCAGGACAACTATATTACTTTAGAACTGACATTTCCTGTGCTGATATATAGTGACGCGAAAGAAATTTTGTCTGAAATTATTTATTATTTAAAACTTCCCCGTTCCAGCCCATTATTTTGGGCCAAATTTTATTGATCCCGCCCGGACTGGTCGTCAAAAAAGGGAGTTCCCCGCAGCTGATCTTGGCGACTCATGATCCTGACCTGCCTGTCTTCCTGCCAGGGCCGTGTGCTGTATGCAGAAACTAGAAAGGATACACATGTTTGGGACGGAAGTTGACGAAAGGGAAAGATGTGTTATGTTGCAGGAAGGAAACGAGAATCAACTCGTTTCCGCAAGAAACAGACAAAGCCCCGGATGCCTTGATTCTGTCACATTGTAATCGTTGCGAAGCCGATAGGGGGCGGAGAGGCTTAGAAAAAGCGCAGGGCTCACATGGCAAAAATTCATCCATAACAATGGCGTGTGCTGAGATTGACGGCCCAAGTTACATGGCATGGTATTCGGAGGTGTTAAAAAATACTGACTTCATTTTATTGCCTTTTTATACCTTTAGCAACGGAGGTTTGCACTTGTCGTTCTTTGAATTTTTTCGGCTGTTTAAAAAATTGGGGAATATATATTCGAAATGTGAACATGTGTTCGATTAGAGGGAAAAAGGATAACAATAATCATCGGGGAATACCCAAAAGGAAAACAGTTCCGAATTGAGGTCACCTTGTGGCGGAGGTGGCGTGACCTTGTCAGTACCCCTTTTTTTCATATTTTCCATGTCGCGATTTTAGGGGCATATCCCTTTGAAAGGTCGTAATGGCACATTAAAAATTTTGTAGACTCCTTTCCCTCGGGACTTCCGAGGGGGTTATCGACGGGGCCAATTTCTTATTTGTGTAACTCGTTTTTGTCACAATCAAATATGGGATTTGCCTCATACCAATTTTTGGGAAACACATGGGCGATTGCATTTTGTTTCAGGTAAATTTTTTTTGCGTGATGGGCTTAGAAATTTATTTTTAGCTTTGGGACTTATTAAAGATTTTAATTAAAAAATCCCCAAGGGTTTTAAAAAAACGTATTACCAAAAAAAAATACAAACACATTCGCATCACAAAAGGGT
>NC_051418.1:13658505-13659902 GCF_015228065.2 Penaeus monodon | reverse complement strand
CCCCAAAACCATTACTAAAAATACAACCAAAAACACCCCCAGGACATACAAAAATACAACCAACAAAAACAACAAAAACCCCCAACAAACAAAAACACAACACACACCACACAAAAACACCCCATACAAAACACACAGATCTTTAAAAATAACCAAACCCAACAAAAAAAAACACCCCCCAACCCCCCAAAAACCCCAAACCCCCCAATGTCATGGGCAACACCTCAAAAATTCATCTCAGGCTGTTCGGGGTTTCCCTTGAAAGTGTCAATTTAAATTTTTTTCTTAAATTAGGGTTTTGTCGTTTAGGATGGGTCGTGTAGTGAAAAGATACGGCCCTTTATATAAATATTAAACAGGACAGAGACTTCATAGGTTCGTTAAGAAAATTTGAATGGTGGGGTTTGAAATTATGGGAATTGAGGATTCTGCTAGTTTCCGCCATTAACACTTTTCTGTACTTTTGATGCAGCTGGTTCCGTTTTTTCCCTTTGCATCTTGAAGAAAAGAATTAAAGGACATGATTGCGTCAACGTTTGAAGTTGAATTCCCGCAAAATTTGATCAAAATTCCCAATTTTTAATTTTTTTACAATAGTCATATCCTTTCTTAATGAAAAAGGTCTTTGTAGTTGTATAAAAAAAGTCATAAGTAGTATGAATGCTAACTTCAGTTATTTTATACCCCGAAATGAGAACTTTAGAAATCAGGGTCTTTTGGTACTGCTGCTTGTTTGGGATTCATCAATTCTCTACCCCCTTTAGTCCTATCTACAAATTTTGGGCAAAGCAAAATTACTCCAAAAAAAAACTTCCAGTGAAACAAAGATGGTGGGGGGGGGGGGGGTGAGTGTTTGGGGGAACAAGGCGGATTCTGTCCTGAAAAGGCGTGATGTAACATTGTCTACCATTCTTACCTCACCTTGCGGAGCCCGTCTGCGTTATTACTGTCCAAATTTTCTTTTGGACGGTTTCGTTTTGTTTTGCCAGGTGTTCAAAAATGAAAAAAAATCAAGGGTTTTACCCTAGAAAGTTAAAATAAAATCAAGCGGTGGATAACAAGTGTTTAATAACGGTACAAGTGAGGTTTTTATCGGAAACCCCTAACCGCGGCTTCCGCTGGTTTTTGGGTCCCCCCTGATCAACCGACCAGACCACGGGAAGTGGATTAAACGGCCTTCCCAGGCACGATCCTAGGTGAGAAAAGGGAAATTTCGTTTTGTTTTTCATTTGTTTTTGGTGGGAAACGAATGGCTAAAAGGCTAATTTTTAAATCTCCCGTCCCCAGGAGCTTGAATTTTTGTAATTTTAGAGGTTTATTAAACGGCATTTATTATGTTTTTTGTTGCAAGCGTGTCCCCTTTTCTGCCCCTTTTTTCTTTGTGGTCTCGCCCCCAT
>NC_051418.1:13657991-13658473 GCF_015228065.2 Penaeus monodon | reverse complement strand
CGCAGAGTAGTTTTTTCGGGGTTGAAGGCGTTACATAGGGGAAAGGGAAAACCCTTAAATATAAGTCCCCGTTTCTCCCCCCAGTCGGGGAAAAAGGCAGCATTTTAAAGGAAAAATGAAATTTTTTAGCTAAGAGGAGTAAATCGTTTTTTTATTGTTTTGTCCAAGTGTTTTCCTGAATTTTTTCTTTGGGCATATGTGGAAACCCCTTTCCCCCCCGGGTGGCCTGATTCGTAGCCCTGCATCCCCAAACCCAAAAACCACTGCAGGAAGGAAGTACCCCAATGCCCCCAGTCTATGTCTTTTGGGAATATGCCTTATTTCGCAGCATATTTTTCGCTGAGCTGCTGAAAAGCGTAACAAATTGTAACTCTGAAAAAAGCACAAACTAATAATAAAATAAGTGGATTTTTGAAAAATCACAAGGGAAAAAAATGGGGAAAATCAAATAGTATTATTTTAAAACGTGGGAAATTATAATA
>NC_051418.1:13657877-13657959 GCF_015228065.2 Penaeus monodon | reverse complement strand
CACACCACACCCCCACGCACGCACGCCACACATACAGACAACTTTATATAATTTGTATTTAAATATATTATATAACACATGC
>NC_051418.1:13656648-13656805 GCF_015228065.2 Penaeus monodon | reverse complement strand
ATATACATGCATAGATAAATGATAACTGTGCTAATGATCCATGTTTCCAGTTGAGGTAATACATGTTTGTGATTTCCCTTACATACGGGTTGTGTTGACAGTATTACCTTACGTATATTGAGATAATTTATGTGAATTATTTATAAACCACACACAC
>NC_051418.1:13655451-13656618 GCF_015228065.2 Penaeus monodon | reverse complement strand
ACACACGTGATGTCATCTGCTGCTCGTCTATTACACTAATATGAAATTTTTTTTGATAAGGTTACTGCATTTTCAGACAGGCATTAGAGATTGTCTTGGTGTGCAGTCGCGTCGGTGGGACGTGAGCCCCGGCCTTCTTCCCAAAGCAGCCGAAGTGAAAAGCGGGGGAAATGCAAGTCACTGTTGACACAGCTACCGTTCTTTCTACTTTAATTTGTTCTTGGCTTATATGCAAGTCTACATTGCTAATATCCGGAAACTAATTACCATACCAAAGGTATTCAATTGACTTATGAGTCATTCAGCAAATGATAAGGGTCATCAAAAAGTATAACAACCAGGCATATACCAAAGGGTGATTAGAATAGCAGTAGCAGTGACCTTTATCAGTGAAAACACCACACACATGTTCTTTCCCTTAGGGAGGAAAAATTAAAAGAGCAGTTACATAAAACTATCAGACTCTGCCTTTCGTTTATCCCCGTTAGCCCGAGGGCAGAAGGTGATCCGTAGCAAGGGTTTCCCATTTGCATTCCAGAGGAGCAGTCGACATTTCACGCGTTGCCTACGAGTGCTCGGTGTGCTCATCGACATCGAAGAGGCACCGAAAGTCAAGCAGATGAAACATGGAAAAAGTCTGGCAAGTTTGCGAGGCGAGGAATATCACAGTGCTAACATCACATTTTGGGAAAAAAGTCGCTAATTTTCTTGACAACAAGCATACACGAGAAAAGAAAGAGTAATGTTATGACATTCATAAAAAATGACAACGTTGAAATGCAATATCGATAGACATCAGATTGATATTTTGATAAAAATGAATACAGATATATCGATAGCCATTTTTTTTCAGACTTGTTACTATAAAACATTCGCGCTGGGTAAAGGGAAAACTGTTTTGGGCAATGATTTGTCTTGCTCTAAGGTCTTGCATGAAAATTGTTCGTGTTTTGTTGCATTTTTGTTTGAAATACTCGTATTAGGGGCATCCTACTCGTGAATTAATTGTTCTTTGATGACTTGCATATACTTTTGATCAAAAGAAGCATCTTCTTACCAATAAATCTGTCATAATTTTCCCCTTGCCCCAGGATGTGCCTGCGTCGGCGAAGATTCGTGTGCATCGATTAGTTTCACGCGCACGAACTGTACGTTCGTAAAAAAAAA
>NC_051418.1:13654515-13655351 GCF_015228065.2 Penaeus monodon | reverse complement strand
ATAATCCACATTGAACACTATACTAGTGTAGTTTACAAAATGTATATTCCAAATAGGCCAACAATTGAACACTATTTTCTGTAGTTCACCATCATAATTAACTAATAAAGACAATTGGATACATACTTCATTACAAAGATCCTTTGTTAAAAATAATTCTGTAGAGAAAAAAGTACTGAAGTTCAAGTAAACTATTATAAAAAATTCATGAAAGCTATTATACAGGGATACAATTGTGAATTTAATAGTGGGACATGGTATTTACACACACGTCATCCCCAGCTGCATTGGGTTAATGGAAGTAGTATCATAATGAACTATGATTGACCCATTGTGGACAGATATCAAAATTGTACTGACAGTTTAGCTTTAGTCTTGGTGACAGATGTCAAGTTTTGTTGACAATATAAGAGTAACATAATATATTTATTCCTCTAAGGGTAATGCAAGTCATCAAGGGTTTACACATTTGGTCTCTTCAATGCACAAGGTTCAGGGAGCAACATCACAAGACCTCAAATACTGGTGGTGCAGGATGTGCAGGCAGAATAAGATTTGGGTGACCCAGACCATGTACAGTAGCTGCAATGTGCCCTTGTGCCACTGTGACTGCTTTGAGCTGTAGTACTGACAAAGTTTATTTTTTCGTATGTATATAAGAATGTAAACAAATATGAAAAAAGTATTCTTCCTCCCATCAAACCATTATCTTATCACATTAAGCATTAAAAACACAATGAGCTCCTACTGACTTCAATACTGCTAAGTTTTGTCTATCAAACATTAATAAAGCCTGTCTGATGGCTAATATAAGCCTCACAATGTGGTAAAATTCT
>NC_051418.1:13654403-13654486 GCF_015228065.2 Penaeus monodon | reverse complement strand
CACTTAGATGGTTTTAGTATTACCATGAGTGAATAACATAAATATCATTCTGAGGGGGTATGCAACATTTGCCAAAAGAATTT
>NC_051418.1:13654009-13654211 GCF_015228065.2 Penaeus monodon | reverse complement strand
GGGGCAGCAATAGGCTTATCTGGTGTTTTCCCCAGCCTATACAACCAATCATTCATTAAGGTCTATATTTGTCCTCAGTTATACTTTAGTAAAATTGTAGTATCTGTATCATCTCTAAATCTTTATATCCTTGTTATTTCTTATATTTTTGACTTATTCAATTTTCTTAAACATTATACATAACAACAGTGGATTGGAATAC
>NC_051418.1:13652338-13653784 GCF_015228065.2 Penaeus monodon | reverse complement strand
AATTTTTGATGCCAGGAAATCAATCTTACCCAGATCCAAGGGGTTAAATATAATAGTTTTACAGATTAACATGAGATATTTTTATCAAGGAACTTTAGATGCTTTGCAAAATTATGGTTAGTATTTGTTTTTAATTTTACTTTTGGTGAAAGGCAAAATATGAATTTCAATATAAAAAGTCATGCTTTTGGGATACTAAAAACAAATACATTTCCCCAGAGACATTGGCCTTCAATTTTTTTAAATAATTTTACATAAATTAGTGTCTCTTTATCTGACACACCTATATACCAAAACAACATTCAACCATTTACCTTACTAATGTCACTTGTTACATCAACCTAATAATACAGTAATTACTTGTTCAAGCTACTAACTGCTTATTTGAATGTTTTATATATACACAAGAGTGTGCAGATCTTTAAAAATGTGTATAAAAGAATGTTCTGTTCATATTCATGAAAAGCACAGCCTGGATAAGGGTTATGACCTTGTTATGGTTTAAAATTCATACATGACATAAAATTTCCAGCTATGACCAAGGCGAAATAAGACATCTAATGTTTGCTTAAATTTAAACATCTGAAAATGTATGTTTCATGCTGGTGTGTAACATGGTTATTGAAGGAATTGAAGGTGAAAAAGTTACCACTACCATAGAAAATGGCAAAAATAAGAGGAGGAGGGTTGGAGGTAAAGGGAAAGGGAGAGGGAGAAAGTAATAAAAAAATTAATCTGTTTTTAAAAACAGAAAAAGAAAGAAAGAAAAATTGTGAATCATTTTGATGTAGGGGTATAAAGGGGCACATGAGGTATGGGGTGGTTTGTGTGTTTGTGGGGGGAGGGGGTACACCTGGCGGACAATTGAAAGGTCAACATCACATTCAACACAGGCCCTCACAGGTGTCCTCTGCACCTGGTAACACTGTGTAATGTGAGTTTGCCAAGAAAGACTAATGTCACCACATAATATTTACATAAATGAACACTTGATCAACAAGTAGCTGTTGTAAGAATCAAAAAGAATCTGACCTATATAATTCAAAATAATACCGACATAAAAGAGGAAAATGTAACCTTTTGAGAATACTATTTGATCTCTACACACCCTCATTATAGAACCCATAGTATAAAATATACAGCTTTCATAAAGCACCTAATGTATTGTTGAAAGTAAGTGATTTCTGAACTGACAATATATTTTTCAAGATATCATTTCTGATTTACTGAAGTTGGAGCTAACTTCAGTGTTAAACAAAGTTTTCAGATGGGCTTAGTTCTCTCTCCTATTACCAGTCAGTCTCAATGAAAATATATATCTAAAGATTATAAAAGAATAAACATAATGGCTTACTACCATACCTGTGATGTTTATGATATATCATGGACTATCTATTTGTTTATTATGTGGGACTATCAAATGTCTGTTTTTGAGTCCCAGTGACA
>NC_051418.1:13651847-13652205 GCF_015228065.2 Penaeus monodon | reverse complement strand
CCCTACCTTCGAACCAACAAAACAGTCTTACTTGGATGTACCTTGCATGGCTCACACTGTACAGCTTACAGACATATTATATAAAGAATTAGTTAAATACATTTTGCTACATTCTGTCTGCTAACATATTTTATAATAGTTCATGGACACTTTTCCCAAAAAAAAACAGCTTTTACTGATCATTTCTATGGTAACATTAGATTTCCATTTCTAAACTACACGAGTTTTATAACTTGTAACTTTTATCTTAAAAAATCAAAACTTTTAGTATCTGCATTCAGATAATAAACTCAAAGCATCCATTTATAAATCATTAAACAAAAATATATTGTCATTTCGACTACAATGATTACTGCTT
>NC_051418.1:13650416-13650539 GCF_015228065.2 Penaeus monodon | reverse complement strand
AGTACCTTTTTCTTATCTCTTTAGGCAGTTTACAACTGTGCAATAACAGTAACTATGTTGTTTGTGTTAATATTTTTTTATATTATCTAATTTTTCTGTAACACTTTGTGCTGCTGGTTAAGC
>NC_051418.1:13649876-13650170 GCF_015228065.2 Penaeus monodon | reverse complement strand
ATCCAATCAATTAATACTTATTCAATATAGAAGAAATTCAATGGCATATTTCTGTCATCCAGTCCCTAGCTAATCTTTTTCATGACATGAGTTATGTGACCTGCTTCCAATTGTTAACACTTATTCAATATACATAAAATTTGAGAAGTGAATAGTCTCATAGTACCTACAACTTGGTATGTATTTTTTCTTCTACTGGACCCGAGTTGCAAATCAAGATGGTAACAGCTGTCATAAATATGACCTTTTTTACAATGCTTCCATTTACATACTCATGCCCACCACAGTTTTTAA
>NC_051418.1:13648885-13649787 GCF_015228065.2 Penaeus monodon | reverse complement strand
AATACTGACATGATAGTTTCTTTTGACCAAATGATGGACAGCATATAAACTGTTGTATTTTATATAATCATACTCACTCTATTTGCTAGAATGTGAATGAGATCCTATTTTAGATGGCTGCCCCCCCCCCCTCCCATTCATTTGAGTACACAAATATTCAGGCAATTCTTTACATAAGTATTCCCAATTGCAATACAGAAGGGGGATCTTTGTGTCCATACACATTATATGCTTCAAAAAATATGACAAAAAACAGAAATGAATGTGCAATACAACTCCAGACACGTGGAACTTTCCAACTCCCTAAACGAAGGTAAAAATTTTATCATTCTCATTATGTCCTCCCTGCCTCCCCATATAATCTGAGCTGCTTTGTTACACTCCAATTTAAGACCAAGCAGCTTACTTTCAAGGAATTGTAGTTCCTAAATCACTGCAGTAATAGCCAAACATGCAAACAAATGTTTAGCAAACTCAACTTAGAATGGACTTGACAAGGGTGTACATGCCATCCAGAAGAGTCCAATCATGCAAGAGCAAGTAGGTATGTTCCAGCCTCATATAACATGGAACCTAAAATTGTAATAATGCAATTGGACACTCGACATCCATGACCACTTGCATGTTCTGGTCTGCATTATTCTTGCCCTGTTGCACAAAAGTCAGGAGTTACTTCAGATAAACCCTGCTTTAATAAAAATTACAGCATTTATCAGAGAAGGACATTCTAGACACAAGAAAAATAACTCTATTCCAAATATGCATAAATGAAAAAAAGAAGGAAGGAATTCTAATGGGCACAGAAGTAAAATATATACAGTATATACTTCACATAACAGCTCTGATTTCTGAAACCTGTAAATGATTAATAAACCAAAATATCATGGACTTCAAGTTTGTGA
>NC_051418.1:13648593-13648793 GCF_015228065.2 Penaeus monodon | reverse complement strand
CATTCAAAATCAATCAAAAATTTTCAAGTGATTGTCATGTCTTACGGATTGTATTTGTGGAGATTTTTTTTTGTGGCATTACATTTTGTACAAGCTGATTAAGGCCGTGCCTGGAACTTAAGCCACAGATTACAGTATCATCTACTGACCTCACCTCATTTCCCTATTCTTGGAAATTTTCAATATATTTTCTTATTTCA
>NC_051418.1:13647525-13647858 GCF_015228065.2 Penaeus monodon | reverse complement strand
AAGTAAGCCTAATGGTAGTGAAGCATCTGAATCCAATACATTTGTTAATATTCTGGTGAATATGCATTCAAGCCCTGTTCTTGACATGTGGAGGTTATGCAATGACAAATATGTATTAGGCATCAAAAAGGACCTGAATAATGATCATGTTTTTGGAAACATCTTTCAAGCAAATACTCTGAATAATCTGGACTTATTAGTAATATTTTCTGCATCAATTAGAACACCAGAATAATGCACACAAGTAACAATTTACCCTGGTTATGTCACTTTCTAAATATCTCAATTTCTATAAATTTCTAACTTGCAACAAGCCTGAGCTTATTCGATGAC
>NC_051418.1:13647250-13647352 GCF_015228065.2 Penaeus monodon | reverse complement strand
TGCTATCTTTACATTTTTTCACTGTAAATTATATGTATGTAGTGTCAAGCTAAGAATCAGTACTATCTGGCAAATTTCCTCCAGCTACAACAACCATATTAT
>NC_051418.1:13645409-13645475 GCF_015228065.2 Penaeus monodon | reverse complement strand
GAAAAAAGAAGTAGAGTGTGATGTGATATGGAAGAAAATCCCCAAAATTAGTGCTATATGGCATTA
>NC_051418.1:13644393-13645309 GCF_015228065.2 Penaeus monodon | reverse complement strand
AAAAGGAAAAAAACAATAACTATCCCTAATCATCACAACTATTTAAGATGATTGCCATATCCAGTATACATTAAGAATTTAAGTATCAAACTAGATTTCATTTAACTAGAATTCAAAAATGTATATTCCAAATAGGCCAAACCAATTTGAACACTATTTTTCTGTAGTTTCACCATCATAATTTAACTAATAAAGACAATTGGATACATACTTCATTACAAAGATCCTTTGTTAAAAATAATTCTGTAGAGAAAAAAGTACTGAAGTTCAAGTAAACTATTATAAAAAATTCATGAAAGCTATTATACAGGGATACAATTGTGAATTTAATAGTGGGAACATGGTATTTACACACACGTCATCCCCAGCTGCATTGGGTTAATGGAAGTAGTATCATAATGAACTATGATTGACCCATTGTGGACAGATATCAAAATTGTACTGACAGTTTAGCTTTAGTCTTGGTGACAGATGTCAAGTTTTGTTGACAATATAAGAGTAACATAATATATTTATTCCTCTAAGGGTAATGCAAGTCATCAAGGGTTTACACATTTGGTCTCTTCAATGCACAAGGTTCAGGGAGCAACATCACAAGACCTCAAATACTGGTGGTGCAGGATGTGCGGGCAGAATAAGATTTGGGTGACCCAGACATGTACAGTAGCTGCAATGTCCCCTGTGCCACTGTGACTGCTTGAGCTGTAGTACTGACAAAGTTATTTTTCATATGTATATAAGAATGTAAACAAATATGAAAAAAGTATTTTTCCCTCCCATCAAACCATTATCTTATCACATTAAGCATAAAAACACAATGAGCTCCTACTGACTTCAATACTGCTAAGTTTTGTCTATCAAACATTATAAAGCCTGTCTGATGGCTAATATAAGCCTCACACTGTGGTAAAATTCT
>NC_051418.1:13644282-13644364 GCF_015228065.2 Penaeus monodon | reverse complement strand
CACTTAGATGGTTTTAGTATTACCATGAGTGAATAACAAAATATCATTCCCGAGGGGGTATGCAACATTGCCAAAAGAATTT
>NC_051418.1:13643891-13644090 GCF_015228065.2 Penaeus monodon | reverse complement strand
GGGGCAGCAATAGGCTTATCTGGTGTTTCCCCAGCCTATACAACCAATCATTCATTAAGGTCTATATTTGTCCTCAGTTATACTTTAGTAAAATTGTAGTATCTGTATCATCTCTAAACTTTATATCCTGTTATTTCTTATATTTTTGACTTATTCAATTTTCTTAAACATTATACATAACAACAGTGGATTGGAATAC
>NC_051418.1:13642988-13643657 GCF_015228065.2 Penaeus monodon | reverse complement strand
GCCAGGAAATCAATCTTACCCAGATCCAAGGGGTTAAATATAATAGTTTTACAGATTAACATGAGATATTTTTATCAAGGAACTTTAGATGCTTTGCAAAAATTATGGTTAGTATTTGTTTTTAATTTTACTTTTGGTGAAAGGCAAAATATGAATTTCAATATAAAAAGTCATGCTTTTGGGATACTAAAAACAAATACATTTCCCCAGAGACATTGGCCTTCAATTTTTTTAAAATAATTTTACATAAATTAGTGTCTCTTTATCTGACACACCTAATATTACCAAAACAACATTCAACCATTTACCTTACTAAGTCACTTGTTACATCAACCTAATAATACAGTAATTACTTGTTCAAGCTACTAACTGCTTATTTGAATGTTTTATATATACACAAGAGTGTGCAGATCTTTAAAAATGTGTATAAAAGAATGTTCTGTTCATATTCATGAAAAGCACAGCCTGGATAAGGGTTATGACCTTGTTATGGTTTAAAATTCATACATGACATAAAATTTCCAGCTATGACCAAGGCGAAATAAGACATCTAATGTTTGCTTAAATTTAAACATCTGAAAATGTATGTTCATGCTGGTGTGTAACATGGTTATTGAAGGAATTGAAGGTGAAAAAGTTACCACATACCATAGAAAATGGCAAAAAATA
>NC_051418.1:13642221-13642947 GCF_015228065.2 Penaeus monodon | reverse complement strand
AAGTAATAAAAAAAAATTAATCTGTTTTTAAAAACAGAAAAAGAAAGAAAGAAAAATGTGAATCATTTTGATGTAGGGGTATAAAGGGGCACATGAGGTATGGGGTGGTTGTGTGTGTTTGTGGGGGTGAGGGGGTACACCTGGCGGAAAATTGAAAGGTCAACATCACATTCAACACAGGCCTCACAGGTGTCCTCTGCACCTGGTAACACTGTGTAATGTGAGTTTGCCAAGAAAGACTAATGTCACCACATAATATTTACATAAATGAACACTTGATCAACAAGTAGCTGTTGTAAGAATCAAAAAGAATCTGACCTATATAATTCAAAATAATACCGACATAAAAGAGGAAAATGTAACCTTTGAGAATACTATTTGATCTCTACACACCCTCATTATAGAACCCATAGTATAAAATATACAGCTTTCATAAAGCACCTAAGTATTGTTGAAAGTAAGTGATTTCTGAACTGACAATATATTTTCAAGATATCATTTTGATTTACTGAAGTTGGAGCTAACTTCAGTGTAAACAAAGTTTTCAGATGGGCTTAGTTCTCTCTCCTATTACCAGTCAGTCTCAATGAAATATATATCTAAAGATTATAAAAGAATAAACATAATGGCTTACTACCATACCTGTGATGTTTATGATATATCATGGACTATCTATTTGTTTATTATGTGGGACTATCAAATGTCTGTTTTTGAGTCCCAGTGACA
>NC_051418.1:13641749-13642088 GCF_015228065.2 Penaeus monodon | reverse complement strand
CCCTACCTTCGAACCAACAAAACAGTCTTACTTGGATGTACCTTGCATGGCTCACACTGTACAGCTTACAGACATATTATATAAAGAATTAGTTAAATACATTTAGCTACATTCTGTCTGCTAACATATTTTATAATAGTTCATGGACACTTTTCCCAAAAAAAACAGCTTTTACTGATCATTTCTATGGTAACATTAGATTTCCATTCTAAACTACACGAGTTTATAACTTGTAACTTTTATCTTAAAAAATCAAAACTTTTAGTATCTGCATTCAGATAATAAATCAAAGCATCCATTATAAATCATTAAACAAAAATATATTGTCATTTCGACTAC
>NC_051418.1:13640487-13640649 GCF_015228065.2 Penaeus monodon | reverse complement strand
AATGAAGCTAGTATATTAACATGTTAGATTTGTGTGCACATGGACCAAAATTACACTTTGGGGCCTATGGAGTGGCAACTCTGCCGGGGAAGTGGCTTTTTAGGAAATGGCTCACACAAACATTCGGAGTGCTCTTGCATTATTCCTCTTGCCACAAAAGCC
>NC_051418.1:13640165-13640287 GCF_015228065.2 Penaeus monodon | reverse complement strand
AGTACCTTTTCTTATCTCTTTAGGCAGTTTACAACTGTGCAATAACAGTAACTATGTTGTTTGTGTTAATATTTTTTATTTTATCTAATTTTTCTGTAAACTTTGTGCTGCGGGTTTAAGAA
>NC_051418.1:13639638-13640022 GCF_015228065.2 Penaeus monodon | reverse complement strand
CCATCATAAGCTCTTCGCCAATTTACACAGTAATAAATCCCATAAACCCCAGTGTCAGCAATTTTTTTCGACATGACAATCATATGATCTGCACCAATCAATTAATACTATTCAATATAGAAGAAATTAAAAGGGCATATTCTGTCATCCAGTCCCTAGCTAATTTTTTTCATGACATGAGTTATGTGACCTGCTTCAATTGTTAACACTTATTCAAATACATAAAATTTGGGGCAGTGAATAGTCTCATAGTACCTACAACTTGGATGTATTTTTCTTCTATTTGACCCGAGTTGCAAATCAAGATGGAAAACAGCTGTCAAAAAATATGACCTTTTTTACAATGCTTCCTTTTACATACTCATCCCCACCAAGTTTTTAAAT
>NC_051418.1:13638653-13639538 GCF_015228065.2 Penaeus monodon | reverse complement strand
GACATGATAGTTCTTTTGACCAAATGATGGACAGCATATAAACTGTTGTATTTATATAATCATACTCACTCTATTTGCTAGAATGTGAATGAGACCCTTTTTTAGATGGCTGCCCCCCCCCTCCCATTCATTTGAGTACACAAATTTTCGGGCAAATTCTTACATAAGTTTTCCCAATTGCAATACAGAAGGGGGATCTTTGTGTCCATACACATTATATGCTTCAAAAAATATGACAAAAAAACAGAAATGAATGTGCAATACAACTCCAGACACGTGGAACTTTCCAACTCCCTAAACGAAGGTAAAAATTTTACATTCTCATTATGTCCTCCCTGCCCCCCATATGATTGAGCTGCTTTGTTACACCCCAATTTAAGACCAAGCAGTTTAAATTTCAAGGAATTGTAGTTCCTAAATCACTGCAGTAATAGCAACATGAAACAAATGTTAGCAAACTCAACTTAGAATGGATTGACAAGGGTTACATCCCCATCCAGAAGAGTCCAATCATGCAAGAGCAAGTAGGTATGTTCCAGCCTCATATAACAGGAACCAAAAATTTGTAATAATGCAATTGGAAACTCGAAATCCATGCCCACTTGCATGTTCTGGTCTGCATTATTCTTGCCCTTTTGCCACAAAAGTCAGGAGTTACTTCAGAAAAAACCCTGCTTTAATAAAAATTACAGCATTTATCAGAGAAGGACATTCTAGACCACAAGAAAAAACTCTATTCCAAATATGCATAAATGAAAAAAAGAAGGAAGGTATTCTAAGGGGCACAGAAGTAAAATATATACAGTATATACTTCACAAACAGCTCTGATTTCTGAAACCTGTAAATGATTAATAAACCAAAATATCATGGACTTCAAGTTGTGA
>NC_051418.1:13638351-13638561 GCF_015228065.2 Penaeus monodon | reverse complement strand
ATTCAAAATCAATCAAAATTTTCAAGTGATTTTCATGTCTACGGATTGTATTTGTGGAGATTTTTTTTTGTGGCATTACATTTTGTACAAAGCGATTAAGGCCGTGCCTGGAACTTAAGCCACAGATTTCAGTATCATTACGGGCTCACCTCATTCCCCATTCTTGGAAATTTTCAATATATTTTCTTATTCATTTTTATCTAATTCTGA
>NC_051418.1:13637309-13637678 GCF_015228065.2 Penaeus monodon | reverse complement strand
ACAGCACATCAGATTGCTCGCACAACCCGGCAGAGTGCTTTAAGTAGGCAAAAGTAAGCCTAATTGTAGTTGAAGCATCCGAATCCAATAATTGTAAATTCTGTGAATAGGCATTCAAGCCTGTTCTGACATGTGGAGGTGTATGCAATGGACAAATTATGTATTAGCATCAAAAGGACGAATAAGATCAGTTTTGTGGAAACACTTTCAAGCAAATACTCAATATCATGGACTTATTAGTAAGTATTTTCTGCATCAATTAGAAACACCAGAATAAGGCACACAAGTAACAATTTACCGCTGGTTTTCACTTTCTCTAAATATCACTTTCTCTAAATTTCTAACTTGCAACAAGCCTGAGCTTATTCG
>NC_051418.1:13637033-13637142 GCF_015228065.2 Penaeus monodon | reverse complement strand
ATGCTCTTTGCATTTTACATTTTTTCACTGTAAATTATATGTATGTAGTGTCAAGCTAAGAATCAGACTATCTGGCAAAATTCCTCCAGCTTACAAACAACCATATTAT
>NC_051418.1:13636286-13636409 GCF_015228065.2 Penaeus monodon | reverse complement strand
CTGATTATTTTCGGCCTTTTTTTGGGGCACCCAAAAAATTTTGGGGAATTTTTCCCTTTGCCGGGGATCAAAACCCCTGCTTTAAAAAAAAATTCAGCTTTACAGAGAAGGACATTCTAGACC
>NC_051418.1:13634830-13636241 GCF_015228065.2 Penaeus monodon | reverse complement strand
GGGAAAGGGAAATTTAAATGGGCACAGAAGTAAAAATAAAACAGTATATACTTCAATAACAGCTTGTTTTCTAAAACCCGGTAAATGTTTTAAAAAACCCAAAAATATCGGACCCCCGGGGGGAACCGGCTCAATGAACCGGGAAAGAAAGCTGTGCCCCCCCGGTCCACAGCAAATTTTCCCCGACGCATTTTCCGTCCCCCTTCAAAAAAACAAAAATTTTCAATGATTGCATTCTAGGAGGGGTATTTGGGAGTTTTTTTTTTGGGGGGCAATTTTTGGACAAGCTGATAAAAGGCCGTGCCTGGAATTAAAGCCCAGATTACATTTTAATCACTGACCCACCTCTTTCCCTTTTCGGGGAAATTTTCAAAAATTTTCTTATTTTTTTTTTTACAATTTAAATTTTTTAAAAAAGGGGGTATTTTAGTTTTTGAATTAAAACTTTTAACATAATAAAAAAATAAAAGGGGAAAAACCAAAACGAAAAAAAATGGGACGGGAGAAGGAAGACTACGGGGACTTTTGGGGGAAAAGGGAACTGGAAGCCACGGGCACGAACTTGGGCGTGAGCTTTTTCACTAAAGGCCCGGGGTGGGGGGAATGGCCACCAAAAGGCATAAAGCTCGGGGGGAAAGGAATCAGGGGCAGAAGGGTTTTGCATTTTTTTCCCCCGGGAAAAACAAGAGGGAAGGGACTGTCGGGAGCCAGGACGAAAAGGGGCCGGCTCCAGGGGGGGGGGACCAGACAGGCCATTCCCCAGCCATGCCCCAGAGTGCGGGGTTTTTGACACAGAAAAATAGCCCAAAAAAAAAAAGTACTTACTGTCATTTTTTTGACTGAATTAGGGATACCAATGCATAATGTGAAGCGTGCAAAGAATAGCCATTAACATCATATAAAGGCAAACAAACGACATAAGACATTTTTAAAATTTGGAAAAACCCAAAATAAGCTACAAAAAAAGAAAAAACCAAGAAACAGAAACACTGCAATGGAGAAGCAGGAGTCTTGTCACAGCACATCAGTTTTTTGCGCACACCTTTTCAGATTTTGCTTCTCAAAAAGTCCAAGTAAGCAAATTTGGTAGTGGCAATCTGAATCCATACTTTTTGGGTTAAATTCTGGTGAAACTATTCAACCCTGTTCTTGAAATTGTGGAGGTTATTCCCCCCAAAAAATTACAAATAGGTATTAGGCCATCAAAAAGGACCTGAATAATGATCATGTTTTTGGAAACATTTTTCAAGCAAATACTCTGAATATCTGGACTATTAGTAAATTTCGCATCAATTAGACACCAGATAATGCACACAAGAAACAATTTCCCCTGGTTATGTCACTTTCTAAATATCTCAACCCTTTTATTTTCAAAACTTCCCCAACAACCCTGAGTTTATTCGATGAACGG
>NC_051418.1:13634570-13634668 GCF_015228065.2 Penaeus monodon | reverse complement strand
TTTTCTTTTTTTTCACGTAAATTTATATGATGTAGTGTCAAGCTAAAAAATCAGACTATCTGGCAAATTTCCTCCAGCAAAAAAAAAAACCATATTAT
>NC_051418.1:13633474-13634238 GCF_015228065.2 Penaeus monodon | reverse complement strand
CCAAAATTTTGATGCCCCTCACCTCTATACTGAGACCCCAAAAATAACACCCAAATGGTTTTTGTTGTTTGCCTAAGGGAAAACCCCCGGGGGGGAAAACTTTTAGCAAAAACCAATTTTGGGAAAATTTTTTCTTAGACTTAAACCTCTTTGGTTTTTCCTTATTAGAGGCAAACCCACTTTTTTCAAAAGAGGAAAACCTAAAAATCATTTTTGGGAAATTACCCCCCTTTAATACCTTGTTTGGGCTTTGTCGTCCCCCGGGTTTGAGTTTTCAAGGGGAATTTTTAAAAGGGGGGGGGCCCCTTTATTTGCAAGCACCTTATTTCGGGGACTTTGTAGGTCAAAAAAAAATGAACTCTGCTTGGTTTTTTAGTCTCCAACCCCTAGGTGGAGGGGGTTTTTTAAGGGTAAGTGGGGGTCCCCACCCTTTTTGTTTAAATCAAACCTCCCCCAAAAAATTTTTTCCCCCCCCTTTTTTTAAAAATTTTGGGCCCCAAAGGTGATTCCCCACGGGCCCAAAAATTTTTTTTTTTTCCCCCCTGGATTCTGTTTCTTGGACAAATAGGGAAGGATTCCCAGGGTTTACCCGGGGGTTTTTTTTTTTTTCAAGAATTAAAAAAAAAACCCAAACCCCCGGAAGGTCCAACAAAAATTTTTTTTTTTAAGCACGGGAATTATGTTTAGGGGGTTTTTTTTTTTTTTTGGGGGTTTTTTTGGGGGGGTTTTTGTTGTTGGGGTTGTGTGTGTGTTGGGGTGGGGGG
>NC_051418.1:13633066-13633427 GCF_015228065.2 Penaeus monodon | reverse complement strand
GGGGGGTTTTTTTTTGGGGTTTTTTGTATAATAAATATATAATTTTAAAAAAATTTTTTATATTTTATTATATATATATATATTTTTAAAAAATTTTAAAATATATATATTATATATTTTTTTATAAATTTTTTTTTATATATATTTTATATATATTTTTTATATATAATATTTTATAAATTTTTAATATTAATTTTAAATATATTTAAAATAATTTCATAATATATAAAAAATTTAATTAATATTATAAAAATATATATCATTATTATAATATTAATAATTTTAAATATTTTATTAATATAATTTTATAATTTTATAAATATAAAAATTTTAAAATATAAAAAAAAATTAAATTTTAAAG
>NC_051418.1:13632871-13632949 GCF_015228065.2 Penaeus monodon | reverse complement strand
GAAGGAAAGGGAGAAAAAAGGAAAAGGGGGGGGGGAAAAGGGGAAAGGTTTTTTAAAAAGGGGGGAAAAAAAAGGGAA
>NC_051418.1:13632121-13632776 GCF_015228065.2 Penaeus monodon | reverse complement strand
GGAAAAAAAAAATTTAAAATTGGGGCTATTTTTTTATTTTTTGGAAAAAAAAAATTTTTTTTTTTTTAAATTTTTTTTTTTTAAAATTTAAAAAATTTTTTTTTTAAAATTTTTTTTTTTTGGGTTTTTGTTTGGGGGGTTTTTGGGGGTTTTTTTTGTTTTTTTTTGTGTTTTTTTTTTTGGGGGGGTTTTTTTTTTTTTTTTTTTGGGGGGTTTGGGGGGGTTTTTTTTATTTTTGGGGGGGCCCTTTTTTTTGTTGAAAAAGGGTTTTACAAAGGTTTTTTTGGTGTTGCCAAAAAAAGAAATTTTTTTTGGGAAACCCTTCCCAAATTTCCTTTGTTAATACAAAAAAATATTTTTTACAATTTTTTGGGTTATTTTTATTTTAAAAAAATTAATTCTAATGTTTTAAAAAAGTAAAAAAAAAAGAATTTTAAATTTTTAAAAAATTTTTTTTTTTTTAAAAAAAGGGTTTTAAATTTCTTTTTTTCCCCTCCCCGAAATGTAATTTTTTTTCCCTTTTTTTAAATTTTTTAAAATAACAAACAGTTAAATTATTTTAAACAAAAAAAACCAAAATTTAAGGGAATTTTTAACCAAAAAAAAAAAAAAAGGGGGGGGGGGGGTTTTTTTAAAAAAAAAAATTTTTTTTTTT
>NC_051418.1:13631661-13631997 GCF_015228065.2 Penaeus monodon | reverse complement strand
GAAATTTTAAAAAAATATTAATTTTTTTTTTTAAAAAATTCAAATTTTTTTTTACAAAATAAAAAATTTTTTTTGTGTTAAACCTTTTTTAAGCTACAAATAAAATATATTTTTAAAATTAAGAAATTAGGGGTTTTACCCTTTCAGAAAAAAAATTTTTCCATAAAAATTTTAAGTAAAAAATTCAAAGCTTTTAGGGGAAAAAAGTGGCTAAATTTTCCCCTTTTTAAAAAATTTTTAAAGGAGCTGTAGTGATGTATCCCAGGTCCCTTTTTTCCCCACTCCCCAAACATGGTTTTTGGGTTTTTTGCATTCTCTTTGAGATTTCAGGTCAAC
>NC_051418.1:13630947-13631522 GCF_015228065.2 Penaeus monodon | reverse complement strand
GGAAAAGGAATTTTTGGGTTTGAAGTTAAGGAAAAACAAAGGGGTAAAATATTTAAACAGCTGGTTGTCCCCTTTTTTTTTTTTGCGAGGAAAGGGTTTTGTTGGTTTTAAATTTATCTTCTTTTACAAAATAGTGGCCCGGTCTTATCACCTAAGAGCTGATTCCAAAAATTTTTTTTGATCATGCCAAGGGGGTTGGGTTTTTTTTAAACAAAATTGGGGTTTAAAAATAAAGGTTTGGCCCTTAAACAAACTTGAGTGAATGTTCAATTTTTGCCGTGTCGTTTAAAAGTTGGGGCAGCGGGGGAAAATGGGGGGTGTAAATTCGGAACCCAACATTAAATGTATTTTCGTTTCCCCGCCATATGATCAAATTTGAGAAAGGTTTTGATTTTTTTTTAAAAAAAAAAAAAATTTTTTTAAAGTTTTGTAAAACCACTTTTTGAGCTACTTAAAAATTTTTAAATAAAGTTTGGTTACCCCAGGTGAAACCCCCGGGTAAAAAAAATTGGGGTTTTTGGGAAAATGGGTAATTCCCCTTTTTAAAAAAATTTAAAAGGGTGGGTGCCCGGCCC
>NC_051418.1:13630808-13630912 GCF_015228065.2 Penaeus monodon | reverse complement strand
AGATTAAAAATTTTATTAAATTTTAAACTGGGGATATTTTGTTTAATTTTGGGTTCTTTTTAATAAAAAAAGTTTTGGGGGGGTTTTTAAAGTTGGGTTTAAAG
>NC_051418.1:13630223-13630397 GCF_015228065.2 Penaeus monodon | reverse complement strand
GCGGCCACATATACTGACCTGAAATGTGTAATTCATTGCTCTAATAAATCCTTTGAGGTATTCCCGTTTTCGTTACCAACTTATCACGTTGGGTCTCCCTGTATTTTTTTTATATCAGGGTAACATTGCCTTTTGATATGCTGCTTCTTCAATGAAATCTTGTAGGGGGGTTTA
>NC_051418.1:13628737-13629497 GCF_015228065.2 Penaeus monodon | reverse complement strand
AGTTTAGTAACCTAAATACTTGCTGGTAGGGGACACGCATACATAGAAAACGCATTGCGGGGGGGTAACCTAAATTTATTGTTAGTAATACTCTAATACAAATTATATAATTAAATTACACAAATAACAAAAACTTTGTTATTATTAGCCTGGGGTTTTATGGACGTCTTAGAAAATTATCGAATAAGAAAAATTAAAGAAAAATATAACATTGGAATATGGCAACCCCAGCCTCGAGGCTAATCCAATAACCCACACACATCCCAAAAACCCACACACTTTAAAAGGTGAACAATTTGGTAAGAATCGCCTTGTTTCTTGGAGCACCAGTTATGGGGTGATGCTGGAAATTGTAACAAGGAGATTATTCTCAACATGGAAGTCATGAACGATATTTGTTTTATATTTATGTTAGTGCAGAAAGTGTAATTTCCCAAAGGTAGGTCTATCCAAAAGCTGTCAGTATATTCATTGCAGTCTTGGATAATCCTGGATGTTCTTCTGCCACTGATATCCAAAACCTTCCAGTGCTGTCAATTCAAATTTCATCCATAAGGTTCGATCATTAGATAGTTCAAGGAGTGCATCCTCCAGATGAAAGAGGAGGGGTTGCAAGATCTCACTACCCCTTAAAATTATTTTGTGAGTTCTCTGGGGGAAGGGACCCCCACTTTGAGAACCTCTGGCCTAAAGTACTGTCCAAAGCTCTTCTTCATGCCGTAGCTGTTTTATCTTTGCACAAAGTCTATGTCATTGGCTG
>NC_051418.1:13628312-13628679 GCF_015228065.2 Penaeus monodon | reverse complement strand
GGGGGGGGGAGTATTATTTTTGTAGATAATAGGCTACATCTTGTTTTATTTCCAAAATAAAACATTTCACCATTAAGATGATGATCTTACTGCAGTGCCCCTTCCAACAGAAAGAACCATTTCAAATCAAATAAAAATTTGAAGACACTAGACAATACCAACAACTGGAGCGAAGCCAATCCAAATATCATTATCATAATATATTTCAACTTTTGACACATGTACAATGTACTCAGAACACATAAATTACAGCATAATAACAGGGAGTTTTGATGCTAAGCCTACTGCATGTGTAAATGTACCCAAAACTTACATTAACAAAGAAAAATGTCACTAAACATTTCAGTTACAAAACATTGTGATTTCC
>NC_051418.1:13627853-13628279 GCF_015228065.2 Penaeus monodon | reverse complement strand
ACATTGGTGTAAAAATGTTCTTTGGACATTCATGAACTGGTAATGCATGTCATTAGTAAATGGCCCTATGTATGTTTACAACAAGCATAAATCCTAGAAGTGGGGCCTAGTAAAAAACAAAATTTTAGTCTGCAATTTTAATATTGATATTTATCCCCAAAACAATAAAAAAACAGGGGGGGGCTTAATAGCCCCATATGGTAGTTTCCACATTCATGTACTAAGGAACCCTCTGAGATCTCTGTGTGGATGATGTCTTTGAGGCAAAAGTATGTATAAATAATTAAATCAGACACAATCAGCTTGTTAATTTTGTGGAGATAGGGGGATATGTAAAGGATTTTTTTTTTTCTGCCATATCAATTATATGTGATCTCATCAACAGTATAATATAACAACCTATCAAATTTCCACCAACCTGTAAGT
>NC_051418.1:13627340-13627812 GCF_015228065.2 Penaeus monodon | reverse complement strand
ATAAAGATTTTAGAATGTTTCATTAAAAATTGCCTAATCCTATCAGTAATCTGGGAGTTACAAATATATGTATGAGAAACAATTTTTCCCATACTGTAACTTTTCTTTTATGTGTCTTCCCTACATGGTCTGTATTCATAGACAAGAGCTCATTACACTATCAATAAACCAAAGCACATGTATTTTCCACCTTACCACTAAATAGATGCTAAGCAACTTAATCTGCTTTATGGTACTCAATTAAAACAAGATATTTGCACTACCAATATTACATGTGGTCTAACAGGCCAGTTCTACTGCAGGTTGTATGCTACAGCTAGATAAAATAATCTACTTTATATAACACTGCTGTAGTTTACTATTGCTATATATATATTTATTTTACAGTAGAGTATCCTATGAAAAAACTAGTTAATAATTCACAAATAATTATGACAGAAGTCCAACTTAAGACCACCATTTGGTATGCAGT
>NC_051418.1:13626406-13626593 GCF_015228065.2 Penaeus monodon | reverse complement strand
CTACTACTCATTTATATCATTGCTTTCCTAGAGACCAAGGACACTGTCTTGTTGCTGTCTATCCTAATACTTTACCTATAATTTTTTTTTAACCCATTTAATACAATGACACTGTTTTCACCACCATGAAGCACCAGTGGAAAATATTGTGACGTCAACATTGGCACCATAATTCCATTTCATTTTA
>NC_051418.1:13626092-13626190 GCF_015228065.2 Penaeus monodon | reverse complement strand
AATCAGGGCTGTTTGTTCTTTCACCACCTTAACTTTACAAAAGGTAAAATATCTCACTCATCTTTGTTGCTTTGACTTTTTTGGCTCAGTATTGTCAG
>NC_051418.1:13624975-13625608 GCF_015228065.2 Penaeus monodon | reverse complement strand
GAGTCCCCGTAAGGGTTAAGTGATATAATTCTAGAAGCTAACAACCATAAATCTCTATTTATGTATTTTTCTTAAAAGTCTATAACCTTGCTGAAGATTATAGATCTTTAAATATCATTTGTTTTTTTGTTTTTTCCCATACAAAAACCTTTATAATAACATATACCTATATGCCCAAACACTGGTGTTCTTTTCTCTAGGAAGGTCAATCTAGACCTCACAAAATTAGGCCTCAAATTCCAGTGTGACTGCCTTGATTTTGTCCTCTCATAAATTCTGAAGTACTTCTATCACAGCACAATTGCATAAAATATAAAAAATATACAAGTGAACAAAAAAGATTGAAAAAACTATGACAACAGTCTGAGATTATAGTATGTATTATTTTCACATGACACCAACAGCAACACCACTGTACTCATGCAGAGGAGAGGGAGGTATAAAGTAATTAATAATTACCTACGAGATGCAGAAAGGATGACAGGGACGAGGCATTCCACACAAAAAAGTACAGAAGACTGTTTATGTAGACTACATTTTAAACATTTCCTATCATCAGATTCCCTTCTAATATTACTAATATCAGTGTTTACATTGCCATCCTATTCTTAAACATTTGCAATTCATATCACC
>NC_051418.1:13624670-13624822 GCF_015228065.2 Penaeus monodon | reverse complement strand
GTCATCTTTACCGGAAATAGTTTGTCTTACTTCTCTAATATATTACTCAATGTATTATAAAATCTACAAAAATGAACTTCATGTTTTTCAATATCTAGAATGTTGTGGGTAAACACACTGTCCACACTGTGCATTTTGCTACTCATAGATGG
>NC_051418.1:13622984-13623372 GCF_015228065.2 Penaeus monodon | reverse complement strand
GGGTCATGTATCAGAAACACAGGTGGTAAATGTCTTACACCATTTCAAAATGTTCATAAAATTTGTTTGCAATCATACAGCCAGTATTCCTTCCATCTACATGAAACCTGATATGATATATCAGCTTTAAGAAGGTAAAACTTACTGACTGTATGACTCACATAACTGCCATAATGTGAAGCAGAAAGCAAAAACCCTTTACACTGTGTTTTGCCATGATGGAGTAATTAGACCTTCTAGCAATTAATCATCAAATAGGAAATATTTCATGCTCAACCATGCCAAAATATAAGTAACCAAAGTTTGTTGGCCTTTGCCAGAGCACTGGAGTCAGTCCACAGCATCTTCTGTGCTATTTATTCTGGCAATCACAAAAAGGGAAAAAGTA
>NC_051418.1:13622811-13622950 GCF_015228065.2 Penaeus monodon | reverse complement strand
GTACCTTGTATAAAGAACATGCCCTCCTGCAGTTTCCATGATGACAGTGACAAAATCTCAAAATATTGAACAGATCAGCTAGGTCATGAATAATATTCCTGATCTGTTTTCCTTGTTGATGCTAGCCCACAAGTAACTT
>NC_051418.1:13621284-13622435 GCF_015228065.2 Penaeus monodon | reverse complement strand
TTACTTCTGGTAATAATCTAGTGCATGATCGGTGTCATATAATGCACACTTGCGTAATGCATAGGCCTTTATAAATCAACTGCAGAACCCGAAATACAACTCATGAATCTCTAATCACACTGGTGGACAATTCTTGCCTCACATGGCTTCACTCATGTAATGCACTGAAATTAGTTGCACAACCCACTAAAAGCAAATATACTGCCATTGGCTGTTGGAGGCAAACATCTCAGCAACTGTACTCAACACAATAACCACTGTTACCATGTCAAAACAAAATAATTCTAAAACAGAAAAACAGAAAATAAATATATAATAAATTTCCAACATCTTGGTACTCCTGATGTATGATAAAAGCAGCAACCTATAAGCATTACTTGCCACAAACACTGTTCAATAATGCAAAGGCTTGTGTTACTGAATGTGAAAATTAGTTAAGGGTGAGTGCTACAGACACAGTATCCAGATGCTTTTGGTAAGTACCCTGTTTTTAACAATAGAAACAATTTACATGTAGTATGTTTGCAGTCAGGACCTCAATACAGAAGGAACTACTGCACTACAATATACCTTAAAATATACAGAATGAAAAAAAAAGACAAAACATATTTTGGTAAGATATAAAGAAGAAAATAATATAATGTAAAACAAAAGGATAATTTACATTGTCAAAGATTGTGCAATGAGATCAATTTCTACAAATTAATAAAGTATTATATTCTTTGTTCTAACACTGGAGATATCAAATATCAATAGTTAATGTAAAAAAAAAAAAAGGAAATCATATATATAATATTTTTTATAAAACCTTTTCCAGCAGTTTATTTCTTACTATTAAATCAACAAACCAATCATAAACAATGGTTTAATTATTAATCGAGGTCTAATGTACTGGGCTTAAACTGTTAAAAATGGAAGCAATTTGAAGCTAGTCAAGATATAAAAAATGTTGGTTTTGAATTGGTTTCAATATTACATAAATTAGGTGTCATCAAGACAGGTGTTGTCAGAAAGGAATCCAATCTAAGTCTATCTCCAGAATATATGAGGCTGTTTGTTGGCCTGTTTTCCTGTTGCGCAAATAAGCAAAGCAACTTATATGACTCTCTGCAAAAAATACCTGTGGAACATTAGTCATGGCAACACAATGT
>NC_051418.1:13621049-13621188 GCF_015228065.2 Penaeus monodon | reverse complement strand
TGTTGCTGTTATGTGTACTGGATGACAAAACTGAACTGAGTGTCACCACTGGATTCCTGACTTACACTGGGTGGCCAGATCAGATATCATTACTGACTATATGTTTGCCTGTTACTATTGTTCAAGACCAGTAGTTCGA
>NC_051418.1:13620728-13621007 GCF_015228065.2 Penaeus monodon | reverse complement strand
ACCTTCCACCCACTCTCAAAACATTCAAATTACTTTCTTTTTTTTGTATACTTCAAATTTGTAAAACAAGTCCTAACAAAAAAATTGTTTCACAAATAAAACTAAATTTTTCAACAAATTCCTTACTCATTTATAAAAGAGAAAAGTTATTTATTATCTTTCTCATGCAACCTGTATACTTTTTGCTCATGCTTCCTAGATCTTTGCCCACCCAAGGGGGAGGTGCATTCAAACCATTTTTTAACACAACCCAGTCTGATTTGGTACACTACCTAAACA
>NC_051418.1:13616743-13618327 GCF_015228065.2 Penaeus monodon | reverse complement strand
TGTTTCTGTTTTATATATATCTACAACAAAGTATGAAATGACAGAATTGTCTTTTGGGTTGTATCTGCAAATTAATAATATGACTTAAATGAGTGTGGTGCATACCCTTAGCACATGATATAAAAGCTAGAGAGGAGCTGAAATAAATGCAAATTATTTGGAATAAAATGCTGTGCATAAGCATTTGGCACAAAAGCTACAGGTACACATCGTACATAGTATTAATCCAAAATTCTACAACATTCTTCATTTATCACAAACATAAATCTTGTCATATATTCCAACAGAACAGAAATCGGACTTGGTTAAAAAAAAAATTGTTTGGTGGTCTACAAGTCTGCACAAGATGGCCATAATCAAGGTGATGAAACTGGTTACACCATTTGGTGAATGTCCCAACATGGACTATACAAAAAGAAAAAAAAAATCAAATTATATGAAGCCATTCTTGCTTAGCAAGGTCCAATTAAACCATGATCTGTACACTCTGTCAAAGGCAAAAACACTTTTTCATATGTATATTCCAGCATAATAGAGCTTGTAAATTTTCCTGGCAATTTATTGTCAAATAAAAAAACAGTGCAAGCTCTGTCTCACCAGTTATGTGCAGTGCAGATTTGTTGGTCTTGGCCGGAAACACAACAGTACCAAGGAAAAGAATGCGCTTGCTTGATTTTGATAAGCAATTAAAGTTTGTTAATTGTATAACTACATATTAACACTGTTTTCGATCTTTTTCATGACTATTACATATTCTTTGTGAATTTGTACAGTACTATTATGGATATTTACCATTATTTTATGAATAAAATATATTTCTAAATCTCATTTAACTACAATCTCTTAATTCCTTATTGTTTGCCTTGTACTACATATATTTCCAAACTCATCTTATACCTCTTCTGATTCGAAGACACACAATAACCTGCAATCGCCTTCCATACAGCCGCAAAACAGGGCAGGCCAGAGAAAAGAAGGAAAGGCAAGTCCGCATGCAGGGAACAGGTCCTGCTGGACGTCCTGGCTCACCTGAGACTCTCGTACATGTCCCTCCTTAGTGTGGCTCTAAGCTTTGGATGCGCTGATATCAGTCGTTACAGCTTGCTGGTCGCTCTTTCTCGTCACAGGGGTTGTCTTCACCATCACCACCAAACCGATAATTTCACCTGCACACTGACATTTGTTGTTTGAGGTGATGAAAGTAGCACAGGCCTTTACACTTTACTCACTTTTGAACCTTATTTATTCCCACTCACGAAACTAAGTAAAACGTTAACGTTATAAAACTGAACAGTAATCTAACAGCCACTAGGATTTCCAACAATCTATTTGCAATGTTCACAAATCATCGGAGTAGTACATGATTTTCCTCGAAGTTCCCAGATTTCGGTCAGTGTTTGTCCGCCATTCTTACTAGTTGCTTCGGTATCAGTCCGCGGCGCCAGGACGTCCTCCTCGGCCTCCTGCCCCGCGCCTGCCCTCCCGCGCCCTCAGGCTCGCCTGCATTAGCTGCCAGGAAGGGGCATGTGTCACTTGCTTCAGACGAGAATTATAGCAACCTGATTGTACCTAGATATCAAGGTT
>NC_051418.1:13615642-13616546 GCF_015228065.2 Penaeus monodon | reverse complement strand
TTATCAAAGCTCTTGGTATACAATTATGAGTGCCATATATACGCGTATGAAAGAACGCACTTCTTGATTGAAGTTGTCGTAAGGTTTCTGACCAAATGATGTATTATGATAAAATATCAGTAGTTTCCTTACAAAAACTTTGCATCTGTACTTCTACATATGTGAAAAGGGGCTAAATATATACGTAATCCAACTTAGATAGTGAGGTTCTCTGATATTTTTTATAACAAATTAATTTATTTCTGAGCTTTAATTAACAAAGATAGTAAAGGGTGTAACAATGAATATTTGGGCCTCTAAATTATTATCAGACGAATTTAAACTTGATTTCGGAATCATGAAGTGGTTTTTTAAGGTCTTGTTTAGGTTGATATATATGCTGGAGTTTCGAAGATTTTTTTTTTTTTACTGGTCAATTCTTGTAGTAAATATACATCTTATTAAATTGCACAATGTAACGCAAGTCGGAACTTTATAATTACTGTATTCTAATTAAGTATCACTGGAACTAGTTTTCCTCGCGCTTTGTTTGTCATGACGTCACGCACTTGGCAGTCTGCCAGAGTAAACGGAATCGCTGCTCGTGTAGAAAAACAAGGCGCTAAAATCGAAACTACTTCTTTCGATATCATCCGAATACTTCAATATATATGCCTACCACGGCGTACTGAGACTAAATATGATACTTGTGAGATTAGCTGGCGTCCGATCTACGTTGATGTTCAGTCATATTCCACATTTTGGCGATAGAACACTCGCTTTTCCCTCCGTGCACTGTTCACCCGGTATTAATGAAAGATGTAGTTTCATAATAAATAATTATATAACATCTTACAGCTGAATTGTATGATGTGGCTGCTCCAATACACAGTGCAAAGAACCATAAATCAATTAGTGATGACCG
>NC_051418.1:13614804-13615616 GCF_015228065.2 Penaeus monodon | reverse complement strand
ATTTTCAGACGAATGTAGCCATACGTGTAGTGTACATCGGTCTGTATCAAAAAAGTTATATAATACGTAAAACACAACACAAGTTCATTATATATTATCTGGATACCGTGCTTTTTTACCAACACTAAGTGTTCAGTAATCATGAGATTACAATAGCATAAGGTTTTACCGTGCTATTTTTAAACACAAAAGAGGGGAAGACAGAATACTGTATTTTTTGTCAGCTAACTCGCTTATTTATATTTTAGACCCTGAATGTGCATTTCACAACATATAGAAATATACAATTTAAGAATATTTTCTATATTTTTTCAAGTATGTGTATCTATCTATGTACATACATATATTCGTTTGTGTGTGTGTGCATACATGAAAACCAATAGATTGATTTACCGCCGAAGTCACATAATACACATACCATACTTTGCTTCAATATACTTGAAAAAATACCCCTAATTGCAAATATCTCTCACCTTTTGCAACTTGTGGCATTGCGACCTCTTACACATTCCTTCCTCCTTTGAAAAACCCTGGAGTCGCCACTGTTGCTTGATCTGCTAGCGATGGCAGTGAAGAAAAAGACTATTATAATCTCTATCATGTTTAATTTTCTTTTGTAAATCAGCACCACACCCAAATTACATAAAAAAAGGTAGTACTTATCCTAGTTGACATCCGATGAGTTATACTCCGCCCACTTGTCATCATATGCAGAAAATATTTGTTAAAAAAGTCTGTTTCCCATCATTTTGTACCGTTCTATAAATTTCAAATATCAAGTTATTTGCAAGACGGAAATGAAGTAGAGAGAG
>NC_051418.1:13614397-13614782 GCF_015228065.2 Penaeus monodon | reverse complement strand
ATCATAGTCAAATAAAGATATCCTTCATCTGAAAATGCAGTAGGGTGCACGGTGGTGAACTTGCTAGGAGTCTCCTTGCCTCCTGATATATCAAACCTCTAAGAAAACGTACAAGTTTAACGATTGTGTTGAAAAATCCTTAGAGCAAACAGCTGCCAAGGTTGTAGTTACTTAAGTGTGAGAAGTATTTACTTTTTTATTAATTCGTTTTCTTTCATTATTATTATGGTCATGCTGAAAGCTATAAAAAAACACAAATTTTCCGTTTTTATAGATGTTTTTGCATGACCCAACAGTACACTGAACCAGTGTCAAAAGATATATAAGAATGAAACACATCACAGCATATTTCAAAGAAAACAGGCGTAACAAAGGGGTGGTGTTA
>NC_051418.1:13612917-13614177 GCF_015228065.2 Penaeus monodon | reverse complement strand
CTTTTAAGTACGATGGCTACGCCAATGACAAGCTCTTTTTAGTATAGGCTTTTAAAGATGTCGCCCAAGCAAGGCTAGTTTTTCGTCAAATCGACACTTTTGTTGGAATCTTTCAGCAACCACTGTAGAGTATCAGGTGATGTTTGATCGTTGTTTTCTAGTAGACTCTAATACAAGAACAAAGAAAGATATTTTAAAAGGGATGGGATAGGGTAGGCGGGCGAGGTGGGGAAAGTAAAGACAAACAGAGGCTTGACAAATCAGGTAAATGTATCCTTATAGACCACACTATGAACTGTTAAACAGTTAAACATCATCATGAAAAGATATCCCCACAATATATAGTTCATTAAAATATTGATAAAAAATACAGAAAAATTTTAAGAAACAATATTGAAAGTATTATCAGGTCCAAAGGGTAGTCAGACATCTTGTCTTGGGACTACTTTAACCTGAATGTCAATTTTGTCCCATAATCGGCTAGACCTGAGGCCTGACTTTACTACAAAGGGCATTAGGTATAACTGTTAACACCCTTTTAATTATATGTAATTTAAGTTGTCAATACTAACCGCCTCATAGCCTCAATGAAAGTTCAGTAGGAAAAACGGTAGTTGTGACAATAGATGAACGGCTTACGCCAAGCTTAGCTCTTATCGGAATCCCCAAAATGTCTGTCCAAAATCCAAAGCTCAGATATTCTTGGCTTGTTCTATTATCCTTTAATTCATGCATATGGCACTGTCATAGGCGAAATTTATTATTATATGGCTACTGTACTAGTCCCTATATGTAATGTATATTAGTTTAAAATTTTTAGAAAAATACCATTTGACGTCAAGTGGTCGAGGACCAATATGATGCCAATAGATTTTTTACCCGATTACGTTTTTCTTTTTGTTTTAATGAATTCATAAACAGTGTTTGTAATTATAAATTATCTTATATTGACGATAGATATTTCTAATATGTTTTGATTAGTTAAATACAATCATATATGATTATATATAGGTGATCAATTTGAACTTTTATCTTTGTTCAATTTCATTAAACGCTTATAGAGATGCAGTACTCCTAACAAGTGTGTATATTTTTATATAAACATAAAAGTACAGCATAAAAGTGAAGAAATGATAGTCGGGTGTGAAATTACCAACAAAAGTTTTAGTGGTCAGTACTACTGACCATTTGTCGCCTAGGGTACAGGTCGCAATGAAATGTGACTGTCGCTGTCTTCGATGTTTCATTGAAGATTGACTA
>NC_051418.1:13611718-13611800 GCF_015228065.2 Penaeus monodon | reverse complement strand
AAGAGACTAGTGCCTTAAACCAGTCTCTTTGGAGGCATGGATTCGGATCCTACCGCTGCCACCAGCTATTCGAAGGTGTGGG
>NC_051418.1:13603853-13604467 GCF_015228065.2 Penaeus monodon | reverse complement strand
GTGATATAATTCTAGAAGCTAACAACCATAAATCTCTATTTATGTATTTTTCTTAAAAGTCTATAACCTTGCTGAAGATTATAGATCTTTAAATATCATTTGTTTTTTTGTTTTTTCCCATACAAAAACCTTTATAATAACATATACCTATATGCCCAAACACTGGTAATCTTTTCTCTAGGAAGGTCAATCTAGACCTCATAAAATTAGGCCTCAAATTCCAGTGTGACTGCCTTGATTTTGTCCTCTCATAAATTCTGAAGTACTTCTATCACAGCACAATTGCATAAAATATAAAAAATATACAAGTGAACAAAAAAGATTGAAAAAACTATGACAACAGTCTGAGATTATAGTATGTATTATTTTCACATGACACCAACAGCAACACCACTGTACTCATGCAGAGGAGAGGGAGGTATAAAGTAATTAATAATTACCTATGAGATGCAGAAAGGATGACAGGGACAAGGCATTCCACACAAAAAAGTACAGAAGACTGTTTATGTAGACTACATTTTAAACATTTCCTATCATCAGATTCCCTTCTAATATTACTAATATCAGTGTTTACATTGCCATCCTATTCTTAAACATTTGCAATTCATATCACC
>NC_051418.1:13603514-13603666 GCF_015228065.2 Penaeus monodon | reverse complement strand
GTCATCTTTACCGGAAATAGTTTGTCTTTACTTCTCTAATATATACTCAATGTATTATAAAATCTACAAAAATGAACTTCATGTTTTTCAATATCTAGAATGTTGTGGGTAAACACACTGTCCACACTGTGCATTTTGCTACTCATAGATGG
>NC_051418.1:13601806-13602207 GCF_015228065.2 Penaeus monodon | reverse complement strand
GGGATCATGTATCAGAAACACAGGTGGTAAATGTCTTACACCATTTCAAAATGTTCATAAAATTTGTTTGCAATCATACAGCCAGTATTCCTTCCAAATCTACATGAAACCTGATATGATATATCAGCTTTAAGAAGGTAAAACTTACTGACTGTAATGACTCACATAACTGCCATAATGTGAAGCAGAAAGCAAAAACCCTTTACCACATGTGTTCTGCCATGATGGAGTAATTAGACCTTCTTAGCAATTAATCATCAAATAGGAAATATTTCATGCTCAACCATGCCAAAATATAAGTAACCAAAGTTTGTTGGCCTTTGCCAGAGCACTGGAGTCAGTCCACAGCATCTTCTGATGCTATTTTATTCTGGCAATCACAAAAAAGGGAAAAAAATGTA
>NC_051418.1:13601618-13601770 GCF_015228065.2 Penaeus monodon | reverse complement strand
GTACCTTGTAATAAAGAAACATGCCCTCCTGCAGTTTCCATGATGACAGTGACAAAATCTCAAAATATTGAACAGATCAGCTAGGTCATGAATAATATTCCTGATCTGTTTTCCTTGTTGATGCTAGCCCACAAGTAACTTTATATACATTT
>NC_051418.1:13600134-13601426 GCF_015228065.2 Penaeus monodon | reverse complement strand
ATCAACATATATATAATTATATAATTATAAAGCATGAATATATGCATACTATATAATTTCATATATATGCAATTGGTATATAGTTAATATTATAACTACATACACACTACCACAACACATATGAATTCTATACACAAAAACAATGTAATATATGGTAATCAATCTTGACATCGGTATATAATGCACAACTTGCTAATGCATACTTATCAACAACACGAAATAGCAACTATGATACTTGAATAATAGTAGGTGTGACAAACTATCTCACATGGCTTCAATCATGTAATGCACTGAAATTAGTTGCACAACCCACTAAAAGCAAATATACTGCCATTGGCTGTTGGAGGCAAACATCTCAGCAACTGTACTCAACACAATAACCACTGTTACCATGTCAAAACAAAATAATTCTAAAACAGAAAAACAGAAAATAAATATATAATAAATTTCCAACATCTTGGTACTCCTGATGTGTGATAAAAGCAGCAACCTATAAGCATTACTTGCCACAAACACTGTTCAATAATGCAAAGGCTTGTGTTACTGAATGTGAAAATTAGTTAAGGGTGAGTGCTACAGACACAGTATCCAGATGCTTTTGGTAAGTACCCTGTTTTTAACAATAGAAATAATTTACATGTAGTATGTTTGCAGTCAGGACTTCAATACAGAAGGAACTACTGCACTACAATATACCTTAAAATATACAGAATGAAAAAAAAAGACAAAACATATTTTGGGAAGATATAAAGAAGAAAATAATATAATATAAAACAAAAGGATAATTTACATTGTCAAAGATTGTGCAATGAGATCAATTTCTACAAATTAATAAAGTATTATATTCTTTGTTCTAACACTGGAGATATCAAATATCAATAGTTAATGTTAAAAAAAAAAAAGGAAATCATATATATATATATTTTTTTTATAAAACCTTTTCCAGCAGTTTATGTTCTTACTATTAAATCAACAAACCAATCATAAACAATGGTAGTTTCACATTATCTAATGTCTGGGGCTTCAAGATGTTTAAAAACTGGAAGCAATTTGAAGCTAGTCAAGATTATAAAAAATTGTATGGGTATGTTGAATTGGTTTCAATATTACACAAATATTGGTGATCTATCAAGACAGGTGTTGTCAGATAAGGAACCAATCTAAGCTCTATCCTCCCAGAATATATGAGGCTGTTTGTTGGCCTGTTTCCTGTTGCGCTAATAAGCAGAAGCAACTTATATTGCTCTCTGCAAAATAAACCTTGTGGAACATTAGTCATGGCAACACAATGT
>NC_051418.1:13599943-13600082 GCF_015228065.2 Penaeus monodon | reverse complement strand
GTGTGGTGTATATGTGTACTGGATGACAAAACTGAACTGAGTGTCACACTGGATTCCTGACTTACACTGGGTGGCCAGATCAGATATCATTACTGAGCTATATGTTTGCCTGGTACTATTGTCAAGACCAGTAGTTCGA
>NC_051418.1:13599575-13599888 GCF_015228065.2 Penaeus monodon | reverse complement strand
ACCCCACTCTCATACACATTCAAATATACTTTCTTTTTTTTTGTATACTTCAAATTGAAAACAAGATTCAACAGAAAAAATGTGTTTCACAAATAAAACCTAATTTACTCAACAAATTCCTTTACCCATTTATAAAAGAGAAAAAGTTATTTATTATCTGTTTCTCATGCAATCCTGTTCTACCTTTTTGCTTCACTGCCTTCCTAGATCTTTGCCCCACCCCAAGGGGGAGGTGCATTCAAAACATTTTTTAACACAACCCAGTCTGATTTGGTACACTACCTAAACAACACAGTATGTCCATTCTATCAAA
>NC_051418.1:13598929-13599015 GCF_015228065.2 Penaeus monodon | reverse complement strand
CATATTAGCAATGATTTCGCAATATAATCTCAAAAAGAAATCGAAGTGGACTTAACCAGCATAGTTAGAGTTCTGTATTTTTGATT
>NC_051418.1:13595867-13597418 GCF_015228065.2 Penaeus monodon | reverse complement strand
GAAATGACAGAATTGTCTTTTGGGTTGTATTCTGCAAATTAATAATATGACTTTAAATGAGTGTGGTGCATACCCTTAGCACATGATATAAAAGCTAGAGAGGAGCTGAAATAAATGCAAATTATTTGGAATAAAATGCTGTGCATAAGCATTTGGCACAAAAGCTACAGGTACACATCGTACATAGTATTAATCCAAAATTCTACAACATTCTTCATTTATCACAAACATAAATCTTGTCATATATTCCAACAGAACAGAAATCGGATTGGTTAAAAAAAAAATTGTTTTGGTGGTCTACAAGTCTGCACAAGATGGCCATAATCAAGGTGATGAAACTGGTTACACCATTTGGTGAATGTCCCAACATGGACTATACAAAAAGAAAAAAAAAAAATCAAATTATATGAAGCCATTCTTGCTTAGCAAGGTCCAATTAAACCATGATCTGTACACTCTGTCAAAGGCAAAAACACCTTTTTCATATGTATATTCCAGCATAATAGAGCTTGTAAATTTTCCTGGCAATTTATTGCCATATAAAAAAACAGTGCAAGCTCTGTCTCACCAGTTATGTGCAGTGCAGATTTGTTGGTCTTGGCCGGAACACAAAGTACCAAGGAAAAGAATGCGCTTGCTTGATTTTGATAAGCAATTAAAGTTGGTTAATTGTATAACTACATATTAACACTGTTTTCGATCTTTTTTCATGACTATTACATATTCTTTGTCAATTTGTACAGTACTATTATGGATATTTACCATTATTTTATGAATAAAATATATTTCTAAATCTCATTTAACTACAATCTCTTAATTCCTTATTGTTTGCCTTGTACAACATATATTTCCAAACTCATCTTATACCTCTTCTGATCCGAAGACACACAATAACCTGCAATCGCCTTCCATACAGCCGCAAAACAGAGCAGGTCAGAGAAAAGAAGGAAAGGCAAGTCCGCATGCAGGGAACAGGTCCTGCTGGACGTCCTGGCTCACCTGAGACTCTCGTACATGTCCCTCCTTAGTGTGGCTCTAAGCTTTGGATGCGCTGATATCAGTCGTTACAGCTTGCTGGTCGCTCTTTCTCGTCACAGGGGTTGTCTTCACCATCACCACAAACCGATATTTCACCTGCACACTGACATTTGTTGTTTGAGGTGATGAAAGTAGCACAGGCCTTTACACTTTACTCACTTTTGAACCTTATTTATTCCCACTCACGAAACTAAGTAAAACGTTAACGTTATAAAACTGAACAGTAATCTAACAGCCACTAGGATTTCCAACAATCTATTTGCAATGTTCACAAATCATCGGAGTAACATGATTTTTCCTCGAAGTTCCCAGATTTCGGTCAGTGTTTGTCCGCCATTCTTACTAGTTGCTTCGGTATCAGTCCGCGGCGCCAGGACGTCCTCCTCGGCCTCCTGCCCCGCGCCTGCCCTCCCGCGCCCTCAGGCTCGCCTGCATTAGCTGCCAGGAAGGGGCATGTGTCACTTGCTTCAGACGAGAATTATAGCAACCTGATTGTACCTAGATATCAAGGTT
>NC_051418.1:13594778-13595699 GCF_015228065.2 Penaeus monodon | reverse complement strand
GTCCAAGCTTTTATCAAAGCTCTTGGTATACAATTATGAGTGCCATATATACGCGTATGAAAGAACGCACTTCTTGATTGAAGTTGTCGTAAGGTTTCTGACCAAATGATGTATTATGATAAAATATCAGTAGTTTCCTTACAAAAACTTTGCATTCTGTACTTTCTACATAGATGAAAAGGGGCTAAATATATACGTTAATCCAACTTAGATAGTGAGGTTCTCTGATATTTTTTATAACAAAATTAATTTATTTTCTGAGCTTTAATTAACAAAGATAGTAAAGGGTGTAACAATGAATATTTGGGCCTCTAAATTATTATCAGACGAATTTTAAACTTGATTTCGGAATCATGAAGTGTGTTTTTTAAGGTCTTGTTTAGGTTGATATATATGCTGGAGTTTCGAAGATTTTTTTTTTTTTACTGGTCAATTCTTGTAGTAAATATACATCTTATTAAATTGCACAATGTAACGCAAGTCGGAACTTTATGATTACTGTATTCTAATTAAGTATCACTGGAACTAGTTTTCCTCGCGCTTTGTTTGTCATGACGTCACGCACTTGGCAGTCTGCCAGAGTAAACGGAATCGCTGCTCGTGTAGAAAAACAAGGCGCTAAAATCGAAACTACTTCTTTCGATATCATCCGAATACTTCAATATATATGCCTACCACGGCGTACTGAGACTAAATATGATACTTGTGAGATTAGCTGGCGTCCGATCTACGTTGATGTTCAGTCATATTCCACATTTTGGCGATAGAACACTCGCTTTTCCCTCCGTGCATTGTTCACCCGGTATTAATGAAAGATGTAGTTTCATAATAAATAATTATATAACATCTTACAGCTGAATTGTATGATGTGGCTGCTCCAATACACAGTGCAAAGAACCATAAATCAATTAGTGATGACCG
>NC_051418.1:13593820-13594752 GCF_015228065.2 Penaeus monodon | reverse complement strand
ATTTTCAGACGAATGTAGCCATACGTGTAGTGTACATCGGTCTCAACAGTTATAATAGTAAAACAAACACAAGTTCATTATAGTATTATCTGGAAGTCTCTCCACACTAAGTGTTCATTAATCATGAGGATTACAATAGCATACGGTATACCGTGCATTTTTTAACACAATATAGACGGGGAAGACAGAATACTGTATGTTGCAGCTAACTCGCTATATTTTATATTGTTGTTGTAGACCGTTGCTATGTGATATAATTCGTTTTAAAACACTAAAAATGTGGAAAAAATCTATGCTATATGTTATCACTTGTGTAAGCAGCAGATCATGCGGGTGGTGGGATCCTCAGAAATATTTACGCCCTCCCCAAATGAATGTGCATTTCACAACATATAGAAATATACAATTTAAGAATATTTTCTATATTTTTTCAAGTATGTGTATCTATCTATGTACATACATATATTCGTTTGTGTGTGTGTGCATACATGAAAACCAATAGATTGATTTACCGCCGAAGTCACATAATACACATACCATACTTTGCTTCAATATACTTGAAAAAATACCCCTAAATTGCAAATATCTCTCACCTTTTGCAACTTGTGGCATTGCGACCTCTTACACATTCCTTCCTCCTTTGAAAAACCCTGGAGTCGCCACTGTTGCTTGATCTGCTAGCGATGGCAGTGAAGAAAAAGACTAGTATAATCTCTATCATGTTTAATTTTCTTTTGTAAATCAGCACCACACCCAAATTACATAAAAAAAGGTAGTACTTATCCTAGTTGACATCCGATGAGTTATACTCCGCCCACTTGTCATCATATGCAGAAAATATTTGTTAAAAAAGTCTGTTTCCCATCATTTTGTACCGTTCTATAAATTTCAAATATCAAGTTATTTGCAAGACGGAAATGAAGTAGAGAGAG
>NC_051418.1:13593413-13593798 GCF_015228065.2 Penaeus monodon | reverse complement strand
ATCATAGTCAAATAAAGATATCCTTCATCTGAAAATGCAGTAGGGTGCACGGTGGTGAACTTGCTAGGAGTCTCCTTGCCTCCTGATATATCAAACCTCTAAGAAAACGTACAAGTTTAACGATTGTGTTGAAAAATCCTTAGAGCAAACAGCTGCCAAGGTTGTAGTTACTTAAAGTGTGAGAAGTATTTACTTTTTTATTAATTCGTTTTCTTTCATTATTATTATGGTCATGCTGAAAGCTATAAAAAACACAAACTTTCCGTTTTTATAGATGTTTTTGCATGACCCAACAGTACACTGAACCAGTGTCAAAAGATATATAAGAATGAAACACATCACAGCATATTTCAAAGAAAACAGGCGTAACAAAGGGGTGGTGTTA
>NC_051418.1:13591884-13593193 GCF_015228065.2 Penaeus monodon | reverse complement strand
CTTTTAAGTACGATGGCTACGCCAATGACAAGGCTCTTTTTAGTATCATGCATTTAAGATGTCGTCAAGCAAAGGCTAGTTTTTCTGTCAAATCGACACTTTTGTTGGAATCTTTCAGCAACACTGTAGAAGTATCAGGCTGATGTTTGATCGTTTGATTTCTAGTAGACTCTAAATACAAGAACAAAGAAAGATATTTTAAAAGGGATGGGATACGGTAGGCGGTGCCAGGTAGGGAAAGTAAAGACAAACAGAGGCTTGACAAATCAGGTGAAATGTATTCCTTATAGACCACACTATGAACTGTTAAACAGTAATACATCATCATGAAAAGATATCCCCACAATATATAGTTCATTAACTATTGATAAGAAATACAGACAATTTATAAGAAACAATATTGAAAGTATTATCAGGTCCAAAGGTAGTCAGACATCTTGTCCTCTGGGACTACTTTAACCTGAATGTCATTTTGTCCCATAATCGGCTAGACCCTGAGGCCTGACTTCACTACAAAGGGCATTAGGTATAACTGTTAACACCTTCTAATTATATGTAATTTAAGTTGTCAATACTAACCTGCCTCATAGCCTCAATGAAAGTTCAGTAGGAAAACGGTAGTTTGTGACAATAGATGAACGGCTTACGCCAATGCTTAGCTCTTATCGGAATCCCCAAAATGTCTGTCCAAAATCCAAAGCTCAGATTATTCTTTGGCTTGTTCTATTATCCTTGAATTCATGCATATGGCACTGTCATAGGCTGAAATTTATTATTATATGGCTACTGTACTAGTCCCTATATGTAATGTATATTATGTTTAAAATATTTTAGAAAAATACCATTTGACGTCAAGTGGTCGTAGGACCAATATGATGCCATATAGATTTTTTTACCCGATTACGTTTTTCTTTCTTTTTGTTTTAATGAATTCATAAACAGTGTTTGTAATTATAAATTATCTTATATTGACGATAGATATTTCTAATATGTTTTGATTAGTTAAATACAATCATATATGATTATATATAGGTGATCAATTTGAACTTTTATCTTTGTTCAATTTCATTAAACGCTTATAGAGATGCAGTACTCCTAACAAGTGTGTATATTTTTATATAAACATAAAAGTACAGCATAAAAGTGAAGAAATGATAGTCGGGTGTGAAATTACCAACAAAAGTTTTAGTGGTCAGTACTACTGACCATTTGTCGCCTAGGGTACAGGTCGCAATGAAATGTGACTGTCGCTGTCTTCGATGTTTCATTGAAGATTGACTACATTTTTGTGAATATCATGTACACCCAC
>NC_051418.1:13590709-13590791 GCF_015228065.2 Penaeus monodon | reverse complement strand
AAGAGACTAGTGCCTTAAACCAGTCTCTTTGGAGGCATGGATTCGGATCCTACCGCTGCCACCAGCTATTCGAAGGTGTGGG
>NC_051418.1:13584167-13584246 GCF_015228065.2 Penaeus monodon | reverse complement strand
CGTGTTTAAGAAATCATAGAACTCTCTAAATTGGCGTGAAAGTTTTAATCACAACCATTTTTATATTCAAATTCATAAT
>NC_051418.1:13583749-13583825 GCF_015228065.2 Penaeus monodon | reverse complement strand
AGGAAGGTTGGTTAATATCTAATGTTTTTTTCTGCAAGTAGAAATAACATATTTTACAACTGAGATGCGTTAATTA
>NC_051418.1:13582916-13583714 GCF_015228065.2 Penaeus monodon | reverse complement strand
GGACTTTGAATTTTTTACTGCCGAATTTCCAGTGTTCTCAAGTTTAAGCTCCACCCACACAGGCGTGCCAATCTGTCCATTTAACTCGACAACACGTATGCGCTACCCATCGCCAAATCGGTAAATGACAAATACTTCTTATATTTTATTTTGTTTCTTTTCCTTTAGACATTTAAAGAGTATTTAATAGATATTCTATAATTAAACGCATGTGAAAATGGTATAAGATTATAAAGAAAGGAATAACTTTTTTCAGGCTGAAAAGAGACAATAAAACGTTATATTATTATAAATTAACGTGATTTATATTGATCGTTAAATTCGAAAGAATCTATTTATGTTTGTTTTCAATAAGAAACGAGGATTTACGAGAGTAATAAATGGATTACATTTATTTTTGAGATTTATCAAAAGGCTAATAGAGAATAAACACTCAGAGTCACAGCCAGAGAAATACATTCGAATTTGTATATATTGTGATAACCAGCAGGTGATCCTTCGAATAAAGCTTCGTAGATATTAAAATGTTACCATTTCCTTTATTTTATATATAAACAAGTTTAATGATAAACGATAATAATGATAATGACAATAAAAAATACTACTACTACTAATTATCATCATCATTACTATTATTGTTATCACTATAACTATAGTAATAGAAATATTATGTGTAAATATGAATGTGTTTCTAGAATTAGTTTTGCATCTTCAGACCATCAGGTATCAAGAAATTTCCAACGAAAAGTTAGCAAGAATAGTCGGCGTAATTAATGAATCAGCACAATATCAATGTAC
>NC_051418.1:13582550-13582758 GCF_015228065.2 Penaeus monodon | reverse complement strand
GTAACATAGTAGGAATGTGGAAGACAATCAAGTAACTTATGCAAATACAGTAAAATAATTGATTTTAGGACAATTAAGTTATAAACCATAATTCTAGCATGAGGTGTGGCACTTGGTGCAAGCCATTCAAAACTCAATTACCATAATAATCACATTATTTCTTGTACATGTAAACAACCTGATGGGGCACGTGTGAGACTTTGACCAA
>NC_051418.1:13582332-13582463 GCF_015228065.2 Penaeus monodon | reverse complement strand
TTGTTTCATGTCGACTTTATGATTACTATAGAGTCAAATAAATTTGGTCATAACAAACAAGTTAATTCATGGGAAACCTGCGGTCCACGGCCGGGGGTTCGTGAGGATCAGATAAAAATTGCGTTTTTTTA
>NC_051418.1:13581094-13582139 GCF_015228065.2 Penaeus monodon | reverse complement strand
GCCCTAAGACTATATTTATCATTACCCCCTAGAATGTACGGAAATCTTAAAATTTCTTGAGAGAATGAAGGGAGACTACAGAATAAAAGGTATGTAACTATGGAAGCACGTGCAGAAAATGGAAAAGCAGAAGATGGGATCATAAAGATATTTCGTTAGATCATTTTTCCGGCGTTGCCTGGATATATATTTCAGCGTCAGCAAATTCGACGGTAAGGTGTGACTGGTTATTTCCATGGTCTGTAATTATTCAGGTACTAGATTTTCCTTGAAGACAACATGAACATATAAAAAATGAGTCTAGGTCAGGGGTCGGCAACCTTTTCGGTGCTAGGTCCAGAGAAAATTTCTAGGAGTAGCTTTCGGGACGGAGTGTCACAAAGAACCCAACAATACCTAGGTGTACAAAAAATATAAAGGAAAGCAGGCAAACCAATGATTAGATTGCATGAAATTTATCGAAAAAAATACACTCAAATCATTGACTGTGAAGATCTCAGCCATGCATCTTTGCTCCGTCATACACGCCACTATCACCTGGTGAGGCGTGAACTTACTCATTTAGTCGGTAGGGCTATTGCAGGCCGGATTGTTATATGAATATCAAGCAGGGTGTTGCGTTATACGTTCGGACTCTGTGGGCCGGATCTGGCCCGCGGACCGCAGATTGCCAACCCCTGGTCTAACCAGATCATAAGTTCGTCTTCCAGGAAAATACAATTCTGGACGAGCACTTCGGAATGAAGCTCATGGTAATTCAAGTGGCGCCAGGAGAATCAATTACCTTGGTATCTTCTTATTCCACAAGAGCTATGGTTTGCTTATTTGATTGCAGTTATGTCATATTTCAAAGATGCATCTGTGGTAATCTAAAATAAGCCTACTATATTCATTCTCTGGCAGCTGGGTGGAAAAGGATTAATCTTTTCCCTGGATATCTGGATTAATATTATAGTTGTGCAGTTCTTAGCAAAGACTTTCCTAGTCAATGAGATGAATAAACTCATCTTATTAAGTTAAGTGGCAATGAGTGGGATACTTAACA
>NC_051418.1:13579163-13580626 GCF_015228065.2 Penaeus monodon | reverse complement strand
CAAGGCTGTGTCACAATCGACCATTAATGCTGCAACCACCTGGTAACCAACTGATATATCATGGATGGTACAATTTTTGCTACTCACACCTTAGATATATAGGGTGTCATGGTTGGACATTGCTTCATTTTACTGCTATTTCTGTTCTTACGGGCAGTGGTTGATATATCTAAGATGTGGATGAGAACCAAAGGAGGTTCTCCGGAAGGTGGCCTAAGGAGAACTAAGTATATTTGAGGGAAGAACACATCTGCCACAGTGAAACTTTCACTCATATTAAGATGCTGATCCTAAGTTCCAGCATCTTGTGCCTGTCAGCCAATCACTGTCCAGCTGTCTCATCATTGCCAATCACTGTCTATTTGCCTTGCGTCATAGCCAATCAGAGCTGATCAGTGGACCTCCACCTGAAAGTGTGGACATATTTGACAAGAAGTTGCCCAAGAAACTCATCTGCTTGCCCCCATTTCCCTCTCTACAGGATGTCGTAATAGCCTGTGAAGCCACCAGGTATGCCACCATTTGAAGCCACCAGGTATGCCACTTTTGCAATCCGTGCTCCTCCTAATCAGCTGTGGGCCATTTTTGCATACAAGAAGTGACAGGACAAAACCCCTCCTTCAATGAATTCGAACTAGCCGCTTCCTGCTAGTGCTGTACACTTTGACACATTCCTGAGACGTTCCCTGCCAGAGACAGTACTTGCAACTGTGGCAAGAACACCAAAATGCTGTGCTATATCTGCCCAGTGCCGTTTTTGTAGGTGTATCGGACAATACGATAAATGCTGCAGGACCAATAAGAAGAACCAACATCAGAGTGGACCTCTGAGTAATGGTGATGCTCACCTTACCTTCAACAAGGGTCAAGTGACACAGAACTCTAGCACCTTCTTCCTCAGTCAGCAAAACATCCCAGCCCAACTGTGTCAAGCTAACTCATGGTGGAACTACATCCAGCATCCACATGTTACCAGATAAAGTTGCAGATTCTACAGTTACTGGACGATGTCTCCTGGACATGCTACATATCTTCGAGAGCCGCCTACATTCTCCGCCGACGACAGCTCTTACTGCGGATGATTCTGTGATGACACCTGCTCTAGGTACACTCCAGGTTACCCTCATCCTCAGTAAGCTTTCATTCCCTGCTATTATTCACGTCTTTGAAGGTGTCCAGACTCCTTTACTCTCTTATGGAGATTGTCAAGAGTTGGCTATCATATCTTAAGTGTTCGCTAAGCCAATTCTTGGGAAAAATTTAAGTTAGCTCCACTTGAGCCCATGATTCATCTCAAAGACGATACCATCCCATTTGCCATCCACACACGCCATCAGTTTCCCTTTGCATTCCAGAGCCAGGTCATGGGAGAATTGGATTCCAAGGCAGTGCACAGAATCATTAAACAAGCAGGTGATGCCACTTCAGACTGGTGTCATGCTCTCTTCGTTGTAGGCAGTGAC
>NC_051418.1:13577830-13578326 GCF_015228065.2 Penaeus monodon | reverse complement strand
AACTCTTATGTGTCAATGCTACTACACACCTATTGTGACACTGAATGCCATCATTACTTAAGATGAGTTCTCACCACAGGATGAGGACAGGGCTCTTCAGGATCTTCTGGCTGTAGCAAACCTTTTTTACACTCGTCTTCTGAAACACCTGACTTCAGGGTTCTCTTTCAACAGATACAACCTTTATACCTCAGCACTCCCATTCTGAAAGATACAAGACGGCCTATCAGCTGATGGTGAACTCGTCTTGTACAGAGCAAGAATTGTAGTCCCAGCTGTTCTCCACTGTCGCACTCTCACCCACCTATATGACAGTAACAGAGGAGCGGAGTCTACAAGGCAATGGGCGAGGCAGTATAGTATTGACTCAGACATCACCAGTACAGTCCAAGCTTATGATTCTTGCCAGGTGTTCCACCCAATCAATAGAAGGAACCCTATGAGTGACACGATACTTAGGTCGTAATGAAAACTTGTGGGTTTTATTAAGAGGGGA
>NC_051418.1:13576829-13577064 GCF_015228065.2 Penaeus monodon | reverse complement strand
TTTTGTTTTTTTTTAAGACAGTGAAGCATCAGTACAACCACCTTGCATGCCCCCTACCATGGTTGAGTGTTGGACAGCATGTTCACATTCAAGACCCGGCAAGGGACAAGGTCAGGGTCGTCATGGGTTTCGGCAGGTCAAGGGACTATAAGGTCCACATATCTAATGATCGTGTATGGTGGCGGAATCGCCGTTTTCTCCTTTCCGTGCCATACTCTAGTGCCAACCCCTTCCC
>NC_051418.1:13572362-13573720 GCF_015228065.2 Penaeus monodon | reverse complement strand
TGTGTGATATTCAAATAGTATGATATTGTTAGGTTGTATGCCTGGCAGTGTGTGGACGCTGCTGGGAGGACAGTCGGAGGCTGGTTGAGCAACACCCGGCACATCTCCCTTTATTATTGTCACGCTGTCCCTGTATTTCTCCTTAGGAAATAATAAACTGATATTGTGCCCATTGTTTTCCCTTCTCCACCAAGTCTGGAAGGCACACAGATACTGAGGGCACAAACCTACGCAACATAAGATGGCGCAGTGAGTATTTAGAAGAAGCGCCGGCCGATTCCCTGACCGACGCCGCTACGATACTTCATTAACTCACCTCCTCCAAGACTCGTGCGCAGTGCTGGTAGTGTTATAGTGCAGTGCAGTGTTATCTACGTTGTGCAGTGATAGTGTTCTGCCTAATGAGATAGAGGAAAGATGATGAAATGGCTTTATTGAGGGACATCGTGGGAGTGTGAAACACAACACCCTCCCCTGACCGTGCCCGCAGGCGCACTGGCCCGCGGCACGTCGGACTTCTGCCCTCCCCAGCGAGTAGACCCGCCCGCCACCTCTCGTTCACCACAGCTTGGCATCAACACACAAATGTATACATCACGCACTCACTGCATGCACACCTTAATACACATCAAATCCAGCAGTGCCTAGGAAGATGAAGGGAGCCAAACGGAACATTGAGTCTCCTACCTCAACGTCTGACGTAACGCCTACCGCACCACCCACCCCTACTGGTGCCTCACCACCCGATTCTACCGTACCACCCACCCCTCCTGACATGTCGCAGAGTGACGTTGCTACTCTACTGCGATGGATGGTAACCAGGGATGAGGAGCAAAGAAGAACTGAAGTGATTTGGGATGAGGAAGTAGGAGGGAGAATGCAGAGCAGAGACATGAGGAGACGCAGCGTTTCGAGTACTTCATGACAAGCTTTGCCGCCCAGCATCAACCATACACAGATGGCAGGATGAGAGACCCCCACAGGCGATCCAGTGATGCCGCCAAGTCGCACACCTGCGATGTATACACCAAAGGCCTCTGTCCAAATTCCACCTCCACTTGCACCTGATGTTACGTTTCAGGCCTTCCGCGAATGGAGACGACGGTGGAAAGATTACGCCATAATGGTAGACTTGACCAGTCTACTACAGCCAAAACAACACTTCCAATTACGTATGTGTTTATCTCAGGAGACACAGCGAATACTGGAACACTCCTTACAGGTGCCCCCAGACTCCACATTGTCAGTCACAGATGTGCTAGACAAATTGCAGCAGCACATCAAAGACCAGAGCAACGAAGCACTCCGTAAACAACTGCAAACAAGCAGAAGGAGAGACTTTCTCAGAATTCTATGTC
>NC_051418.1:13572039-13572117 GCF_015228065.2 Penaeus monodon | reverse complement strand
CAGGAGGCTGTGAAGACAGAGCTTGCATCTGTGATGGCTCAGGAAGTTATTGCTCCTGTTGGCGAAGACCCGTCACCC
>NC_051418.1:13571780-13571866 GCF_015228065.2 Penaeus monodon | reverse complement strand
CACACATCTAGGATGCCTTGATGAAGTCCTCTCCAGGTGCAAGATACATGGCATCACTCTCAATGTCTTAGCTGCCCGCAGTGACG
>NC_051418.1:13570909-13571080 GCF_015228065.2 Penaeus monodon | reverse complement strand
CCAGCCTCTATGTTAGAAGCATAGTAACTCTTCAAGCAGTAGAGTCAATCAGTTGCCCACAAGCAGTCGAGCAAGAGGACCTGGCACTAGAGGAACTCCAGCAAGCAGCTCGCAGCGACCCAGCCTATAATGAACTACTACAAGGTGTCCGGCAAGGTTTCCCATGTGACC
>NC_051418.1:13569348-13569486 GCF_015228065.2 Penaeus monodon | reverse complement strand
TGATATTCAAATAGTACGACATTGTTAGGTTGTACGCCTGGCAGCGTGTGGACGCTGCCGGGAGGACAGTCGTTTCCCTTCTCCACCAAGTCTGGAAGGTACACAGATACTGAGGGCACCAACCTACGCAACATAAGA
>NC_051418.1:13560200-13560431 GCF_015228065.2 Penaeus monodon | reverse complement strand
CCTCGGGGCCCCCCAGGACGCGCCGGATGAGTCGTTCGCCTGCCCAAAAACCGGGCCCGGGTGAGTCGTCGGGGCCCGCCCAGGACGCGCCCGGGTGAGTCATCCCCCGCCCAGGACGCGCCGGATAAAGGGGCCGGGTAACCCCGGATTTCGCCGGGGGAGCCGCCTGCGCAGGAAAAATGCCTGCCCAGGGGTGCAGGGGAAAATTTCCCGCCGGAGCGCCCAAAAGCC
>NC_051418.1:13539334-13539430 GCF_015228065.2 Penaeus monodon | reverse complement strand
AAGTAACATAATGTCTTACATAACTCTAACCTATTATATTATTTATCTCTATTCGTATCATTTCTTGTTTCCATTTTTTTATTCATGTTAAAATCC
>NC_051418.1:13538707-13538845 GCF_015228065.2 Penaeus monodon | reverse complement strand
TGGTAATCAACTAGGTTCCCATCTGGAATCCAGATGCAATAGATATAGGATTCTAATACGGTAATTATTAAATACCCTATGATAACACTATAAATCTACAATTTTGAGGAACTCATAAAAGTGTGTAGTTTAAGTGGG
>NC_051418.1:13534160-13534288 GCF_015228065.2 Penaeus monodon | reverse complement strand
TACCGGGGTTTTCCGCTCATTTAAAATTTTATATAGTATTCCGTTCAGAAAACAAGATTTCTTATTTAACTTAGACTTGTGGAAATTACCATGAGTTTAAAACCTCTTGTTCTTTTTTTTCTAAAATT
>NC_051418.1:13523089-13523448 GCF_015228065.2 Penaeus monodon | reverse complement strand
AAAAAGAAAAATTAAAGGTTTTTTCCCTTATTCGAATTCCCCAAAATGAAAGAAAAAAAACACATACAGGGAAAAAAAACCCGAAAAGGGAAAGGGTTGTTACAAAGGGTTTACCAATGAAGCAGGGAAAAAAACCAAAAAAGTTAGAATTTACTGATTAAAAAAATTTTTTTTTTTAAAAAAAAAGAAATTAAAGTGGAGGAAAGCGAAATCCCTTTCATCTTTTCTTTGTATGAGTAAGAGGAATAATGTAATAACGTAATGAATAAAATGCAGTATGTGTTCACCCTCTCTTGTTTTGCGTTCGCGCGCTTGGTGTTATCTGTTTTTTGTTTGTTTTAATATCCCGGTTTCTGTAT
>NC_051418.1:13522211-13523032 GCF_015228065.2 Penaeus monodon | reverse complement strand
GGGAGGAGAAAAGATGGGAGGGGAGGGAGGAGAGAGAGAGGGGTTTTTGTGTGTGTTTGTGTCCCGGTTTTTGCGTGTTTTGAATTTTATGTGAGTATATATATAATATCCTCTCTTTTATCTATCTATTCCCGAAATTTTGGCAATAAAATCATTTTATAGAAAATTTTATCAAAAAAAATTTTCCGGGTGATACTTTTGCCTAAAAGGGAAATGAGCATTAAACGCTTTTTTTTTCCCTTTCTTTTAATACCTTTAGCGTTCATAAAAATCCCCCTTTTCCATGTATTGTCACGTTCCTTTCAAATTAGCTTCCGATATTGAATGGGTTGGTTTTTTTTGTTAAATTTTTCCTTACATAAAATATAAACAAAATACGCCTGCTTAGTGAAGTGTTTGTTGTGGGGGTTATGGGTTTGGTTCCAAAAAAACCCCCCAACCCCCTAAAGGGGGAAAAAGAACCCCATCTGGGGAAGTAAAAAAAAAAATTCCTTCATGGGGTTTTAGGTAATTCACCACACAAAAAGTAGCTGAAGTAAAACTATCAGTGAATCACAGTTTTTTTCATTATCGTGCAAAAAACCCAAAGATAAAAACTTTGTCTCGCCGAGGATGCTGAAAATTTAAAACAAATTTTCGAATCTTTAAACCCGAGATTTGATGATGTTTCCCATTAATCCCAGGAATTTCATAAAATTATCCCTATATGTATCGTCTATACTCATACTTTTCCCCCGCATATCTACTTCCACGTATCTCTGCATCTCTGTATTATCAACTTCCTTGCATCTCTGCTTCCCCAAGTATAAACTAATTTTTCA
>NC_051418.1:13522105-13522192 GCF_015228065.2 Penaeus monodon | reverse complement strand
TTTCCCTTTATTCACCGTTTTATTTCCCGTGTTCTGTGTATCTTTTTTTACAAATTGAGCTATTGTGGGTTTTATTTAAAATTCTCG
>NC_051418.1:13521953-13522081 GCF_015228065.2 Penaeus monodon | reverse complement strand
GTAAACAATATTTTGGGCCCGACTTATAGGAGGCCCTAAAAGCATTTTATTTTGTGTTTGTTTATACCTTTTTTAAATTTTATAAATCATTTAAAATGTTATCCCCCCCATTAATATATATTATTTTA
>NC_051418.1:13521064-13521909 GCF_015228065.2 Penaeus monodon | reverse complement strand
TATTTTATACATATTGGACATTTTATATACACCCTCATATAACTTTATATCATTTTCCTTGTTTAATATTGGGGATTTCATGCTGATTAATTGGTACTCTGTCAAAAACAGAGCCTAGCAAATTATTAGGGTTTTTCAAGGGCCTCCTCCACCACTCCGGAGGAAACCGAATTGAAAAGGGAAAAGGGTATGCACACGAAACAAAAGGGCCCTTTCGGACAAAATTAAAGCATTTTGCAAGGAAAGGGGAGGCAGACAAAAGAAAAGATGGGAGGACAATATTTCCCAAAACTGGGGCAGCGGGGGAAGGCAGAGGACAGGGAAAAATAAAACGAAATGGTTTCTGGATTTATCCGTGGGACCCCCGCGGGTTTTGATGGGACTAAGGGATAAGGGAAGTGAAGTGATATTTGTGGGAAAAAAATTTAGGCTCTTTTTTAAAATTTCCCTTTTTTGTCAAAAAAGCCGGTCTCATTATCATCGGAAAAATGCATCGGATTTATAACGAAGTGTTTGAATAACTTTTTTATAAAAATAAAAAGGAAAATAGAATAATACCCCGGGGCGATGATATTTTTTATTCTGTTATTGTCTAAATTATAATTTCTGGGTGTAAAACCAATTAGGAAAAAAATATTATTAAAAAAAAAATATAAAACGAACCTAATTACCAAAATGAACTCTATATTTACCCCCTTTATTTTTCAGGTTTTTCCTAGCAAAATTTTCACCTTCTTTCTATTTTGAATGTTTTGTTCGGACTGTTTATAAAAAAATTTATGTGGGTTATTTATTTTGGAAAATTTTTTAAGTCTAAGGAAATCATTTTTTTAAAATAAAGAAAA
>NC_051418.1:13518780-13521008 GCF_015228065.2 Penaeus monodon | reverse complement strand
GAAGATTTGTTAATTATATTAACATAAAAAAAATTTAATAGTTGAAAGGGGGTTTTAACCATTTTCCCCAAAAAGGAAATCTTTTCCCAATGGGGCCGGCTTTCACTTTTCTTTTTCACAAACCCTTTCATTTTAAATATCGGGTCTAATCAAACCTTGTAATGGGTACCCTTTATTTCTAAACCTTTTCTTGTTTCAAACATCATATAACATTTGGTGAGGTTTCAGATTTAATGTGGACCCTTAAGCGACTTTGGGTAGTTAAAGAGAATTGTACCAAAAATTTATCCAAGGGACACCCTTCACAATTTCAACTGGGAACTCCCCAAAATTTTTAAACCCAACCATGGAAACTTATTAAAAAAATAATGAATTATTTTATTTTTACCAAAACAGGCCTTCAATAAATGGGGAAAAAAACCTTAATTTTCCAAATTACCAAAACTGAATTCTAAATCCAAAAAATCCTTTTATTTTAACCTCTGTTCCGCTGCAAACACTTTCAAAAGGAAAACCCCACGATTTATCCGAAATTCTTTTAGCTTTAAGTGAAAAAATTTAACCCAAAAACCAGTGGACCCTTTTCAATGCTTTCAATTTTATTTTTACCCGCAGTTGTTTTGGGGTTTTGAGAAACTTTTTTTGTGATTCCAAAAAATTTAAAAAAAAATTTTGCAAAAATTTTAAAAGGGGCTTTTAACCGGGCCCAAAGGGGGGGAAAAACGTGCCCAAAGCAGCCCCCCCAAACTTCCCCTTCAAATGAGTCACACTGAATTTTATTATTTTCTAGTTGGATTTGACGGGCAGATCAAGCCCTTCAGCTGAAAGGCACAAAAAAAATTTGAAGCCTTTTTCCCAGTTCACCAAAAATCGGAAACGTTTTCTCAAACTCCCCCAATTCCCGTTTTTTTTATCTTAAAGCCTCTGTCTGCGGGGGGGTGCCGCACCCATCTTTCAACAAGGAATTAGCAGATCACCCCCCCGAGTTGGTCTCCCACAATGACAGCTTCAATTTGAACGCACATTGCTGTCATAGTACGGGACAATTGCTGGCCCCTTGCCGTTTGTTCAAGTTTTCAGGTTTCTTAAAATCCCCATAAATGCAAGGGCCTGCATCCCCTTCTGTTGACTAAATTCTAAACTGGGTTTTTTCCCTTTTTTTCCAGAAATATTTTATTTCCCCCTTATTTAAAAGAAGGCCCCCAGCACAGCCCCTTTAAATTACCATCTTTCCTCAGTGTGGTATGGCAGGCCTAGTTGTGGGCTTTTCTTTCGGAAGCTGTCAAACTGCGATTATTCAGGCCCCTAATGGGTTAAATTTACAAAGTTCGGACGCCAACTCCATCAATATTCATTTCAATGACGCAACACATTCCCCTGAGCAAAAAAATGAAAAATCCTCATTCACCAAATTTTAGCCTGCCCACCTCCTTGAATTTTTGTTCCCCAAACCTCTTTTCTCCCGGTTTGGGTGCACCCTCTTTTCCCGGCTACAGCCAACCAGTCCCCCAGCCCTTAGCGCTCCAAGAGGGGGGGAAAAATTTTGGCTGGGCCTGTTGTGGTGTCCCTCATCACCAATCCACGAATCCTCGGGGACTCAAAGTTTTTCATCAACCCCCCATTTAAAATGCCGTTGCCACCCCTCTTAATGTCCCGTGCTTTCTCTTTCCCGAAAAAAAATAAAGACTTTTTTTTTGGTCAAAGGCTGTCCAAATCCACCGCAAATCAGAAAATCCTGTCTGCAACTGTGTTTTTGTCGGTTATTTTGCAAAAGCCCGACCTTACAGGGCACACAGTCTGTCAGCTTTAGATGCATGTCTTTACAAATTCCCCCCACTAAATGGTTTGGGAAGCCATGCAATTTTATTAGCAATAAGGGAGCTCTTTCACTGCAGCATACTTATTTTTCCGGCTACCAGAAAAACCAGACGCGCTTCTTCAGAGCCCCTCAAAAGTTCATTTACCTTTTCTTTTCTCTGCTGTCCTTGCCAAATTTTTGTTTTTTCGGCATGAAGATCTCAAGTGGGCGTCGAAGGTTATTTTTCGCACTGAAACCTTGTGAAAAAAAACCAAAAAAACAGGTTTCCCCCCTCTGCACTTGTGCCCACTTTTCTCTTTTTTGCCGAGACATGTTGGGGCAATGGGGTGCCAAAGCTGTAATGTTCAAAGAGAAGAGTTTCGCTAGCCCCAGGCCCCGCGTCAGTCCTCTTGCTGGCCCCCGGTATAAA
>NC_051418.1:13496907-13496983 GCF_015228065.2 Penaeus monodon | reverse complement strand
GACACGCGGCCATACCACACACCAACAACACCCTATTATATTATGAATATATTCATATATATCATACTTGTCTAAT
>NC_051418.1:13494949-13495382 GCF_015228065.2 Penaeus monodon | reverse complement strand
CTGATAAATGGTTCTTCTTATAAATTCAGAAAAGTGTGTGTTTTTTCAGCTGTAGTTTTAACTCCTTGTGTGCATCTACGAGTAATCTTCGATTCTGTGATCACCTAGACTGCGCGCTCATGCAATGAACTATCTCACCCCGACTGGCATTCACTGAACGAATATTGTTATAACGTTACAAAGAATAATTGACTGCAGTATGCGTATTCAGGAAATGTTAAATAGTAAACTATGATTCTGAAGAAACATAAACTGAAGTAAATGAAAAAGAATACTACGCTATAATTACTGCAAATTTCTCTTTAAAACAATCAACAGCATAATGCAAACAAAATAGTGATCAACACAAACAAGGAGTAAGTTGCATGAAGTCCTCTCAAGGTCGGTACTTAACTCATTCAGCTCATTGTGGTTCTGGGGGATGGAGGAAAAC
>NC_051418.1:13494193-13494707 GCF_015228065.2 Penaeus monodon | reverse complement strand
AGTAACAAGAGATCCTACTCGTGATGCAAATTCCTCTCACTGTCCCTTTCACCCTCCACGTTATCGCTTCTTCTGATGTCATTTAAGTAGCACGTGATGCTACATCCTGATACTGCCCAGCTTATGCCGTGTTGTTTGTTAGGATTTATAAAGTGGATGATTATTGTAAGAATTTTTATAAGCGAAGGATAGGCATATAAACGATTGAGGACCACCTGTTCGACTTCGAAAAGAAGCCCTTTATGTTTGTATGTAATCATTACTCCATTATCAATATTTAGGTCGTCTAATATATGGATACACAGAGTAACTGTGTGCATGCATTGTATTGCACAGACTCTTAGAGTGCAATAGATGTTCTTGTGCATTCATGCAGAATCAACCACGCCACATAAATGCGTGGGCGGCCCCTTATCTCCCACTTGCGTTTATCTGCCCCCGGGATTTGCTGCCAGACTCGGGGGAGGAATCCAGGGTGTCGATGAGTCTCCTTGCGTTTAAAACTTTCCCTAAA
>NC_051418.1:13493182-13493267 GCF_015228065.2 Penaeus monodon | reverse complement strand
GAAGAGTCAGATGGCCTGAGTGAAGTTCATCTGGTCACCTTTGGACCTAAGAACCTCACTGGTTCTGTGAATATTAAGATACTGC
>NC_051418.1:13493052-13493150 GCF_015228065.2 Penaeus monodon | reverse complement strand
TTATATATATATATGTGTGTGTGTGTGGTGCATAAGGGGCGTCGGCTGAAGTGCCCTAGCTAATATGGCACTTAGTGAAAGGATCAGAAAAAAAGAAT
>NC_051418.1:13492485-13492861 GCF_015228065.2 Penaeus monodon | reverse complement strand
ATTCTTTTTTTCTGGTCCTCTCACTAAGTGCCATGTTAGCTATGCACTTCAACCGACATCCTTAAGCATGGTTAGTTAAGATAATTTATCATCATTATAATAACAAAAACGATCCAGACTCGTATCCTGAACATAAATAGCGGGGAGCCTGAAGTTTCGGGCCCAACAGCAACTGCGATTCGGTAACTATGTCTCTTCAAAAATTAAAGGGGAAAACTTATACCTCCCCTCCGCCCCCATTTGGGTTTCAACCCTATTGAGGAAAGACTTGCACAAATACATTTCCCGAAAAATGCATTATTATAACACCCCTTTTTTTTGGAAATTTTTTGAAAAAAAGGGAAACCCAACAAAACCATGTGCGTGTGTAATGTTT
>NC_051418.1:13490174-13490557 GCF_015228065.2 Penaeus monodon | reverse complement strand
GGTTTGCTAATGCCGACGTTTTGTCCCCCGACCCCGCCTCTATTTCGGGGAAGTCCAATCTTGGGTTTGGGCCCGTTTCCTACCCTCCCTAAACCTATTTATTTAAATTACCCGTTTTCCCCCAAAAACCCCCTTTATTCTTTTCACGTTTTTTTTCTGTTTTTAAAAAAACTCTGACTGATAATTCTTTTTTATTGCCTTGAACCTTACCCTTTTGCTCAGATCTCCATTTTTATCTGCAATGTCCAATCACACAGTACCGGGGCCTTTCACACGCACCGGGGCAAAAGTTATCTTGGAAAAGATGCAGCTATAGTTTGGGATAAAAAAAAGACATTTTAATAAACAAACAAGAAAAGGCAATGAACATTTTACCCGCCCCT
>NC_051418.1:13489265-13489460 GCF_015228065.2 Penaeus monodon | reverse complement strand
GCCGGACATTTTTTTAAGGCAGTTAAAGAAGTTGCTGGCAATGACGTGCATGTAACCAACGCTTTATCTGCGAAACCGACCTCTCCTCCCCAACCCCAATCCTCCACTGAACTCGTTCGTGTGCCAACACGCCAACCCAACCCGCCCCCCGCCCTTACCGCCCACCCAACCCTCGGTCCAGTTACTACCCCCGCA
>NC_051418.1:13487137-13489084 GCF_015228065.2 Penaeus monodon | reverse complement strand
TATTTGTAGACACCCATGGTATCAATGCAAAGACTATACAGAACAGAGTGCTATAACACAGGGTTTATCAACAAAAGCTATACGTGGAAGTAGCTCCCACAAAACACAAAAGTCGTGCCATTTTTTAGAGGAACTTCTCAAAGACCCCCAAGATACCCCACCAGCAGACCCTTCCCCAGATGCAGAAATCATGCAAAGCCCATGGGACTCTGTACTCAATTAAGAGCCTCTGCTACTGCTAGCCATTTCAATGACCCCCCTCTGCTTCCTGCACGCCTCAAAGGTAAACCAGCAATGTTCTTCATAGATAGTGGTTCATCTGTCAGTCTGGTGTCCGCTTCAACTTTTTCAAGGTTTGGTTTAGGTCTCAAGATCCAACCTCCCTGCTGGTCTGTACGTTGTGCTTCTGGTAACAGTCTGAGAGTAATAGGAGAAACCAGGCTGAACATTAATTTGATGGGATTTTGTTTCTCCATCCATTTATTGTTACCGAGTCCCATAATGTCCCTGGTGATCTGGCGTACAGGTATTGTCCATGATCCTAGGAATAACAGAATTAAGTTTAATGGCAAGTTTCTCTCCCTCGTTAAGCCTTCCTCCATGTTGACTCATCGCAACAGTTATGATGCACTCAGGCCCCCTCATAAGTACCACAACAAAGACTCTCCTCAACAAACACCACCCCAAACCCCCTGACCTCCCCTAGCATCGTCCCAAACCCAGGTGCCAGAGAAGCCCCGCTTCTGTGCCAAGTAAGCCTCCCACCTCTCAAGCCTTGGACCAAGATACTCCTGCTGCCCCTCCCCATAATGTCCCCCCTTGTCCTACCCCAGCTACTGCTACACATTTTGGGCCTTTTTCATGGACTATGGGAGACAGTGCATTACACTTTCGTGTCAAGAAAATTACCACCATTCCTCCATTCTCTGGCATGCCTGTCAATGTTGTAACACATTTAAACGAGGGCGCATGCCTGGTCTTGCCAGAAGGATCTCGTGTTAAGGGAATTGCCATTTTGCCAGCACTTTATTCTGTATCTGAAGGGGAGACATTCCTCCACCTAATTAACCTAACTCCTATCCCCATCCGACTTCACAATAACACACGAGTAGTTGATTATGAAGTAGCTAAAGGTGAAGTCATTGAACTACCACCGCCTGCCTTCACTGCAACCACTCAAACTCAGCCCACTCTGGGCGAGTCACCTCCCTCCTCTCATGAAACACTCTCGACTATCCCCTCTCCAGATTTTGATGAAGGTTATGAGATCTCGTCTCGCCTCTTCCGGGAATATCCCTCCCTATTGCCTTCTGAGTCTCGACCCCTTGGCAAGACGGATCTCCTACAACTTAAGATTAACCTGGTTCCCAATGCTCAGCCTGTCTATATTCCAAGTTACTCTCGACAAGGTTACTGCTGACTTACTCAATCAAGGTATGATAACCCCAAGTACCTTACCCTGGTCCGCTCCAATGTTACTGGTACCCGAGAAAGATGGGACAATGAGACCAGTTATTGACTACAGACGACTAAACAAATTAACTATTCCTGAACCATTTCCCATTCCCTCCCTTCGTCTGTTATTACAAGACATCAGGACTAACAACAAAGTCTTCTTGACTCTCGACTTAGCTAAGGGGTTTCATCAGTTACCCGTGCACCCTGATTCCCAAAAGCTAACTGCTTTTTCCACCCCTTCTGGACACTGGGAAATTCACACAGATGCCCTTTGGCCTAAGAAATGCCCCATTGAGTTTTGTACAATTAATGTCCCTTGTCAAGAGTGGTCTTGTTGGTAATGATGTACTCATTTATCTGGATGACCTATTAGTGGTGTCAAAGGATGTTGCCGAGCACGAAGTAAAGCTCAGGAAGATTTTTAGTAGACTATGTGAACCTGGATTGACCATTAACCCTCAGAAGTGCCGTTTTTTTGCCTCTTACCTC
>NC_051418.1:13486181-13486274 GCF_015228065.2 Penaeus monodon | reverse complement strand
CCCAGGAGAAAAGGGAGGAAGACAAAGATTAGTTATAAACGGTTAGTAGTCCCTGAGTGCCTTGTCCCCCTCATCCTTAAATACTCCCATGAG
>NC_051418.1:13486037-13486104 GCF_015228065.2 Penaeus monodon | reverse complement strand
CCAGAGAGTTTTTCGACATGTTAAGAGTTGTTGTGTCAGCCCATTATACAAGGGCTCAACCCATCAG
>NC_051418.1:13485091-13485197 GCF_015228065.2 Penaeus monodon | reverse complement strand
TGCAACCAACATAAGATAGCAAGGATTAAGGCAATTGAAGTGGGTGCACTAATCTTTAGGAGCATAAAATCCACAAACTCTCCTATGCCCAAGTTAGCCCCTATCT
>NC_051418.1:13479611-13481213 GCF_015228065.2 Penaeus monodon | reverse complement strand
CGCCACAATAGATGGCTTGAGTAAATTCATTAACAGCAAACATTCACGCTCTCGCCGTGGTCTCATAAACGCAATTGAAAATATTGCACACAATTTTTGATGTCATTGACGAAGACACCCTTAACAGCCGTCTTGCTGATTATAAGTCATCCCTACATAACGTCATTGCAAGATTTGTCTCTTCGGTTCATGTGTTAGATTACATTAGTAGGAACATTAAGTCGCTCTCCACCTTATGCTCCAGTATTGAGGAACAGTTACATACCTTATCCAAGGATATCACTAACGTGCAACGATTCACCCATTAGCGTATTTTCTTATCAATTAGCTATACATACATTCATGAGTGATGTAGAGCGTTTCAGTACAGACCTAATAATGGCTGCCCATGGTGAGTCCTTCCAGGCTTAATATCCCCACATGATATGCATAACTTCATAACCAGGGTCACCTCTACTAAATCCTTTTTAACCTTGGAGACACAACACTCTTCTACACCCATCTACATTCTTACCTGACACCCCGTGGCCTCTCCGTCCTTATATCCCTTCTACCCTTAAACACATTTCAAACATACCGTATACAGCCCTTTCCTCACATTACTAACAGTACCCCATGTATCCTCTCTTCTGCCCCCACTATCATTCTGAAGTCCCTGCAAGGTCAGTCCCATTCCATTCCATCCCCTTGATGGGTGTCTACGGCCATCACCCCGTCGTTTCATATGCTACAATCACACCATACCACAAACCAGTTATAACATTCCATCTTGTTCACGTGCCCTCATGTCTAGCATCAACATACACTCCCAGTGCACTTTTGACCGAGTTTCCCCTTTTTTAAACTATACCCTTTTTGTCCTGTCCTTCCCTGAGGGTATCAATCCTACACTTTTTCCCAAGTAGAAAACTTTTAAAATCCCTGATGCCCCAATGACACATTATAAACAGGCACACTTGAAATCCCCCACCCTTCCCAAACTCACTACTTTTTTTCAGTTCCATACCAGCAACCCCGGTTTAATAATGTCTTCCGACTAAGTGCCCCGGGTAAACCCCCCTTTTAGCTACCACTCCCAAAATTTAAAATGTAACCCTCCCAAAGTTTCAACCCTTTCGTTTACCCCTTTCCCAACCCGGGGGGGACAAAACCCATCCCCCTTCCCTTCCCCTCCCTCACACTACCTTTGGCTACCCTGTCTACATCCCCCTTTTTGGGCATCCTATCGTCCCCCTTTCCTTCTATATCTTTTGTAAGGTCCCCCATTCGTCGCCTGGGCGAACGGATAGAAAAAAGGAAAACACTCCCCCCCCACCCCACCTGAGGGGGCGGGCCCATGCACAGGTTTGGACTTGGTAAAATAGTTCCCGAAGGGCCCAGGGACAGTGGCACTTGACGCGCCGCTACTACTGGGAAACCCGGGCCAGTCGACGTTAAGGAAAATTTTTGGGCATTCGCCTCCCCGCAGGGCCCAAACCCGATTTGGGACCTGAAAACCTACCAGGGGCCGCTGGCCTCGTCAAAAGAATTTTTTTGCCATTTAAACATTAAACAGATTTTGGCAGAAAGCTCGAGGACAACCCGGTACGTGGCCGAGCGATA
>NC_051418.1:13478629-13478742 GCF_015228065.2 Penaeus monodon | reverse complement strand
TTTCCTTCATCAAAAAGGGGGTGGGTTGCTGTTTTTTCCCTACGCCCTTTCCGCCCCTATTTATGGTTGCGAGTCATATAAAAATTTCCTGCAAAAGGCTGATAAAAGGGGTT
>NC_051418.1:13475448-13477195 GCF_015228065.2 Penaeus monodon | reverse complement strand
GGGTTTTTTCCCAAAAAAGAGAGAAAATCCCCAATGTAAAGGGTTTGCTTTTAAAAATTTTCCCCCTCCTCCAAGGCGTTAGGGAAAGAGTCCTGACCCTCTCAGTGGGGACCCTATCAGGCATATGCCCCCACCCCAAAATCACCCGAGGACACCCAAAAAACTTTCAATAGTGGGCCCGGTTCCATCACCCAAAAAAGACTAAATTCTTCTGGGCACTTTCAAAAGCCGGGGTTTAGGGGCAATCAAGATGTGTGGAACAAAAATTTTGCCCTATATTTGGGGTTAGCAAAAACTCTTACATACATGCTTCACCTGTGATCTCTCCATCATCAACACATTCTTCCAATTAAAATCTAAATATAAGACGACATGGATGCACCCACAAGAGGATCAGACCTAAAAGATTTCCGAATCACAAGAGCTATGAGGCGAGCCGAATGCTGGACAGACCACAGTTTTCTTTGACCATCTGCAGGCAACAAAGCTTTTGACTTAGGCAAGTATCAGGACCCTGATGTTCTTTGTGATCTGAACACATCTACACAAGTAATGCCTGAGCTAGGAGTTCCAAACTTGCTCACCCAGTGACCATAAATCATGTGTGGAATATCTGTGGAATATCACTTTCGATACTATTGGTCTCTCCACCAAGAAACAACAGGACTGGTTTGACTAAACAATCCCCTAATTCGTAAACGCCTACTGAAGAACAAATCCCAGCAAAAGGCCATTGACAATCCTAATTCTGCCTCTGCTTAACTTCCATAATATCAGAGGCAAATGTCAATGGTTAATCAGGAACATCAAGAATAACTGGTGGAAAAACAAAGCTGAAGAAATTCTAAATAACACTGACTCAAAAAAACAGCAAAGCTTTTATGAATCTGTGGAGTCGGCTTATGGTCCGACATGGATCTGAGGGTGGCAATAACCTCATAAAAGACACTGCTGGTATACTAGAATACTGGACCCAATACCTCGCCATGTTACTTAATCACTAGAACCCAATTGATCCCACATTCCTCACAGACCTTCGAATTAATATAATCGAATTGGATGAAACTCCAATATAGGAAGAAGGACTGAAGGCCAGTCGTGCTCTTGAAAACAGCAAAACCCCAGGCCCAGGCAGAATACCAGGAGAAATCTTTGAGTACAGCAAACTCGAACTTATTACAACTCTCCACATGTTCATTTGTGTATTCTGGGCATCTGAACACATTCCCCAAAGCCTCAACGATCCAATCATCACAATGATCTACAAGTGAAAAGACTGTAAAGATTTTACAGAGGACTATCTTTACTTGGTGCATATGGAAAGATTCTATGATGCGTAATGCTAACAAGACATAAATTTTCCTATCATGAGTACTCTTTCCGAGTCCCAATGCAGCATCATGAAAAATCTCAGTTCTGCGGACATAATCTTCGTTGCATGACAATTTCAAGAGAAATGTCAGTGACAAAATCAAGATATCTACCTGACTTTCATTGACCTTGCGAAGGCATTCAACACAGTAAAGCACGAAATGCTTTGATTGTCCACCAAAATTTTTAGCCTTGCTTTGCACCTTCCACGAAGACATGTCAGCCAAGGTACCAGTTGGTGGAACACCATCCAACACCCTCAGCATAACAGTGGGAATAAAACAAGGTTGTGTCCTTGTTTCTGTCATATTTAACATATATATATGTAAGCAATAAATTCATTTCACAATGTGGCACATAAAGCAACAATATGGAA
>NC_051418.1:13473503-13473751 GCF_015228065.2 Penaeus monodon | reverse complement strand
CGAAAGAATTACCAGCATTACAAAATATTTTCCCCAAAATCATGTGTTGCTGAAATATGGAATCACATACTGTGCAGGAAGAATGCTCATGAGTTGTGCGGGTTCAATCAAGTGGTTGCATTCAGTCTCATCTGGCTGTAAGCAGAGGCTCAAAATGTTTTCTATATGTGACATGGCCAAGCTGGAAACAAATCAAAAGATCAGTGCCACTTGATCTACCCTGGAATCTAGAGCCTCATATTCAATCG
>NC_051418.1:13470986-13471697 GCF_015228065.2 Penaeus monodon | reverse complement strand
GTCAGTTAAAAGCCCATGTCTTGTTATAAATGCAATTTTCTTTTGCCACACTCCTCTGTGATGAAATAAAATACCTTTCCACAGAACAGATCAGACACTTCACCTCAGATCTCTGACAATCCACATATTTTTTTGGAAAATTAGTTTTGTCCTTTGACCTTTCTCTATATCTAATTAACACCGTGCCGAAAGTGTCTGACGGTGGCACAAAATAGCTTGACATATGGCTTAGTCACAATATGATTAACAAAGTACAAGTATACTTTGACAGTGGTAAAGAGAAAATGGGTTTTCAAATATTTATATGGCAGATAATAAAATGTTATATATCCACTGGCAATCTGTCTATATGTAAGAAATGTAGATATGCAGCCCCACGATTATTATAAGAGACAAATCTAACCCATTAATTACAGATTTGCCGCAAACTAATGAAGATTTACATGCAGATGCCAGGCTGTAGTATGATGTCCCAAACATGATGGGCTTCACAGCTTTGCTTTCTGTACGTAAGGTAACCTTATCGTTGTGTTAGATGTAAATCACAGGTCAACCCGTTATCCAGTCGTCCTTTTACGTTAGTTTTCATTGCCGAGAAGCGTTTTTCTCTGAATGCTGAGTGATATAAAATCAACAGATATACCACATCAAAACAGATTCTATTATGCACAATAATTCAGTGTGTTTTTCGGATATTAGGATTTAGAAATG
>NC_051418.1:13465189-13466148 GCF_015228065.2 Penaeus monodon | reverse complement strand
ATAGATAAAGCTTTAATCATTTAATCTAAAAATATATACATAAGGCATCTGCAACATTCACAGAATGACACAGCCAGACTTGCACACCAGAGCCAATAACAAGCAGCATTCTTCTAAGAACCGCAGTTCGCATAACACTAGTGACACGAAGAACGACACTAACGCCATAGCATCAAATCACCACCACGAGTAGCCCTGGCGCCAACAGAACACTCGAAATTCATTCTCTTTTTTCAGGTTACAAAATGCATTCTTTGAATCTGCTGTAGCCAAAATATTCCCGAAAGAATATCAATGCCAAATGTTCGTTTAAACGTTGTACATCTACTTCCAGTTTTAAAATACGGAAAAATATATGTAGAAATTAAATAAAAATCGCTTAAATACAAAGCTAAACACCAGATCAATAGATAACAAGACTTGTGAAATTAATGGAATTTTAAGCTCGTCTACATGATAATGTAAAAAAAGCTAAAAGTGTAAGGCAGTATACAGCGTTCATGTTCATACAATTGTCCTTTCTATTCAGACATTTTACAGCACTCGGTTTTATCACCTCTAAATCTCCAGTTAATATCACGTTGTCATCATGCTCGTAAATACTCATATCGAGCTCTGATATGCTAAATAATCCAGTCAAACAGCGAACAGCAATTCAATGAGTCTTATGGTGCCCCTGGCTTCACGCCACGCCCTCCTTGGAACTCATCTCCGTGTGTCGCTCTGAGCACTGCCAGCCCGAGGCGTTGGTCCCGAATTTGTAGACCAGCTTCTGCTTCGCTCTTTTCAGGGTCTTGATCTTGTACTGGTACCTGTGAGGGACAAGAAGTGTGAGAAAAAGTCTCGACACCGTTTTTTTTTTATAGGGGAAGATAATGTGAATGTTCATATCTTAATTTGTATGCATTTGAATGTTTATAGCAAAAACAAAGCTTTTTACTTTGAAGTTATTTGCACCA
>NC_051418.1:13464772-13465023 GCF_015228065.2 Penaeus monodon | reverse complement strand
CGTGCATGTCTGTAAGTACATGCACGTGTCCTTAAAATGTTGGCAACCTCATAGCTCGGCCGAACTTCTCATAGTTCATGCTGCTGTTCTTCTTGACGGCCCCCCAGCGCTTGGCCACCTCCTCCGGCTTGACCAGGCGGAAGCGGCCCTCCAGGGGGCTCTCCCACCTGATGATGGCCGGGTTCGCCTTCGGGTCCTGTAGGAGGCTCCTCAAGAACTCCCACACCATCCCAGTGTCCTTTCGAGACGTC
>NC_051418.1:13462339-13463350 GCF_015228065.2 Penaeus monodon | reverse complement strand
CACTCGAACAAGTACGTAACGTGATCGTTATCCTCTAGATACACGGCAAATATCGAATCCTAAAATTTCTCTTTTGTTAAGACCTACTTTGCTTGCGTCCATTCGCTGAGGGCTCCGCCGAGCGCGCGGCCTGTGCGTTCCCCAGGGCGTCCGCCGTTCCTGGAAGCCAATGCAAAAGGTGTGATAAATTTTTAATATTTCCATTGACGAAGACAGAGCACCGCTCTTTCTTTTTCAGTAACCGAGGATACTGGTTTTATTTGTTTGCTGACTAGAAAATAAAAATTTATGCTGCTGAAGTCCTTACTTCCTCGCTTCTCGCGCACAAAAGGATCGCCAAAGCGAGAGGGCGACGCGGCTCCGCTCGCCGAGTCGGACAACTTTTGCAAAACCCTCGACGAGAGAGCGTGGCTGGAGTGACCATGCTGAACACACACTGGGGAATCCGGAGATGAAATATCCTTTGTAGAAATAAGTCCGAAGGGAACCGACTTGCCCACCGCCGTTGGAATGCTGCACTTGATGCTTATCAGGCTGGTCATCTCCGCGATGCACGATGCGCAGGGGCTGAACTGTGCAGCTTCCGGGTCCTCGCAGCTCGACGCGGCGGGCAGGGACGACCACAAGTTGGGGAAGAGGCCGCAGAAGCCCTCCGAAAACTTTACTGTTTCACCAGAATCTACAGAAAAAAGGATTTATTAAGAGAGAAATGCATATTCGGTGCATTAAGCGTATCCTTTGACAGTTAGGTTCGCCATGTTGACAACAAGTGAAGGGTAAGTATAAAAAGCTAAAGACTGATATCCGCATACGATGATGCCGCTAAACCCGTGACGCAAGCAGAGATCTCGTGACGTCATATGAACAGACGACTGTTTATAAGAATCATTGCGTAAAAGGGCTTGGAATTTGGTTCCTGATGAGGAATGTTATTTCTACCATATATGAATACGTATATCTGTGGCAAGATTGAATAAATGATAATGATTAAATACTTATATCTCAACTTAG
>NC_051418.1:13461908-13462279 GCF_015228065.2 Penaeus monodon | reverse complement strand
AAAATGGCATTGTAAAGATACGTACACATATTATTCTATCTTTTCCCGGCGGCACAAACAAGGAGGAACCCTGCGGATCTCGCGCTGCGTCGCCTGCCTCACGCCCCAAAGGAAACTCGTGCTGCCCGCTTACCTCGCCCTCGGCTCGCGCGCGGGACTACCACACAGCGCGCTCTTTCGGTCATTCTTCGAGGCGTTGGCACTGTCACTTTTGCGTGTTCACTGTTTCCGAGAGACTTAAAATGCACCATGAGCATGTCCATAGAAAAAGCGTCCAGAATAAATAATATAAAACATCCAAAATAATTACGATAAATAATCACTGGCATCTCTGAATGCACTTAGCGTGCCAGTCTCTTATGGCGCTGTTA
>NC_051418.1:13459816-13459934 GCF_015228065.2 Penaeus monodon | reverse complement strand
TATCAAAAATTTTTTTAAAATAAAATTATATAAAAAATTTAAAATTTATTAATATATAATATTTTATTTTTATCCTATTTATATTTTTTATATAATTTATTATATATATTTGGGGGTT
>NC_051418.1:13459597-13459757 GCF_015228065.2 Penaeus monodon | reverse complement strand
TTTTGTTGTTATTCTATCTATATTATTTTTTTTTCTCTATTTTCTTTAAATTTATATCTTATATACTACCCCCCCCACCCCCCCACACCCAAAAACCACCCCCCACCCACACCCCCCCCACCCCCACCCCCCCCCCACCACCACACCCCTTTAAAATATA
>NC_051418.1:13459342-13459434 GCF_015228065.2 Penaeus monodon | reverse complement strand
ATGTCTTACTTAACCCCCATCTTATTTATTATACTATTTTACTCTATCTATTTTTTAAAATATATAATATTTTTTATAATATATCGCGTGGG
>NC_051418.1:13459182-13459277 GCF_015228065.2 Penaeus monodon | reverse complement strand
GGGGGGGTTGGGGTGTCCAATAGTTTATATTTTTGTTAATATTTATTTTATTTATATATATCTTATATTTTATTTCTTTTAAAATTTTTTTTTAT
>NC_051418.1:13456958-13457036 GCF_015228065.2 Penaeus monodon | reverse complement strand
TACACTGATGAAGCGACTCAAAAAAGGTTGGGGGAAAAATCTTAAAAAATTTACTAATAAACAAAAAAGCCCCTGGGA
>NC_051418.1:13455719-13455792 GCF_015228065.2 Penaeus monodon | reverse complement strand
AAATTATCCCATTATATAGGTATTTTGGGGGGTTTTTAATATATACACCCCACTTTACCCACACCCCCTACAA
>NC_051418.1:13455028-13455158 GCF_015228065.2 Penaeus monodon | reverse complement strand
TTTTTAACACCCAACAGGGTAAAATCCTTTATTTCCTTTTATAGAAAACATTTCCCTACTACCCTCCCCGTGAAACCCTCCTTTTGGGACACTGGTCCTGCCAACTGTCCCCTGACGGCACAAGGACCGC
>NC_051418.1:13452855-13453398 GCF_015228065.2 Penaeus monodon | reverse complement strand
CCAGTACATTTTTGCCCCTCGATTTTATAATCACAAATATCGGGGGTTGAAGCCCTGATAAAGAGGGGGCAAAATGGTTTTTCCCAACCATCGCAAAGGGCCCCCACCCAAAACGGGCTTTTGCCGCTACGGGGCCGTCCTCACCCCCAAAGAAAGCAGCCCCCTTTTCCCAAATCTCAGCAGAGTTGACGTTCCAAGCCCCCCACCCAAAAGGAGCAAATGCCCCTATAAATTCTTATTTTAGGGGCCTTGCAGGGCGCCCCCCCGCTTACATCATCCCCAAAAAAAAGGGGGGGACACTAAAGAGGCATGGCAAAAACTTAAAAAAACTTTTCGGAAAAAGGGAAAAGTAAACCTTCCCGCGAACGGGCAAAACAAATTTGGGGCCAGAGGAAAAGGGAAAGAAAATGACCTTAATAATTAAATGAAAAAGGGAAAAAATATTTTTCCATTTAGGTTTTTTTTAAATTTTTGACAAGTTTGAAACGTTTCAATTTTTTTTTTTCATTTCTCTTTTTCTCCCCCCCAGGATTTTAAAAGAAA
>NC_051418.1:13452588-13452742 GCF_015228065.2 Penaeus monodon | reverse complement strand
GGAAAAAGTTTTTTTTAAAGGGTTTCCCGGCCTCCTTCCCCCTCAGGGCTGGTTTTTTAAAACCCGAAAAATTTTGGGCCCCCTTTTGGCCCCCAACCCCGGGGTTTAAAACCCTTCCCAAAATTGTTTCGGGGTGTTCCCATACTGGGTTTTT
>NC_051418.1:13452314-13452388 GCF_015228065.2 Penaeus monodon | reverse complement strand
GTTTTTTTCCCTTTACCGACCGCTCGATTCCTTCGCTTTTTTTTTCAAGTCGAACCTTGCAGTGTGTGTAAGTA
>NC_051418.1:13448890-13449814 GCF_015228065.2 Penaeus monodon | reverse complement strand
TTTCGTTCCCTCGTGTGTCGTTGTGGTTTTGCATGTGTTAGACTGTTTTTTCGGGGCTTTGAGTTGTTTTTTTAAATAAAACCCCTTCCCTTTTAGTTTTACAACAAAAAAACCCTTGTTTTCCTTTATGATTTAAAAAGCCAAGTCCCAAAAAGGGAACAGGCAAAATGGATGGTTTCCAAAATTACAGGCAAAAGCAAGCACTAAATTTGTGCCATGTAATATTAAAAATTAATTTCATGCTAGGGGGAAATAGCAATCTACTAATGACAACCTTTAACCCCCGCGGCCGCCTTTCGGGTTTTTTTTCCATTCCTTTTTTAAAACATCAAAAATGGAATGCCTTTTTTATGTTCACAAAAATTGTTTTGGGCTCAATCAGCCCGGGCCCCCCTTAAATGTTTATGATTTACGGCTGAATTGGGATATAAAAAAATTAATCCCCCCCTGTAAAAGTTTCAGTAAAAAAAATGAAAAATCAAATTTGCTCTTTTATAGCCAAAACTTGAAGTCTTAAAGTGCATTTCATTTTTAAATTTTTAATTTTAATTTAAACCTTTTTTATGATTAATAATTTATTGCAGAAAAAAAAAATGAAAAAAATTACTTACTTTCATCAATTAAAAATGTCAATTTCAAATTTTTTTGGGGGGTTTTCGGGCCCAAACTTGGGTGAAATATTATTTTTTCCCATATTAAAAAGAGAATAGAAGGGAAAAATCCAAAACAAGGCCCCTGAATGGGACAGAGAGGAAAAAAGAAGTGAAGAAGTAAGGGGAAAAATACTGGGGTGGAAAAAAGCGGAAGGAAAGTTTTAGGGGGGGAAAAAAAGAGACAGAGAGAGGCTAAAGAGGAAGAGACGGAGATAAAAATTGGGAAAAAAGCAAAAAAAAACGAAAAGGGGGAAATTTTAGAAAGGAAAAA
>NC_051418.1:13447612-13448843 GCF_015228065.2 Penaeus monodon | reverse complement strand
GTTTTATTAAATTTTATATTATATATATTAAATATATATTTTATATAATTTTATATATATTTTAATAATATTTTAAAATATTTTATTATATTATTATATAAATATTTTATAATCAAAATATACAAAATTTTATATATACTTTTTAAAATTTTTATTTTTGTCATTTTATATTATATTTATATTTAAATTTATATTTATTATATATATCTATATAATTTTTTATTTTATACCCCTTTTAATTTTAAATTTTATGTATATATATAATTATCATATTTATTATATCATATACTATATACTATTTCTTAAAAATTTTATATATAAGGGATTATTATTATAATATATATTTTATCAACTTTTATATATATCTCTTTTTTTATCTTTTTTTATTATATATATATAAATATATTTATATAATTTTATATATATCTATATCTTATTATACTATATATATTACTAATATATATATCTTTTTAAAATATTATATTTTTATATTTTATCTTAAAATTTATATATATTTTCTTTATAGATATATTATTTATATAATTAAAAGGTATTTTTATATACACTCTATTAAAATTTTAATAATATTTATTCTTTTTCTTCTTATTTTAAAATTTTTTTTTCTATATATAATTTTAAACTATTTCTAATTTTCATTTATCTCCTTTTTTTATATTCATATTATATATTATATTAAACCGGAATATTTTAAAATAGATTTTAAATTTTTTAAATTCCCCTTTTCATTTTTATAAAATTCATCTATTTATTATATAATATTGATATCTTTCCAATTATCCTTTTTTATATTTTATATATTCTTTTATATTAAACTTTTTATATATATGATATATATCATCTAAAATTCTATATTTTATATATCTATCTTATTTTCTCTTACGTCTTAAAATTCAAAACAATTTATTATATATATATCCTTCTTAGCTTCTATTAATTCTATATATACCCCCAAAATTTTTTAAAAAAAATCCCTCTATATAAAATTTTTATCTTTTATCTATATTTCTAATATATATATCTTTTAAAATAACCCATAAAATTTTTATTATATATTTATCTATATCTTTTTATATTAAAATATATCTTCCCTTTTATATCTCTTAAATATATTAATTATTATATTCTATTTTTTTTATATTTTATTTTTTAAATTTGTTATTTTATCTCTCCGTTCATTAATTTTTATATATTTTTCTTCTATCTCCCCTTT
>NC_051418.1:13446188-13446374 GCF_015228065.2 Penaeus monodon | reverse complement strand
TGTATTTTAAAAAGTTTTATTAAAAATAAAAATTTTTTTTATGAATATTTAATTTTATTTGTTATACTAACTTCCGAGAGTGTAGGAACGTAGAGACAATTTACGCATGTTATTTCCTTGCGTTATAAATTTCAGACTTGTCCTTTCCACTCTAACACCCCCGGTTTCATGGTCTTCTCAGGTTCA
>NC_051418.1:13444789-13444865 GCF_015228065.2 Penaeus monodon | reverse complement strand
AACGAAGGTGTTTATCTGAAGTTTGATTTGCTCTTGCTAAAAAAATGAAAGTCACCTCAGTCGTCTTAGGAAGCCC
>NC_051418.1:13444121-13444220 GCF_015228065.2 Penaeus monodon | reverse complement strand
TAAAGCAGCTGGTCCCCTATCTCACGGTACTTACTGCGCACCCCGTCCCACGTTTCTCAGTGCCGTGATACCGAAAAGAACCTTCTTCCCCGCCCTCCT
>NC_051418.1:13442808-13443457 GCF_015228065.2 Penaeus monodon | reverse complement strand
CGCTATCGAGGGAAGCAGCGCTGAGATGAGATGAACGTCAATTGTTTTTTCCTTGGCGCATTTGCTTTATTACCCTTAGAAGAGCGAAGAGTAAAAAGAAGCAACCAACACGATTATGGGCTAGACAGTAGTTTACCTGGAATGACCGAAATGTGTGTAACAATGTGAATATTTCTGTTATAAATGCCTGCCATCTTCATCCTTTTCAGCGCCCTGCTCTTGTAGTTGTGGTTTATACTCCATAATGTCACAATCCTCCTAATATCATTGAAGGAATAAACTTCAGAAGGAGGATCCATACTCGAACTTTTCGCCGATGGTGAAATGTTTCCGTTCGTTCGCGAGTTGAATTCCATACATGTTAGAATTAGAAAATAAATACCATAATAAAAAAATATACTTTGATGCAAAAGAAATTAGAGGAACCATATATAACTGTATATCAAAACACCATTCAAGTAATTAATGAAGTAATTGGTATTATTTTTGTTTTGATGAGAGGGGTCAAAGACACGGCGGTCCTTTCCTCGTCCCTAGTTATGGAAGGGATAAGCCACGATGGAATGATGGGGCGGAGGAAAAGCGATTCCATATCTCGGGACCTTCAAGTAATTAATGAAGAAGGAGTAGCTCCATAGATACCTATCAA
>NC_051418.1:13437804-13438638 GCF_015228065.2 Penaeus monodon | reverse complement strand
TTGATAGGTATCTATGGAGCTACTCCTTCTTCATTAATTACTTGAAGGTCCCGAGATATGGAATCGCTTTTCCTCCGCCCCATCATTCCATCGTGGCTTATCCCTTCCATAACTAGGGACGAGGAAAGGACCGCCGTGTCTTTGACCCCTCTCATCAAAACAAAAATAATACCAATTACTTCATTAATTACTTGAATGGTGTTTTGATATACAGTTATATATGGTTCCTCTAATTTCTTTTGCATCAAAGTATATTTTTTTTTATGGTATTTATTTTCTAATTCTAACATGTATGGAATTCAACTCGCGAACGAACGGAAACATTTCACCATCGGCAAAAAAAGTTCGAGTATGGACCCCCCTCCTTCTGAAGTTTTTCCTTAAAATGTATAGGAGGATTGTGAATTAGGGGGTAAAAAACCCAAAATACAAGAGCGGGCGTGAAAAGGTGAAGAGGGAAAGGCTTTTTTAAAACAAAAAATATTTCACATTGTTCACCATTTCGTCATTCCCCAGGTAAACAATTCTACCCCATAACGTTTTTTGGTTGCTTCTTTTTACCCGCTCTTCTAAGGGAAATAAGAAAAAAAGGCCCAAGGGAAAAAAAACAATTGACGCCCCCCACCCCCCTTTCTTTCCCCCTTTTTCCCCCCTTTATTGCTTTTTGTGCGAAAGGTCACACTGATTCTGTCCTGGGAAACCCTTATAAAACCCCCCCCAACCCCCTTTCCCAGCACAAGAATTGGTCACCCGATTGTGTTCCCGGGAGCCACCCCCCCTAATCATGTTTTTCACCCTTTTTATCCATTAATGTTCTATTAAAACCTTAGGGGA
>NC_051418.1:13437231-13437416 GCF_015228065.2 Penaeus monodon | reverse complement strand
TAGGATCGCCATGTTTACACATCGCTTCACAGGAGGCGGGAAGAAGGTTCTTTTCGGTATCACGGCACGAGAACGTGGGACGGGGTACCAGTTATAGGGGGACCACGCTTTACCCCTGGGATTTTTCGTTGGTATAAAAACATGTCTCAACTATGATGCTGTAATCAAATCACAAAAAGTATAGA
>NC_051418.1:13436652-13436952 GCF_015228065.2 Penaeus monodon | reverse complement strand
AAATAGAAATCTTTATGATTTCGGTTTACACGGAAATTTCCTGCTCTTCATTTTAAAAACTAAAAACTGAAACAAAAACTTATCAAATTATTTCCGACATTGCCATAAAAAAGGTTTTTTCCCCTCCATTTTTTGTGTTTTAAAATGCATTTTCCCTTCTCGCTTGGAAACCGAGATTGTACTCACAAAACATTCCAGCGCCATGAGATCCCTGGCATTGATATGGGGTTCCTAAGACGACTGAGGTGACTTTCACTTTTTTAGAAAGAGCAAATCAAACTTCAGATAAACACCTTCGTT
>NC_051418.1:13436032-13436417 GCF_015228065.2 Penaeus monodon | reverse complement strand
CTTAGGTCTTAAGCAGAGGAGGTTTTCAGCTTCAATTCTCTAGCGCGGCCTTTTCCCCAAACGCTGGGGTTTTATGCCTTAAAAGAAGCCAACGATGAACCGTAGCAGGACTACTTTGCTTCGACAATTTGCGCACCAAAAAGCTCTATTTGACCCCCCCTCCCCCCCCCTCGTCCCAAAAACTTTTATTCGTATAGATTTCTCCCTCAAGCCTTGGTTATTCAAAAAGTTTTTGCCACGGGTGTCCCCCCCCTCATGGTTGACGGGGAAAATTTGTGCCAACAAATCAATCGAAACCCCGATAAAAAAAGGGGCATATACTACCCATCGGGGACAACTGTTTTTCTGAATTTTTGGACCTCGTTATAATATCTTACTGCTACAC
>NC_051418.1:13435070-13435406 GCF_015228065.2 Penaeus monodon | reverse complement strand
GCTTTTTGACACGGGGTGAAAAAGAGCAGGGCTTATAAAGTAAAATCTAAATAAATGAACCCGAGAAGACCATGAAACCGGGGGTGTTAGAGTGGAAAGGACAAGTCTGAAATTTATAACGCAAGGAAATAACATGCGTAAATTGTCTCTACGTTCCTACACTCTCGGAAGTTTTGAAAAACCACGCTCTTTTAAAATCTCCGTTTAAAATTTTTTTTGTGGGGGTTCAAAGGATTAAAAATCGGTGTAGAAGTTTCTCTGAATATAAAAACTGCATTTATGGGGCAAATTTTTTTTTCTTCGTTACATGATAGTTTATATTTAAGAAAAAGATGA
>NC_051418.1:13434851-13435051 GCF_015228065.2 Penaeus monodon | reverse complement strand
GTGTCCCCCTGTTCATTTAAAAATATTCCCCTCGGATGTATGCAGTTTTTGTCGAAGAAATTTTTTTATTCCCCATATCATGAAAAAAATATTCTTAAAACTATGGCCAGTAAAGTGTTTTTTAGTCAGCGTTAGCGGACCCCTTTGGACTCATTTGGGTCACTTAGAGCCACTGAGGCAGAGTCGCCGAACAGTGTGTA
>NC_051418.1:13434208-13434555 GCF_015228065.2 Penaeus monodon | reverse complement strand
AAAGTTCAAAATTAAAATTCAAAAAATAAAAAAATAATGATATATGTAATAAAAAACAAAAACAAAAACACCAAAAATATAAAATAATAATAAAAAAAAAAAGTAATAATATTAAAAATACTGATGATGATAATAAAAAATAAATAATTAATAAGTTCCTTAAAAGATAATAAATAAAACCCCAAAAAGAGTAATAATAAAAATGACTTAAAAAAAATGGGGAATAAAAAAAATAATAAAAAGAAGAGAAGAAGAAAGATAAAAAATAAAAAAAAAAAAATAATTCAATAATGATCAAATAAGAACATTTTAAAAACAACAAAAAAGAAATAAATAAAAAATGATAA
>NC_051418.1:13433829-13434128 GCF_015228065.2 Penaeus monodon | reverse complement strand
TTTTGTATTTTTTTTGTTGGGGGGGTGACAACATCACACCAGAAACAATAATAATGATAATGATATAATGATGATGTGACAGAATGATAATATAAAAATAACAAAACCAAAAAAAATAAAAAACAAAAAAAATCACGACAATAATTTTAAAAAGATGATAAAAAAGAAAAATAAAAAATAAATAATGACAGTGACAAAAAAAAAAACGTTATGATAATAAAGTAAAAATAAAAACGATGATTATTCAAACAAAGCTAATTAATAATAAAAGATAAAAAATAATTTTAATAAATACAAAA
>NC_051418.1:13432707-13432772 GCF_015228065.2 Penaeus monodon | reverse complement strand
GTAAAATACTCTTGTTTATAGAAATAAAAAATCATGGAAAAAAATAATAAAACAGTAATGAAATA
>NC_051418.1:13432275-13432607 GCF_015228065.2 Penaeus monodon | reverse complement strand
CGGGTTTCCTTTTTCCCCTCACCTTAAAAACACTTTTCAAACAACCGTAAAGCCCTTCCTCACATTACTAACAGTACCCTGTATCCTCTCTCTGCCCCCACTATCATTCTGAAGTCCCTGCAAGGTCAGTCCCATTCCATTCCATCCCCTGATGATGGGTGTCTACGGCCATCACCCCGTCGTTTCATATGCTACAATCACACCATACCACAAAACCAGTTATAACATTCCATCTTGTTCACGTGCCCTCATGTCTAGCATCAACATACACTCCCAGTGCACTTTTGACGAGATTCCCTTTTCACTATATCCCTTTGTCCTGTCCTTACCTG
>NC_051418.1:13431633-13432227 GCF_015228065.2 Penaeus monodon | reverse complement strand
ATGCACCCAATGACACACTTATCACAGGCACACTTGTACTACCCCACACTTGCCAACTCACTACTTCTTCAGTTACCATACCAGCAACACGCGTCTTACTAATGTCTTCCAGACTAAGTGCTCCGGTAAAACACCCCTTTTAGCTTACCACTACCAACATTTAATGAAAACATACCAAATCAAGCCTTCGATTACTCCTACCACCTGATGACATACCCATGCCCTTCCTTGCCTCACCTCACACTACCTTTGGCTACCCTGTCTACATCACCCTTCTTGGCATCCTCATCGTCTTCCTTTCCTTCTATATCTATTGTAAGGTCACCATTCGTCGCCTCGGCGAACGGATAGAACAAGGTAACACTCCACCCCCACACCACCTGAGAGGCTGGCCATGCACAGGTTTGGACTTGGTCAACTAGTTGCGAATGGCACGGACAGTGGCACTTGACGCGCCGCTACTACTCGGACCCGGCAGTCGACGTTCATGACAACCTTTGCATTCTGCCTAAACAGCATGTCCAAACACGAGTGGGCCCGGGCAACCTACCAGCGGCCGCGGGCCCTGCACAGTAATTTTTCTCCCAATTTAAA
>NC_051418.1:13427671-13429403 GCF_015228065.2 Penaeus monodon | reverse complement strand
GGGTTTTTCCAAAGAAGAGAGACATATCCACAATGTAGGATTTGCTATAAAATTCTCACTCCTCCAATCGGCGTTAGCGAACGAGTCATGACCCTCTCAGTGGGAGACCCTCATCAGTGCATATGCCCCTACCCTCACATCACCCGAGGACACCAACAACTTTCAATAGTGCCAGGTTCCATCACCAAAGAAGACTAAATTCTTCTGGGAACTTTCAATGCCTGTGTCAGGGACAATCACGATGTGTGGAACAAATAATAAGCATATATGGCGTTAGCAACATCTCTTACATACATGCTTCACCTGTGATCTCTCCATCATCAACACATTCTTCCAATTAAAATCTAAATATAAGACGACATGGATGCACCCACAAGAGGATCAGACCTAAAAGATTTCGAATCACAAGAGCTATGAGGCGAGCCGAATGTGGACAGACCACATTTTCTTTGACCATCTGCAGGCAACAAAGCTTTTGACTTAGGCAAGTATCAGGACCCTGATGTTCTTTGTGATCTGAACACATCTACACAAGTAATGCCTGAGCTAGGAGTTCCAAACTTGCTCACCCAGTGACCATAAATCATGTGTGGAATATCTGTGGAATATCACTTTCGATACTATTGGTCTCTCCACCAAGAAACAACAGGACTGGTTTGACAAACAATCCCCTAATTCGTAAACGCCTACTGAAGAACAAATCCCCGCAAAAGGCCATTGACAATCCCAATTTTTGCCTCTGCTTAACTTTCCCTAATATCAGAGGCAAATGTCAATGGTTAATCAGGAACATCAAGAATAATGGGGGAAAAAAAAGCTGAAGAAATTCTAAATAACACTGACTCAAAAAACAGCAAAGCTTTTATGAATCTGTGGAGTCGGCTTATGGTCCGACATGGATCTGAGGGTGGCAATAACCTCATAAAAGACACTGCTGGTATACTAGAATACTGGACCCAATACCTCGCCATGTTACTTAATCACTAGAACCCAATTGATCCCACATTCCTCACAGACCTTGAATTAATATAATCGAATTGGATGAAAAATCCAATATAGGAAGAAGGACGAAGGCCAGTCGTGCTCTTGAAAACAGCAAAACCCCAGGCCCAGGCAGAATACCAGGAGAAATCTTTGAGTACAGCAAACTCGAACTTATTACAAACTCTCCCCATGGTCATTTGTGTATTCTGGGCATCTGAACACATTCCCCAAAGCCTCAACGATCCCAAACATCACAATGATCTACAAGTGAAAAGCTGTAAAAAATTTTACAGAGGACATCTTTACTTGGTGCATATGGAAAGATTCTATGATGCTTTAAAGCTAACAAGACATAAATTTTCCTATCATGAGTACTCTTTTTCCGAGTCCCAATGCAGCATCATGAAAAATCTCAGTTCTGCGGACATAATCTTCGTTGCATGACAATTTCAAGAGAAATGTCAGTGACAAAATCAAGATATCTACCTGACTTTCATTGACCTTGCGAAGGCATTCAACACAGTAAAGCACGAAATGCTTTGATTGTCCACCAAAATTTTACCCTTTGGGCCTTTGCACCTTCCCGAAGACATGTCAGCCAAGGTACCAGTTGGTGGAAAACCCATCCAACACCCTCAGCATAACAGTGGGAATAAAAAAAAGGTTGTGTCCTTGTTTCTGTCATTTAACATATATATATGTAAGCAATAAATTCATTTACAAAGTGGCAATAAGCAACAATATGGAA
>NC_051418.1:13425732-13426092 GCF_015228065.2 Penaeus monodon | reverse complement strand
TTATTGTTTTACCCACTGATATATATGTGCTTTTGTACAGTTTGATAGACAGAAATGGTATGTGGGGTGTGCAAATCTATCTATTATAGGGTTGTATATAGATGTGTATGGCGAAAGAATTACCAGCATTACAAAATATTTTCCCCAAAATCATGTGTTGCTGAAATATGGAATCACATACTGTGCAGGAAGAATGCTCATGAGTTGTGCGGGTTCAATAAAGTGGTTGCTTTCAGTCTCATCTGGTTTGAAAAGCAGAGGCTCAAAATGTTTTCTATATGTGACATGGCCAAGCTGGAAACAAATCAAAAGATCAGTCCCACTTGATTACCCTGGAATCTAGAGCCTCATATTCAATCG
>NC_051418.1:13423254-13423923 GCF_015228065.2 Penaeus monodon | reverse complement strand
GTTATAAATGCAATTTTCTTTTGCCCCCACTCCTCTGTGATGAAATAAAATACCTTTTCACACAACAGATCACACACTTCACTTCAAAACTCTGACAATCCACATATTTTTTGAACAATTAGTTTTGTCCTTTGGACTTTCTTAATTAATTAACACCGTGCCGAAAGTGTCTGATGGTGTAACAAAATAGTTTGACATGTGGCTTAGTCACATGATGACTGACAAAGTACAAATATACTATGACAATGGTAAAGAGAAAATGGGTTTTCAAATATTTATTGGCAGATAATAAAATGTTTTATATCCACTGCAAACTGTCTATATGTAAGAAATGTAGATATGCAAACCCCACGATTATTATAAGAGACAAATTAACCATTAATTACAGATTGGGCCCAAACTAATGAAGATTTACATGCAGATGCCAGGGTGTAGTATGATGTCCCAAACATGATGGGCTTCACAGCTTTGCTTTCTGTACGTAAGGTAACCTTATCGTTTTGTTAGATGTAATCACAGGTCAACCCGTATCCAGTCGTCTTTTACGTTAGTTTTCAGGGCCCAGAAGCGTTTTCTCTGATGCTGAGTGATATAAAATCAACAGATATACCACATCAAAAAGATTCTATTATGCACAATAATTCAGTGGTTTTTCGGATATTGGATTTA
>NC_051418.1:13417714-13418493 GCF_015228065.2 Penaeus monodon | reverse complement strand
AAAAGTTTTAAATAATTTAACCCAAAAATATATCTAAGGCACTGCAACATTCACAGAATGACACACCCAAACTTGCACCCCAGAGCCAATAACAAGCAATTCTTCAAAAACCCCGCAGTTCGCATAACATGGACACGAAAAACGAATAACGCCATAGCATCAAATCCCCCACGAGTAGCCTGGCGCCAACAGAACACTCGAAATTTATTCTCTTTTTTCAGGGTTTCAAAATTTCTTTGAATCTGCTGTAGCCAAATATTCCCCAAAAAAATATCAATGCCAAAGTTTGTTTAAACGTTTTCTCTACTTCCAGTTTTAAAATACGGAAAAAATGTGAAATTAAATAAAAATCGCTAAAAACAAAACTAAACACCAGATCAATAGATAACAAGATTTTGAAAATTTAAAGGAATTTTAAGCTGTCTACATGATAATGTAAAAAAAGCTAAAGTGTAAAGGGAGTTACAGCGTTAAGTTTATACAATTGTCCTTTCTATTCGAAAATTTTACAGCACTCGGTTTTCACCTCAAATCTCCCGTTTTAAAATCCGTTTTCAATGCTGTAAAAACTCAATCGAGCTTGATATGCTAAAAATCAGTCAAACAGCGAAAAGCAATTTTAATAGTTATGGTGCCCCCGGCTTACGCCCCGCCCCCCTTGGAACATCTCCGTGTGTCGCTCTGACACGCCCCGAGGGTTGGTCCCGAATTTTTGACCCCCCCTTTGCTTCGCTCTTTTTGGGTTTTGATCTTGTACTGGTATGGAGGGACAAGAATTT
>NC_051418.1:13417603-13417692 GCF_015228065.2 Penaeus monodon | reverse complement strand
TTTTTTTTTGGGGGGGAAAAAGTTCTAAATTTTTTTATATTTGAATGTTTATAGCAAAAAAAAAGCTTTTTACTTTGAATTTTTTCCCA
>NC_051418.1:13417190-13417439 GCF_015228065.2 Penaeus monodon | reverse complement strand
CAGTCTGAAGTACATCAGGTCCTTAAAATTTGCAAATATAGCCGGCCCAATTTCCCTAGTTCAGCGCGTTTTTCTACGGCCCCCCCAGCGCTTGGCCCCCTCCTCCGGCTTTACCAGGCGGGAAACGGCCCCCCAGGGGGGTCTCCCACCCGAGATGGCCCGGGGTTTGCCTTTGGGGCCTGTAGAGGCTCCTCAAGACTCCCACACCCCTCCCCTTTTCCTTTGAGAGTCTCGGCCTGTGGGGATAAA
>NC_051418.1:13414890-13415235 GCF_015228065.2 Penaeus monodon | reverse complement strand
GTGTGTTTCTTTGTTCTAGAAATTTCTAGGAGTGTTATAATAATGCATTCTCGGAACTGTATTTGTGCAAGTCTTTCCTCAATAGGCGTTGTACCCACTGGCGCGGAGTGAGGTATCAAGTGTCCTTAATTCTGAAGTGACATAAGGGTTTTCCCGGGGTTACCGAATCGCAGTTGCTGTTGGGCCCGAAACTTCAGGCTCCCCGCTATTTATGTTCAGGATACGAGTCTGGATCGTTTTTGTTATTATAATGATGATAAATTATTTTAACTAACCATGCTTAAGGATGTCGGTTGAAGTGAATAGCTAACATGGCACTTAGTGAGAGGACCAGAAAAAAAGAAT
>NC_051418.1:13414625-13414692 GCF_015228065.2 Penaeus monodon | reverse complement strand
ATTCTTTTTTTCTGATCCTTTCACTAAGTGCCATATTAGCTATGCACTTCAGCCGACGCCCCTTATG
>NC_051418.1:13413069-13413544 GCF_015228065.2 Penaeus monodon | reverse complement strand
ACTCATCGACACCCTGGATTCCTCCCCCGAGTCTGGCAGCAAATCCCGGGGGCAGATAAACGCAAGTGGGAGATAAGGGGCCGCCCACGCATTTATGTGGCGTGGTTGATTCTGCATGAATGCACAAGAACATCTATTGCACTCTAAGAGTCTGTGCAATACAATGCATGCACACAGTTACTCTGTGTATCCATATATTAGACGACCTAAATATTGATAATGGAGTAATGATTACATACAAACATAAAGGGCTTCTTTTCGAAGTCGAACAGGTGGTCCTCAATCGTTTATATGCCTATCCTTCGCTTATAAAAATTCTTACAATAATCATCCACTTTATAAATCCTAACAAACAACACGGCATAAGCTGGGCAGTATCAGGATGTAGCATCACGTGCTACTTAAATGACATCAGAAGAAGCGATAACGTGGAGGGTGAAAGGGACAGTGAGAGGAATTTGCATCACGAGTAGGA
>NC_051418.1:13412468-13412841 GCF_015228065.2 Penaeus monodon | reverse complement strand
AACCACAATGAGCTGAATGAGTTAAGTACCGACCTTGAGAGGACTTCATGCAACTTACTCCTTGTTTGTGTTGATCACTATTTTGTTTGCATTATGCTGTTGATTGTTTTAAAGAGAAATTTGCAGTAATTATAGCGTAGTATTCTTTTTCATTTACTTCAGTTTATGTTTCTTCAGAATCATAGTTTACTATTTAACATTTCCTGAATACGCATACTGCAGTCAATTATTCTTTGTAACGTTATAACAATATTCGTTCAGTGAATGCCAGTCGGGGTGAGATAGTTCATTGCATGAGCGCGCAGTCTAGGTGATCACAGAATCGAAGATTACTCGTAGATGCACACAAGGAGTTAAAACTACAGCTGAAAAA
>NC_051418.1:13407835-13407976 GCF_015228065.2 Penaeus monodon | reverse complement strand
GGATCCCAGCATATCGGACTCTCTTTCGTTCAAACCGCCCGTCCCAGCCGTTCTTAACCATCCACTCTCTGCTCGCCAAATAATCCATGGTGATTAGATGAGCTACATCATCAACTAGACGCTGTATGTTCCTAAGATGAC
>NC_051418.1:13407619-13407802 GCF_015228065.2 Penaeus monodon | reverse complement strand
GTAAGTATCATTTTATTTATTTGGGATTGTTTATTGCCATGTCACTAAACTACGAACTGTATCTTCTTATAAATCTCTATTTAATTGCCCCTTTTTCCTGCTAATTCCTTGTTCATATTAATTTTCTAAGTTTTCGACCGATAGTCTTATCTAATGATGTTGATTTTTATTCGTTTATTTCTC
>NC_051418.1:13401015-13401229 GCF_015228065.2 Penaeus monodon | reverse complement strand
ATATATAATTAATAATATTTTTTTAAAAATATATATAAAATAAAATTAATTATATAAAAATTTTTTAAAATAATAATAATATAATATATATAAAAAATTTTAAAATATTTTTTTATTTTTTTTATAATTTTTAAAAATTTTTAAAAATTTTAAAAAATATTAAATATATATATTATTAAAATTTATAATTTTATATATTATTATATAATATAAA
>NC_051418.1:13400304-13400883 GCF_015228065.2 Penaeus monodon | reverse complement strand
TTTTATATATATATATATTTTTTTATTTTTTTTAAATTTTTTTATTTATTTAAAATTAATATATTATATAATATATATTTATTTTTTTTTATTTTTTTTGGGTGTTTTTTTTTTTTTTTTTTTTTTTTTTTTTTTTTAAAAAAATTTATTTATATATAAATAAATAATAATTTTAAAAATTTTTTTATTATTTTAAAAAAATTTAAAATAAAAAAAAAAATATATTTTTTAAAAATTATATATATATAATATTATATATATATTAATATAAAAAATTTTATATATTTTAATATTATAAATATATAAAAATTTTTTTTTTAAAAAAAAATTTTAAAAAATTTTTTTTGGTTTTTTTTTTTTTTTTTTATTTTATTTTTTTAATTTAATATAAAAATTTATAATTTAAAATTTTTTTTTTTTTTTTTTATTTTTTTTTTAAAATTTTTTTTATTTAAAATTTTTTAAAATAATAATAAAAAATATAATATAATATAATATATTATATATATTTTTAAAAATTATTTTATTTTTTTAAAATATATATATATGTATATATATTTATTATTTTATTTTATATAT
>NC_051418.1:13399521-13400280 GCF_015228065.2 Penaeus monodon | reverse complement strand
TTTATATTTTTAAATATAATATATATAATATATAAAATTTATATATTAAAATTTTTATTATATATTTTTTATAATAAAATTTTTAAAATATTATATATATATTTTTAAAATTTTTAATATAAAAAAAAAAATTAAAAATTTTTTAAAAATTTTTATTTTTTTTTATATTTATAATTTTATTTATATTTATATATTTTATATTATTTATATTAATATATATAAATATTTTTTTTTTTTTAAAAAATATTTATTTTAATTTAATATTTTTATTATAATATTTTTTTTTTTTTTTTTAAAAAAAATATTAATATAAATTTTTATATAAAAAATTATATATATATATATTTTTTTAAATTATATATTATATATAATATAATTTTTTTTTTTTATATATATATTATATATAAAATATTTTTTTAATTATATATATATTTTATTTTTAATAAATATTATTAATTTATATTATATTATTTTAATATTATACTATATATTTAATTTTATATTTTCTATATTTATAATATAAAAAATTTTATTATTAATTATAATATAATATATTACAAAATATATATATAAAATTTTTAAATTATAAAAAAATAATATTATTATATTATATTTTATTATTTTTTGTATTAAAATTTAAAATAATATTTTTAAAAATTTTTCTATATAAAAAATTTTATTTTTAATTATTTCTATTATATATTATTTTTTTTTTAAATAATTTAAATTTTATTTTTTTATATTTTTATTTTTTTTAAA
>NC_051418.1:13394611-13394726 GCF_015228065.2 Penaeus monodon | reverse complement strand
ACAAAAAAATATAGTGAAATAGAGAGTTAGATAAAAGGAACATAAAATGAAATCATACAAACAATATAAAACGAACGATAAAACAGTAGAAATGGCACTTGGGTAAAACAATTAA
>NC_051418.1:13394194-13394444 GCF_015228065.2 Penaeus monodon | reverse complement strand
ATCCCCCCTTTTGTTGTTCCTTGCTTCCCACGTCACTTTGCAGGCGGGAAAAGGAGCTAATTATGGTTCTTTAAAATCAACATAAAAAAACTTAAGACTCCGCATAGTTAAAATCCTGGGATATTCAATAAAATAATTAATAAAATGAATATATATTAAAATAACTATTTTAAGATATTAATTTACTTGGTAACAAACCATAGAATACTTAAAATATGGAGAACATTAAACGTTTCTGATATGCAATCTA
>NC_051418.1:13393847-13394159 GCF_015228065.2 Penaeus monodon | reverse complement strand
CTAGCGAGCTTTTAAGTATCTAAAATGGGCCACCGTGATCTTTATGAATATATATAAAATCTTAAAATGTAAAGTAAATGGGCTTAGGTGCTTTGTCCTCTTCGGGCAGGAAAGAGATATACAACAATAAATCTATAATTTATTTGGTGAAATAAAAATTGGCAGCAGCGAGATAAAGATGGTTTTGTTGGGGCCTGGAAGTCATCTTGTCAGCCGGAGGACGTGTTATACTATAGCTGATGATCGCATGGGGAAGGCTTCGATGCTGCAAAGTCGCCTCCGCAACCCCCATTAACAATACACAGAAATTGA
>NC_051418.1:13393191-13393618 GCF_015228065.2 Penaeus monodon | reverse complement strand
TGTCCATTAACAAAATTATAGAGCAAAAACAAGCAGAGGACGTATCGGTCACACGGGAACCCCTCTACCTCCCATACCCCACCCGTGATCAGACCACCTACGAAACCTTCCCTTTTACATCTCCTCCCCCAGTCACAACACCCCCTACCTCCACCCCAAACCCCTCCTCCACACCCTTCATGCCCATGCCCACGACCGGCAATCCTTCCCTCCCAAAGCGCTCCCCTCTCTCCTTGCCCGCGGCCAGCCAGCTGCCTCGCGCGTTTCTGACTCGCCGGCCTTCAATTCTGCTGAGCCATCCACGTGCCCCTCACCCGGCGCTCCTAGCCAGCACACCCCGGCCCATACAGACTACCCCGCCTCCTCCAAGTCAACTAAGACCCCTCCCGCCGTCAGACCCAAAACCAACATGCCAAAGACCAATGTT
>NC_051418.1:13376151-13376239 GCF_015228065.2 Penaeus monodon | reverse complement strand
TATGTATGTACCTACTATAGTCCGGCTCATCAAGGAGTTTGCTGTCGGTGGACAGCCCCCCCCCCTCCCAGCCCCCCACAGCTCTTGT
>NC_051418.1:13374564-13375962 GCF_015228065.2 Penaeus monodon | reverse complement strand
CTACGAGTCCAAAAAACGGCCTGTCCGCTCAGCGGCAAGGCAAGGTAGGCTGCGATCGCCAAGTTATTTCCTTTGGAAGAGAAAGGTAGCCTCAACTCGCACACATCCGGGACACTTAAATCCTGTGCGTAGACTGGCGGGGAATCGCAGGTAAAATGATCGTATTAAGCAGCAGGTTGGCTGGTAAGGCAGAGTGGCGGTAAGTAAAATTGTGTATAAGGAACAGAAAGTGTAAACTGAAATGGTGATTAAGATCATAAAAATAATGAGGGTCTAGAATAATATAGGCATTAAGTATGAAAGAACAGTTATTGTTATGCTCTTCTGCAGGCAGTCGGTTATTTTGTTCTGCGACAAAATCGTTGAAAATACCCCATCTTTACAAGGAACCGCAAAATGATTTAAAACTCTAGTAAGCTAAATAAAAGCGATCTGAACCTAACTTAACCTAGCTAAATGTAATATAATTAAAAGGTCTATCCTAACCTTAACAAAATCTTACTCGTTCGTTTCGGCGTCGGAACTCTAACCATGGCTATGTTTTGTACTTAACCTTTACCTCTTTTCAACAGTTTCACCATCACCTGCCTCTATTTACAACTCTCATAACTGCCTCACTAAATGTTCTTCTGATCTGACTTTTATTCATGCTTGTCCCTTATCATCATTCGCAGTCTCTCGCAACGGATAGCGCTCACCCACACAGCCTTCCTCTCGCTCTCACCCAGCAACCGCTCACCCACCCGTACAGAAACTGACACTCATTCGAACACTGTTGGCCTGCTGATTTCCCTTCTAGCGCCTCGCCCCATCATGTCGGCACGCGCATTGCAGGCCACTGCCTTCCTGCCGCTCAGACAGACACAGACACGCGCCTCCTCTCCCAGACCGAATTCTAAAGGGCCACACGAGATATAGTAGATCCGACCTCGCACATTCCTCCTTATACATAAAAGATCAAGGCAGGAATACAAAGCAAAGGTGCGGGTCGGGCTCAGGGCAGAGACGACCGGCTCGGTCCACTCACAAAAAACACTCGCAGCTCGCTCGTGCCGCTCATAAGGCACATTATATTAGTTTGATGCGAGTCGATCTGTGTGCAAATCCTTGTTCATCTAGTTCATCAGCTTGACCATGTTATAGAATAGTATAAGTACAGGTGGCTTTCTGGCTTCAGCTGCTGCAGACTGCTCACGATTCGTTCGCTCTGTCTCTGACACTAAATAACTCATTTTAGTTTCTTCAGTATGTCTGAATGGCAAAAATGTAATTTTATAGGGATAATCATGAAACAATAAAAGTTAACCTTCTCCGTGTTGGAGAATGATTGATCTCAAATATCCGCTGTGTATCCTGTAAAGTGATTCCTGAAGAAAAAAATATAAACAATAGTTAAGA
>NC_051418.1:13373965-13374399 GCF_015228065.2 Penaeus monodon | reverse complement strand
TTTACATATATTCATTTGCTTATCTATTTATTCTTGGTCAGTTAGCATTTCCTTGAAACTTTCGCATCTTTTACTAAGGAAACGATACCTGTGATGGTCTCTTCAAGTCCGCATTGCCAAAGAATGCGGGCACAGGTAGTCCTCACCGGTGATTCCGTTGGTATCCAGCAATGTAAGAACAAATCGCCAGCAACGAAACAGATAAATATTGTCGCTTATTATGCGTATAAAAGGCAAGAATTGTATGGTTGTAACCGATTACCTAGAGATCGAATTCTTTCGTTGAAAGTCGGGCACGACACGGCAGGTAGCGAACTGATCGCATTAGTCCAGGACAAAAACCGACTGGAGTCTTTCCTGTTGGGTCGTCCGAAAAATCCGCATTTCCCGGCGATCACAGGCGAGGCGGCAGTAAGAAAACGAAGAAAAAAGAA
>NC_051418.1:13373052-13373426 GCF_015228065.2 Penaeus monodon | reverse complement strand
ATAAGGATAAGTGGCACTGTTCTTTATGGTGGGGAGAAGGTTTAATATTATGCCTTTTTTGTATTAAAGAGGAATAAAAGTTTATATTAGTTAGGCATAAAATGGTGGTTTTCATTTTCTTTTGACTGCGTTCCAAAACTTCTTCGTGAATCACATTTTCTTTGGCAACAATTTGTATTTTTTGTTTATTTAACCTTTAACATGGAATATCGGATATATAACTTAAATTTATAGATTATATAACTTGTTTACCCAATGTGCAATTGGAAAAATTATTTTATGAAAAACGTTGATTTACCCAAGAGGATCAAGGTTGTTGGCAAATTTAAAAGGTGGTTTAGATTTAGACCTCAAGTTTGAACCTGACACATGAT
>NC_051418.1:13370957-13371411 GCF_015228065.2 Penaeus monodon | reverse complement strand
TTCTTTTTTCTTCGTTTTCTTACTGCCGCCTCGCCTGTGATCGCCGGGAAATGCGGATTTTTCGGACGACCCAACAGGAAAGACTCCAGTCGGTTTTTGTCCTGGACTAATGCGATCAGTTCGCTACCTGCCGTGTCGTGCCCGACTTTCAACGAAAGAATTCGATCTCTAGGTAATCGGTTACAACCATACAATTCTTGCCTTTTATACGCATAATAAGCGACAATATTTATCTGTTTCGTTGCTGGCGATTTGTTCTTACATTGCTGGATACCAACGGAATCACCGGTGAGGACTACCTGTGCCCGCATTCTTTGGCAATGCGGACTTGAAGAGACCATCACAGGTATCGTTTCCTTAGTAAAAGATGCGAAAGTTTCAAGGAAATGCTAACTGACCAAGAATAAATAGATAAGCAAATGAATATATGTAAATGTGTGTTTTTTGAGGGGAG
>NC_051418.1:13369412-13370813 GCF_015228065.2 Penaeus monodon | reverse complement strand
TCTTAACTATTGTTTATATTTTTTTTCTTCAGGAATCACTTTACAGGATACACAGCGGATATTTGAGATCAATCATTCTCCAACACGGAGAAGGTTAACTTTTATTGTTTCATGATTATCCCTATAAAATTACATTTTTGCCATTCAGACATACTGAAGAAACTAAAATGAGTTATTTAGTGTCAGAGACAGAGCGAACGAATCGTGAGCAGTCTGCAGCAGCTGAAGCCAGAAAGCCACCTGTACTTATACTATTCTATAACATGGTCAAGCTGATGAACTAGATGAACAAGGATTTTTCACACAGATCGAACTCGCATCAAACTAATATAATGTGCCTTATGAGCGGCACGAGCGAGCTGCGAGTGTTTTTTGTGAGTGGACCGAGCCGGTCGTCTCTGCCCTGAGCCCGACCCGCACCTTTGCTTTGTATTCCTGCCTTGATCTTTTATGTATAAGGAGGAATGTGCGAGGTCGGATCTACTATATCTCGTGTGGCCCTTTAGAATTCGGTCTGGGAGAGGAGGCGCGTGTCTGTGTCTGTCTGAGCGGCAGGAAGGCAGTGGCCTGCAATGCGCGTGCCGACATGATGGGGCGAGGCGCTAGAAGGGAAATCAGCAGGCCAACAGTGTTCGAATGAGTGTCAGTTTCTGTACGGGTGGGTGAGCGGTTGCTGGGTGAGAGCGAGAGGAAGGCTGTGTGGGTGAGCGCTATCCGTTGCGAGAGACTGCGAATGATGATAAGGGACAAGCATGAATAAAAGTCAGATCAGAAGAACATTTAGTGAGGCAGTTATGAGAGTTGTAAATAGAGGCAGGTGATGGTGAAACTGTTGAAAAGAGGTAAAGGTTAAGTACAAAACATAGCCATGGTTAGAGTTCCGACGCCGAAACGAACGAGTAAGATTTTGTTAAGGTTAGGATAGACCTTTTAATTATATTACATTTAGCTAGGTTAAGTTAGGTTCAGATCGCTTTTATTTAGCTTACTAGAGTTTTAAATCATTTTGCGGTTCCTTGTAAAGATGGGGTATTTTCAACGATTTTGTCGCAGAACAAAATAACCGACTGCCTGCAGAAGAGCATAACAATAACTGTTCTTTCATACTTAATGCCTATATTATTCTAGACCCTCATTATTTTTATGATCTTAATCACCATTTCAGTTTACACTTTCTGTTCCTTATACACAATTTTACTTACCGCCACTCTGCCTTACCAGCCAACCTGCTGCTTAATACGATCATTTTACCTGCGATTCCCCGCCAGTCTACGCACAGGATTTAAGTGTCCCGGATGTGTGCGAGTTGAGGCTACCTTTCTCTTCCAAAGGAAATAACTTGGCGATCGCAGCCTACCTTGCCTTGCCGCTGAGCGGACAGGCCGTTTTTTGGACTCGTAG
>NC_051418.1:13369122-13369218 GCF_015228065.2 Penaeus monodon | reverse complement strand
ACAAGAGCTGTGGGGGGCTGGGAGGGGGGGGGGCTGTCCACCGACAGCAAACTCCTTGATGAGCCGGACTATAGTAGGTACATACATACATATATA
>NC_051418.1:13358728-13358805 GCF_015228065.2 Penaeus monodon | reverse complement strand
AAAAGACAACACATCTACTTCCCCGGGGGGCCCTTACCTAAAACCTGCCAAGCTAAAGAAGGCTTCTGCAGATAAGA
>NC_051418.1:13350563-13350630 GCF_015228065.2 Penaeus monodon | reverse complement strand
TGGGTTTCCTTTCTGGGGCCCCCTTGGGGGCGCCCTTGGGGCTGATAGCCCCAAAAGACCTTACTGT
>NC_051418.1:13349925-13350371 GCF_015228065.2 Penaeus monodon | reverse complement strand
TGATAAACCCCTTTTTGGTTTTTTTTCCAAAATTTTGTTCCCCCCCCAACCCCCATAACCCAAAAGGGGGAAAGGTTCCCTTTTCCATTTTCCTTAAAATGAAAATGGTGGTTTTCCAAAACCCATATTTTTCAAAGTGAGGAAAAAAACCCAAATTTAAGTAAGCCCCATGCTAAACTAAAAGGGTTCCCAAAGAAAATTTTCCCACCAATTGAGGGACCGGGTCTTTTCAACCACCTTCTAAAAATGGAAAAGATTTTGGGCATTCGGGGACACATGCACTCCCCCTGCAGGGCTCTGAAATAGCAAGCCCCAAAAACCAACTGGGAGGGTTTTTTCCCCGGCCAAAGGAAAAAAGAAAAGAGGTGGGTCCCCTTCCCCAAGGCTTGTCACGGGGAAACCATTTTTATCCACCCCAGGGGGACCCAAGTAGGGGGCCTCGGTCC
>NC_051418.1:13348359-13348531 GCF_015228065.2 Penaeus monodon | reverse complement strand
TTTATTTTATAATTTATTTATTTTACATAATTTAAAATATGATATATATGTTAAAGTAATATTTTAAAAAAAATATATGGATTTGTGTTATATAATTAAAATTGATAACCTATTTATTATAAATTATAATATACATTAATAATTTTTTTTTTATATTTATTAAATATTTTTA
>NC_051418.1:13348112-13348261 GCF_015228065.2 Penaeus monodon | reverse complement strand
ATAAAAAAATGTAGATTAAAGTATGTATATTTTATATTTCACACACACAAAATATATTATTATTATATAAATATTTTTTATATATAAATTTTAATATAAAATATTATTTATTTATTATATATTAAAAATTTATATTACAAAAATATAAT
>NC_051418.1:13347920-13348057 GCF_015228065.2 Penaeus monodon | reverse complement strand
AATTTAAACCCACACCCCACAAAACACACACACCACAAAACACACACATATATATTTTAAAAAAATTTTATCTATATATATAAATAAAAATATATATAATATAATATAAATATTGGGAAAATACATATGTTTTAAAA
>NC_051418.1:13347239-13347865 GCF_015228065.2 Penaeus monodon | reverse complement strand
TAATATTAAAAGTATATAATATATATGAATATACATATGTATTTTTACATTTTGAATATACATAGGGAATATAATTTATATATATTAATTTTACAATGTATATAATATGTTTATATATAATATATATATTCACCCAAAGTACACAAAACCCCCAACACCACAAAACACACACCAAAAACACAAAATATATATTTTAAAAATATATATTTTATATATATAAATATATTTTATTATATATAAAAAAATATATATATAAAGTTAATGAAAACCCTATGTTTCATATATATAATATATATATTTTAGATATATATAATTATTCTATTAAAATATATATTTTAAAAATATATATATATATATGAAATACATATGGCCCAAAATATATAAAATATAAATATTAAAATATATATATATATATTATATTTTATATATGAAAGACATATTATATATACATATAATATACATATATATATTTATTATAATTTTATTAATATATTTTATATATATATATAATATATAAAATTTTATTATAAAAAATTATGAAAACTATGTTTATATTTATATATATATATATATATTTTATTATATCATATTATATAAAAAAATTTTTAATATACATAAAAATATTT
>NC_051418.1:13346855-13347041 GCF_015228065.2 Penaeus monodon | reverse complement strand
ACCCTAAATATTATGTATTAATGTGGTATTATTTAAAAATTTTATGGATTGTGTATATTAAAATTTTTGATTTTTGTTAATAATATATATAATATTATATTTATTTTATTTTATATATTATATATATTATTATATATATATATTTTTATATAATTTTTAATTTATATATATTTTATTATATAATTA
>NC_051418.1:13346721-13346810 GCF_015228065.2 Penaeus monodon | reverse complement strand
CATGCATTTATAATATAAATAAATTTTGATATTAATATGTTTTATATAATTTTCCCACCCCACCTATATTTTTTTTATTATATTTTTAT
>NC_051418.1:13342770-13342951 GCF_015228065.2 Penaeus monodon | reverse complement strand
CGAACTTGTTTATGGTTTCCGTGGTTTATGTGATATTCAGTTTACTATAATAATTCATAATTTTCTAGATTCATTGTATTAATGTGTAAAATCCTTGATTTAATCATAATCTTTATAATTTTCTTACAAAGAATTGATTGTCTGGGATATGATTTCGTTAGTAACTATATAAGAATTTTTT
>NC_051418.1:13340660-13340773 GCF_015228065.2 Penaeus monodon | reverse complement strand
TCAAGTAGATTACTACAAGGATATCAAGCGCTTGGTCCCATTAAAAAAAGTAAACGAGGTAAACTAAGAAAAAAAAAGGCTGAGCTGGAATATGTTTAAATGATGAAGCACAG
>NC_051418.1:13339724-13340584 GCF_015228065.2 Penaeus monodon | reverse complement strand
TATCCTTTTCGAATATTTATGAGCTAATAGTTACAAGTATTGTCATGATCCAAAGTTTGTGAATTGCCCCGCACCAGTCTGCGCGACAGGTTACATGAGGTGTGAGGGTTGGATAGAAAGGGTTTGGGAGAGAGAGAGTATGGGTGAGGATTTCACTCATTTGCTTCATATGTTATCACAGCGATTCGTATAGTTTGAATTTTCCAACACATTATTACCTCGTGTATACAAATTTAGATTGTGTAACTAACAACTAATACTTTAAAGTGAAGAAGTCCTGCTGATTGACATGTTACAATAAACAGAAAATTCAGACATGAGGTGCTACAAACGAAGTGTTACCCTGGAGCAGACTGTGACAGCGATTATGTATCTGTAGTATGTTCACTAAAATTCAAACCAAAGAAGCTACTCGCAGCCCGCAAACCAAAGAAGAAGAACTTCCAACTGCTTGGACAGGTGCAGAGTTGAAAGCAGCTTACAATCAGGGAGTACAACAGCGACTAGATCTGGACTTATCGCAAAACGAAACAGAATACAGTAACAATCGCTTCGCAAATCTTCAAGTAGCACTGACCGAAACAGTGGAGGAAGTGATTCCGACAGTGGAGAGGAAGGCAAAACAGAAGTGGATGACGGAGGAGATTCTGGTACTAATGGATGAACGGAGGCGAATGAAACATACAGAAAAGTACGAAGCCTTGCACAAGATCAGGAGAAATTGCCAGGAAGCGAAAGACAAGTTTCTGAACAACATATGTGTGAAAGTAGAACAACTTGAGAAAGTTAACCCTCCCCCCCCAAAAAAAATGCATGAAGATGTCAACCAAGTCACCAACAAATGCAGGTCATGTTATGCA
>NC_051418.1:13338905-13339090 GCF_015228065.2 Penaeus monodon | reverse complement strand
AGACAATATCAAGACAAGAATATGAGTGATGAAATGTTATGTGTGGTCTATTGTGTTGTATGGTAGTGAGTCTTGGACAATCAGCAAAGCGGCGAAGAAAAAGCTAGAAGCTATGGAAATGGGTGACAAACGAGAATCTGTTGAGAGGTGGAGTGTGAAGATCATTATTGAGAGGGCTAAACTCA
>NC_051418.1:13337506-13337649 GCF_015228065.2 Penaeus monodon | reverse complement strand
CAAGGTCTATATAAGTAAAGTAAATAAGTAAAGTCATTTCGGAGTCCTGCGCAGCTTTGGGTGATAAAGTCTATGACATCACTTGGAGGCGGCTGAGAATGGGGGGAGGGGAGTGGATTAGAGAATGGTAGGCTGAGGGAAGG
>NC_051418.1:13337238-13337441 GCF_015228065.2 Penaeus monodon | reverse complement strand
ACGACTTGCACTTTGGATTGACTTTACAGGCGATTATTTTACATTTTACTTGGATTCAATTTCAAATTTCCTCGTGCTGCAGCTTGGGCATGTTATAGTAAAGAAGTAAAATGAACAAAGAAAACATGGGATGTGAATAATAATGTTGTTTATTCTATCAAGGCATATGTAAAATCGAGACACTTTCGACGAATTTATATACC
>NC_051418.1:13336876-13336979 GCF_015228065.2 Penaeus monodon | reverse complement strand
ATAACCACATGATTAATGTCGAATCCCCAGGCTTTGACCCAGGTGACATCATGCGCAAGACGGACGAATTTGAATAGTTCAGTGATGAGACTACTTATACAGA
>NC_051418.1:13335508-13335683 GCF_015228065.2 Penaeus monodon | reverse complement strand
CAACTGATGTTCGGCCCGACAAAGTGATTAAAATTCTTTAGACTGATAATTTCGTTTGGCGTTGCTGCAAAAGTGAATAATATTCTAGACTTCTCAATACTGCTGTGCGTTGGCGCCTATTTTTGTATTGTAATTCTTACACTTCTCATAACACGAAAAGCCTCATCAGCAGCAA
>NC_051418.1:13333325-13335039 GCF_015228065.2 Penaeus monodon | reverse complement strand
TTTTAAAATTCTTTAAGTATCTTCCCATAATATGATAGTATTTGCTGCTGATGAGGCTTTTAGTGTTATGAGAAGTGTAAGAATTACAATACAAAAATAGGCGCCAACGCACAGCAGAATTGAGAAGTCTAGAATATTATTCACTTTTGCAGCAACGCCAAACGAAATTATCAGTCTAAAGAATTTTAATCACTTTGTCGGGTCGAACATCAGTTGTTTATGCAGAAAGGACAACTGCTGTAAAATCATCCTGAGGCAGCTGACGACCGTACTGTTAAAGGTATATACGGTACATATGTTATACACAGCCACGTTTAACTAGTGCCAACATTCCAATCACGAAAAAAATATCATTAACTTTATGATATGGTTGTTCATTTTTTTTCGTAAGGGTGTCATAAAGTAATATTTACTGCATGAACTCGGTCCGCCACATGAGTCAATCCACGTGCATGTTGCTCAGATCCAGCCGAGGGAAGAAGTGCATGATTAATTTCACAAGGAAGAGAACTGGAGGAAGGGCAAGGCCAGTCATATTAAGGCCAGGTATAGGACATTTTTATTTTTTGCAGACCATTAGATGAAGAAAATCTTTTATCTCAACAATAAATCGTTGACGCTTTTCCTATACTTTCAACCTAGAAATATCTTAGATCATGCAACAAGATCTGAAAAGCTCTCCCAGAGCGAATTAGCGGAGGGTAAGCATGCACTTGAATCCAATCAAGTGGTAAGAAAGATACACAGAAGTGTAAAAACAATGAAGAACCATAAGGAAATAATTTTCTTTGTAAAGAAGAAAATATCTTGTCAGACAGTTTCTTTTCTCTTTTCTGTATATTGATGTATGAAGGTTTTCCCTCGTCCTTATCAATATAATTCGTGTGCTTCCATTTTGTCTTTGAAGTTTATTATTCTTTTTTGCATGTACGTTTTGCTCTTATCAAATACGAATGATTAGCTAATAAGCAATCATTTTCCAAATACAATGCAATGATGAATATCAGCTGAGTTTCAATAAATCATTTAGTATCAACGATACAAAAGATTTTCATGCATAATGGTTCATTTTCCTTATTTCAGAGCAAAGAAATTGCGTCAAAATGAAGTCAGTAGTAGTTGGCATTTCCTGTCCCCGACTTCGCCACGAGAGACTGAAGGCTCTGGGGTGGTCCTTGGATGCGTCTCGGGGTAGGCTGAGCTGTGGCCTGGCGATATACTCCGGAATCTTTAGAGAAGCAATGCTGCACAGTATCGCTGCAAGACGTGCGTTTCCTTGTTTTGCTGCCTCCCCCTTTTAAAGTCTTGCTTCTTCTCAGCTAACTGCTGCTGTAAACTCTGTATTTCATTATTATGCTGGGTGTTTATTAGCAATAGTTCCTGGGCATAATGAAGCTTCCACCCCTTGCTTACAGGGCTACGCAATATCTGGAAAACCTTTCCAGACCTTTCACTGAATAGCAGTGTCTGTGCCTTCCCTTCATTCAGCCGCCTATACAAGGATTCGAGCTTATCAACAAGTTGATCGACAGCTACGGCCTCGAGGACTAGACCGCTCAAATGAGTGCACGTGACTGTAAAATTCTGTATTCTTCTACAGGACATCGTTATTGACAGGCATCTGGCGATGTTCGTATATCACCAAATAATGTCTGTGACCACCTAACACTTTTTGTCCATTGATGGTGAAGTTACCGTAAGCGGCACAGGAACT
>NC_051418.1:13333062-13333295 GCF_015228065.2 Penaeus monodon | reverse complement strand
AAGAGATAATTGACGTATCTTTTTTTTACATCTTTTCTGTGCTTCGTTGATTATATGTACTATATGCTCGTTTTTTTCTAGTAAACATACATTAAACTACATTACGGTGTGTACAAATATCAAAACCGGAAACCAGACTTACACAACCTTAACACATATTACTTAAAGTATCAAAATAAAAGAACTTTTTAAAATGAGGTTTTAAGCACAATTTGATTAATTTTGTTTTATTA
>NC_051418.1:13331939-13332850 GCF_015228065.2 Penaeus monodon | reverse complement strand
CAGTGAAAACGGTCTGGGGCGGGTAGTCATGAGGACGGTCTGGCGCGGGTAGTTGAATTCAGCAGCAACGCTCGAATCCGACGAAAGCAGACCTCACCACTGCAAATGGCGTCATTTGCTAAATTTCGGCACAACAATTCCCTGATCGAAAGCGAAAAGGTTTTCCATTCTGCAGTTTAATGCGAATTAAAACAATCTGAGTAGTTTATTTCAATCAATTCCCTATTCGCAGAATCAAATAACCGTTGTAAGACCTCACCAATGATATCCTTCAGCTGGTCTTTTCCTTTCGCCCACGACAGCGGCGCCACCCGAGGAAAGGGCTGAGATTCGCTTCTCGCTTCCTCGGCGGAAGAGCTTCAGGGGCAAACGGCCGGCCACACAGCCGAAGGGCGCGCGGGCTCTCGCGCGAGGCAATACAGCTCGCCCTCCGCGAGGAATGATCCTACTCTACGGTCTTTATTTTAGCTCTGGTTGTGGTGCTGGAAGTGACTTCCTTATTCAGAAGCCGTGGAAAGTATTAATGATGAATTTAAATTACGATTAACTGCGACAATAATATGGTGATGGTAAGATGATAAGGCTGGTAATAATGTAGTAATGAGAGCAACATAGTGATACTTATGTGCTGTATGAGCGAACGTCGTGTCTTATGAATGACTGTAGTAAAGTAAGATCGAAAAACTAAACCATGATATGTACTTTAGTTTTAGGAATGATTGTTTGAGATCACTGGAATAAAAGAAAACTTTTTCCTAATTTGCTCAAGCATTGCTGTTTTTATCTACTCCTAGTATTAATAATCTCATCTGTGAAATTACTCCTTATTTGCATCATTATTAGTCTAATTGCTCTCTCAACAATCGCTCTTTCACGCAATTACAAAGGGTAACGGAGGGGGCGTGTGACTA
>NC_051418.1:13331689-13331900 GCF_015228065.2 Penaeus monodon | reverse complement strand
TTGCATACCCACTTTCGGGCGGAGGAGCTAAGACTGAAAGACGTTAAATCTTACAGCAAAACTTTTTTTCCCAAATGAAAAACAACGTAGATGATACTGGTGGTGGTGGCGTAGAGATTATGCCTACATTGACGAAAAAGACAAATGACAGTGAGTATAGTAATAATATGCCCGATAATTTGTAACAGAAATAATGATATTTTATTGCAAA
>NC_051418.1:13330986-13331125 GCF_015228065.2 Penaeus monodon | reverse complement strand
GTGCCGAGCAGGGGAAGAAGCGTAGTAAAACTAAACATCGTATATAGTAGAGCAAGAGGATAAATTGGGCGAGAACAGCAAGGGTAGAACTCTCGGAACTAAGAGCAATGGCAGATCTCGCAATGATTACACGGTATTG
>NC_051418.1:13330232-13330779 GCF_015228065.2 Penaeus monodon | reverse complement strand
CCCTATCATGCCAATAACTTGAATTAGCTTTAGCATGTTTTCGAGGTTGATCTTACGAAATATTAAAAAAGTAAATTTGTTTTTATACTACATAAATTATTATACCACAAACATGAAGGTATTTGTAGAAAAATAAATGCAAAAGTTTTCTCATTTAGATACAGGAATTCCATTGCCATTTCCATTGCCATGTCACTTGAGCTTCATTAATGCAATAGCTTAACAAATAACATTGTGCTTTCAATTAAAGACAGCCGGACTGACCCTTCTCTCACAGTACATATTTTGTTTGTATCATCATCATCGTTTTTATTTTGCGAATACTAAGTAATTGGCAACGCGGTCATTCGGAAGCCGCTGCATTTATAAAAGTGGCAGTCCAATTGCGCGTTTTCGAGAAGCAGAGCTGCAGGCGGGTTGACCACAACTAGTGTCCGGCGGGAGATCAATCGTAAGTGCCAGTGCCACACGTGCCTCCTGACTTCCTTTCTTGAGCCTTTCCGCCGCTGGGGAAAGTTCGGTGCCTCCTGCATTGTTAGGCCTCCTT
>NC_051418.1:13329864-13329972 GCF_015228065.2 Penaeus monodon | reverse complement strand
CTCACCCAGCACGATCGAAGCCAGTCGGAAGGACTTTTTTCTACTTTTACTTCTTCAGTTAGATCGGCATTATGTTAAAGCCTTTAGGATGATACGGTATTTCGACTT
>NC_051418.1:13329077-13329694 GCF_015228065.2 Penaeus monodon | reverse complement strand
GCGTGTACGTACGTGTGTGTGCGTAGACTCTCCATCATTTAATTCTTATTCAAAGTATATCCCATTCACATTAAGCCTGTGAGTGTATGTGTGCGTACAGCCTAATTCACAGATATACAGTATAATTCATACCAAGGACTAAGTAAGTAAGGTCAGCCCATTCCGGCGCCCAAGGGCTGCAGGCCGCGCAGGTTCCCACGGCAAGTCCGAGCCGATTCCCAAATCCTAAACACAAATAACGATAATTACTCCAGCAACTATTATTTAGAGTGTCCTTAAAGTCACATGAGTGGACATTACCCTCCTTCGAATTAAACGCTTCTTCATACCAGGGTACATGAGTAAGAGGAAAAGAGGCTGAAAACCCTTCACGCAACCCAGGCGCGCTGTTGCTGAGGCCGTCCTGTTCTGTCTAGATGTCTTCCTTTCTTTTCTCTCTACTTGTTTGTGAAACTTACTGACCAACAGGTTGAAGGTGTGCTATGGTGAGGCTGGTGCCCTTTTTCTTATAAATGTTCTTTTCATTTATAGTTTGCTTACTCAGTTTCACGCAGATATATTAAATGGTTTAAATATTGAAAGGAATTGAACTCTGTCGGGGCGCTGCCGTTGCAATT
>NC_051418.1:13326950-13327457 GCF_015228065.2 Penaeus monodon | reverse complement strand
GTTTGGGCACTTTGATGTTAACACCTTTCCTTAATTCTCTCGGTCCTCAGCTGTCCTTATGTTGTTAGCCATTGATTTGTTATTCCACTTGTTGATGTCAGACTGACATGTGTATTTGGGCTGCCCCCTCGCCCTCTGGCCTGCAACATGTCCATGCATGGTTGTGTGTGCCCGAGTTCCTGGCCGCCTGGTGACATGTCCAAACCACTGCAATTTTCTTCTTACAATTTCAATCAAGGGTTTGTATTCTTCAATGGGGTCTCTAATTCGCTGTTACTGTTTCATTGGTGATTCTCAGCTTCCAAGTGACTCCAAGGATTCTTCGAAAGGATCGCACTTCAAAAGCTATTATTCTCATCTCTGTCTTCTTTAGATCAATTTTTCGCATCCCTATAGTGCAATGGAGGTGACCAGTGACCTTATCAGTTTAACTTTAGTGGAAGTGGGGATGTTGCGGGAATTCCAAAGTTTTGTCAGCGTTGCAATCTGTCCTGTGTGAATGGCTAG
>NC_051418.1:13326019-13326905 GCF_015228065.2 Penaeus monodon | reverse complement strand
CTCTGCCTCTGATGTAACATCCTCTGTGACAGTGCTTCCGAGGTATTGGAAAGATTTGACTTCCTGAAGTGTACACCCCTCAGTTTGTATATCCTCTTGGTCCTCGATGGTCTCCTGTTTCCTTGATGTAACCATAACTTTGCTTTGCTGTAACATCCTCTGTGACAGTGCTTCCGAGGTATTGGAAAGATTTGATTCAATCTAGCCGTTGAGTCTAGACTTCTAGTCAGGTTTGCTAATTCTCTTCTGGATCCCGCCAGCAGATCGTTGTCATCAATGAATCTCAAGTTTGAAATTGTTCTTGCTCTTAATTTGATGGTACCTTCCAGTGCATCCATCATAATCTGCTCCAGAGAGATGTTGAACAAGCACGGTGAGAGGATGCATCCCTGTCTGACTAAAACTGTTGTCTTAAATCAATCCAAGGTGTCGCTGCTTGTCAATACTGCACTACTGCTTTTGCCGTATAATTCTTCCGTAACCTTTATTAGTCCACTGCCAAAGTTGTATTTCCTGAATGTTATCCACAGTGCTTTCCTCTAATCTCTACCAAAAGACTTCAAGAGGTCTATGAAATTATGGTGCACTTTCACCTGATGATTTCTGTACTTCTCCCCAAGAATCTTCACATTTGTAATTTGTTCTTTTGCCTGTTCTGAATCCAGCCTGTTCTTCCGTAAGAATGCCTTCAGCTCGTGCATTTAGTCTGTTGCTGATAACAGTGAACAAGACTGCATGGATGGCTGAATAGATTGATGGTCCTCTGGCTACTGCATTTGTGGAATTTCTTTTTTTTTAGGCAGGGGTATTATCAGTGATCTCGTCTGTGGTGTTAGTCATTCACCACACTGAGTTACAGATCTTGTGTAGTGCCCCAATGATTTCA
>NC_051418.1:13325340-13325951 GCF_015228065.2 Penaeus monodon | reverse complement strand
CTCAACAGCGCTTCCTATTTCACTTCTCATGATATCTGGTTCTTCATTGTTCTCTGTTTCAGTAACTCCTTCAGCCAGAGTATTCAACACTATCATCAGTGGTGATTGTATAACTCCTTTATGTATTCTGTCCACCACTGTTGAATTCTCTTAACGTCTGTGAGAAATCATCCTCGAGCATTCTTCGATGACTGATGTTCTTGCTGTCTTTTCGCTGATTAGTTGTGTTAGCACATCATATCTTGCACTTCTTTGCATTGTGCCTCTGGGAAGACTTCTTTAGCCTCTAGTATAGCTGACCTCACCCTGTTATTTCTCTCTCTATATTTCTTTTCTGAGTCATAATCCTTGCGTTTTGTAGTTTTCAACTTCTTTCTTTTATCGCATCTGTCTATAATTTCATCTATTATCCATGGTTATTTTTATTATTTTCTTTGCCTATTACTTCTACTACGGTCTTGTTCATAGTATTTGTGAATACACCTGTCATTTCCTGTGTGTTATCAATTTCATTGAGTACCTAAAATTTTCCTCCAATTTTTGCCGGGAATTCTTGTTGTGACTGTTGATCCCTTAGACCATGAATGTTGTATTTCAAGCGTGTGCTTGAA
>NC_051418.1:13324361-13325261 GCF_015228065.2 Penaeus monodon | reverse complement strand
GTCTGATCTTGTGCCAATTGATGCTACTGACACAGCTCCTGTCTATTAGAATTAAATCAATTTGCTTTTTAGCAACTCCATCCGGAGTGATCCACGTGACTTTCCTTGAATGCCTGTGATAATATCGTGTTTTGGCAATGGTCATGTTCATTCTAGCAAATTTTAAAAACCTTAAACCCCTGTCATTTGTAGAGCCTATTCCAAATTTGCTTGTAGTTTCTGGTTAATCTTTATGTGCGTCACTTCTAATCTTTGCATTAAAATCACCTTGAACGATGGTAATATCCTTTTTTGGTATGTAGTTCACTGTAGACTCAAACTGACTATAGAAAGCTTCTACCCTTTGTCAACCATTCAAGGGGGGAGAGATTCCGGGGTTTTGACCCACTGTAATCCGAATAATTCTGCATGAGATTAGTTCACATTCAAATGTTGATGTCATAATTTTTTTATTAACAATAAATTCAACTTAAGCTTCATGTTTATCATCTTTTCCGCTCCACCCAGATCTTGTTTTCTTTCTCTGTTTTCATTTCGCTGCATCCTAACCACCTCATTTCAGCCATGCCAATAAATGTCCCACATATACCGTACCATTTCGTGTTCAAGCTCAACTAACTTGTCCACAGTATTTAAAGTTCTAAGGTTCCATGTTCCAATGATTGTTTCCTGTTCCATACTTAATCTTTTTCATATTCAGTTGCTGTCCAGTAATAGAATTTTCGATCCCCTCAGCCTGCCTAACTCCAGTATGAGTCGTTGTTGACCCGGAATTCGACCTCAGTTCAGCTTGGTTTATCAGGGGTTTACATCATGGGGTTCATTAGCATGAGCCTTTAGAGCATCTGCTAAACCTTTTCGGGTGGGGGGTAAATTGGCTCATATAGAGGTCATCCATCT